>NC_061514.1:21301988-21612433 GCF_022539505.1 Lolium rigidum | reverse complement strand
GGAAAATGAACGTAGATGGGGCCTTGTAGCAAATTTTTAGAAAATACGGGGGCCAATAAACATAGTTTACAAGGGGTTTTCTCAAAGATTTCCATCATAGGAGGGGCATAGCCGCGGCGCCCCTAGCTCCACCCCTGACTCGTGAGATTTGGAGGACCCAATCCATGAGAACACACTTCCACTCGCTAAACGACAGACGAGATGACGTGTTAAACTCGCAGAGCTTCGAGCTGTATGTGCATGGAGCTATCGCCTCGTCCAATGTTCAGGCATGATGCTTCACGTGGCTGTAGCTTGCGCGCGCGCCTACGTTCGATGGAGCTATCGGCTCATCGCATGTTCAGGCTAATTAATCCGGTGGAAATGTGGAATGGAACACAAACACACACATGGATCGTCGATCAGTATCGACGGCGTTCCCTGTCACGGCCAATTCATGACGCATGCAAGTGCGAATGTGCGATTCATCATTAGCTTGCGCTTTCTGTAGAAAGAAAAACGCGGCGTGGCTTGCCACTGGATGGACCGGGAAGATTGCATTTTGTCCCGTACGAAGTTACCTCGTGCATACTCGTTCCGCAGTTATGCTAATTAACGAGCAATCCGATCGAGCTCTCGTGTACATTGTCGCTGCAAGTAAGCCAGTAGTAGACTAGTACTGGTATGAGCTTTGCTCAAAAGTCAAACCCCGCGTGTTTGATCTAGCTCGTCTTTGCATGTCATTTTTCTCTAGGGAAAAGTTGTAAGTATCATGACATGGGTTAAGAGGTGGAAGGGTGTGCATCTTCCTTGTCTACGGCGGCATGGTGCAGAGGGTTAGGTGTTAGACGTGGCATGATTAACTCGCGCAAGATAAGTTTTGACGATGTCTGGATCATGATGACATCAATGGCAGGTCTGCCAAGGTCACAACATTGACCCATGTTCTCAAGAAGGGTGAGTGATAGATGGTGGCGCGACTTCTAGAGCATGTGCAATGGTGCATGCTCCGGGTTTGCTGGACTGATCCGTGCTCCGGTTCTTGGTGTAGCTTACAGTTTTTAGATGAGGCGCGTAGGTGTAAGGTCCGGGCAAACGGCCTCGACATGGCAACCTCCTTCATCAAGCTTGTAAGTGTTGCGACAACGGTTGCTAGTTAGCTGGCTTTGAGTTGATCCTTGTATTCTTAAGGCTATTTTGAAAAATTCTAATAAACAAGGTTGTGTGCATATCTCTCAAACCTCCATTTTGAAAGAATTTTTTTAACCTTTTTTTATAGATTTGAAACTTCGCAAGTCGTTAAAAAAATAACAACTAGAATGTGGTGAAATAGTTCATAATTTTTTTGGGCAATTTAAAATTTAAAATATTTATAATTCAAAACAAATTATTTATACATATATTTTTAATATCATAAAAAATCAAACTATTTTTCATACATTCTAGTTGTTATATTTCTGTGATCTTTAAAATTTGAAATTCACATATCGTATTGTGTGAGAGATAAGATTGAAAAAGAAATCGTTTAAGAGATAAAAAGAAAAGCTAACCCGGATCTTGATGAACTATGAGTATCAGAGATAGAGGTGTGCCCTGAGCACCTGCTCATAAAGCCTTTGTTATTGCTCTTGCTTACGGCTCTCCTTTTTGTGTTCTTATTATAACCCAGGTTAATTGGACTATGTACAGGCGCCAGGAGTAGCTCCGTTGTAGACAGCCACCGATCGATCACCTCTTTTGTTAACAGCAATCCATACAAGATGGGAGGTTGGACCTCACTTATTGGGTACCACATTAGTATACCTGGTGGAATCCGGAGAAGAGTATACACAGTGGCAGAACCAGAACTTAAAGCCTGTGTTGTCATTTGAAATCTGTGATGTCAAATACATGTAAATTTTAATTATTTTAAATATTTTTTACAAGATTAACACGAAAATACAAAGAACTTGGCACAAAGCTGTGTGGTCAAATGACCACACAGGTCTCAACGTGGCTCCGCTACTGAGTATACATGGTGGCGTGTGACTTGGACCTGAACTTCACGTTTATTTCTTGTGGAATCACGCCATCATCACTGGCTGAGTGTGCCCTTCCGATTTTTAAATGGCGTGGCTATGTCACCGGTAATGTTCATGGGAACATGTCTCCCATCAATAGCTCCAAGACAGTTCTGCAAAGAACACCGAGAAGGTATTATTTGCTATGAGAAAAAGAATTCATGGTTATATGATTTGGACTGAAGTAGTTTACAAAAACCTAAAAATAAGAAAAGAATCTTGGATTGTTCCAGATCTTTGGATGTACTCGAGCTGGATTTTGAGGCTCGAGGAAGTGCTTGGATAGTGCAGAAACTATGTTGAAGAAGTTATTCATGATGTTATGGAAAGTGTCATTACTATGCTTGAACTGGAGTTGGAGATCCTGGTAGGAGGCATTATGGGACAACATCCATAGAAAGGCTGCTAGTTTCTCTTCGACGCTAAGTCTGGTATCACGTACCAATCTCTCGCTTCGAAGAAAACTAGCCAAAGCCCTGAAGATGTGAGCCTCCATACAAAATGCTACCAGGCAATTTTGTACGTGCCTTTCCAGCAAGTCCCTTTAAAACCTCCTCGCCTCTTATCGTTGATTTATGGCGGTGCTTTTTTCCCTTGATTCACCCTACAATGCAACATTGGTAAAAGAAAGAGAATCACATCATCACCATCTTCCTCTTGCTCCTCCGCTCTCTTTCTAATGTGGTCCATAATTCTCAAAGCCATTCAAAAACTGAAGATAAAAAGGACCCAAGTTATTTAACATTTACTGAACAGAATTTGCTTTCAAAGAAAATTTATAAGTACTGATGTTATACGTACTATCTGAATATAAGAGATACTAAGTAGGAACAAATTGCAAGTTTAAATACCACAAACAAAAAGAGAACACACAAAATATAATTGCAGGTTTAATATGTACTCTTGATAATTGGTACTTGCTGAAAAGAATGCACTGGATAATTGGTACTCAGCCAATTATTGCTGGTTTAAATTACTACAACCAATAACAATCAAGCTGTGAGAAAGGTAGCCACATAAGAATTGATTTTGTTTTGAAAATAAAACAAAATGAAATAAGTTAAGTTGAGTAAGGTTCTTCAGCACCACCAGCTGATCCTTTACCCTTGCTTAAATTGGAATGGCAACAAAGCCATGCATGAATGATGAATTGATTATTAAAATCTAGTAAAATGGTATTGGGCCCGCCCATCAGTTTCTTCGAAGCTCCGCCACTGCTACCAATTATCAAAGAACACACAAAGTCCCGTCCTACCCAAATGTGTCCTAGAATCAGTGAGTTAAAATATGTATTCAGTATAATTTGTGATCCTACACTTTTTATTGAGCTTCACGTTTCTTCACGCAGCAAGAAGCATATCTAGGTTTGGTTTGTGTCTCATACATAGCAACATTTGGTAATTTGGCTAGGAATGAAGTGACAAACATATGGATGTATGCATCAAATTGTTCTACTCTAGTCGATCAAAGCATCAACATCTACCAGATCAAGGAACCAACTAGCACGGATGTCCTTGGACAAGATCCATGCCAGATCGAAACATCATTGCTGAAACCAACCACCAAAAACAACCCAGAATACAAGAAGAGGGGGAGGGGAGGACGACGAGGAGGAGATGATTTACCTGATACCGGCCGGCGTCGGAGGTGGGGAAGGGGGAGATCTTGAGCTTCCTCCGGATAGGGCTTCGGTCGGGCTCCGTGGCGGCGGCCACATCAAGGAAGGGTAACGTCAGCGTCGAGGAGATCCTCTCCTCCAGCCGGCCACCGTCGAGTCGTTGCCGCTGTCGCGAGAGCTGAGCGGGAGTGTCGTTTCGTCGCGTCGCGCTCGGGATGCAATCCACGGATCTAGCATAGTATTTCTAAAAACCGGCCAAAACGAGGGGTTTCGTGCAAAACTAGACGAGGTAGAAAACCGGGGCGGTTTAACCATAGCGTGGGTCGGTATTTAACTCCCGGGGACCAACCCCGGTGTAACCACGTGGATCTCGGCTCAAAACCGGCCAGGTTGGGAGCAACCGAACGAGGCCCTAGAGAGTGCAATTACCGGAGTTTATCGACACGCAAACACAATGAATTTCTGCACCCTAGATATGTGCAAAAATGGTCCTGAACCTAATCGACTGAGCATCAGCTGGGTGAGGTACCACCGGCCGACGGGCGTACGTATCCTTTGATTAGTTGCACGGTTGTGGTCATGAGCGTACGGCACGTGTGCCTTTGATTTCCTGCCTCCCTCCCTACCGTCGCCCCCCACTTAGACGTAGGGCGCATCATCACACATATGGTCCATGCGCGAATGCATCCACATCTATCGACCGACGTATACGTATCTGCATCGTTTGGAGAACGTTCTCGCTGCCCAAAAGTTTCTTCATTTGTCCACAACCATAATTACTAGAAAAAACGAAGTATACCGGCACTCCCCACTTCCATCGTACTTGATTAAACGACATTTCAAATGCGCGTCCACCTTGATCAATCTCAATGCCTAAAAATTTGCTCGGGAGAGGACAGGATAAGTCGTACGTTTACTACTTTGCTAAGGGACGATAACCCGTACCAGTGACAAATTGATTTGTACATTCACAGTACTCCATTTATATACAGTAGGAGTATTAGTACACTAGTTGTACTATGCAGAAGATAACTGGCCATTTACTTGGGTACGTACGTCAATTTCATTCAATTCCATTAAGGTAGTACTAAATGTGAATGTACGTAGTCCTGTCCAAATTTATACCACCTCCGGCTTTGCAAGCCGAATCATTGGCCAAAGTTTTGATCAACAATACTAGCTCGATCATTTTACATAAATGAATAAAGTTAAAGAACACTTTCTAATGATATCAACAAATATTCTCATATATTTGGATTTCTTCTTGATCAAAGCGAAATCTTAGAATAGAGAGATTATAGAGCTCGGATGAGAGTGGTTTCTCTATCATGCATGCTAGTGCATGGATCCACCATCCGTTGTGACATGAAAGCCCGTGTCATGCCTCTTTATTTTTCCAAAAAATCATTTTTTTAGATTAGTATTACATAATGTTTTGCCGTGTTTCTTGTCTTGTAGTGTAGTGATGGAGATAGGGGGACTAGCAGGTGTCACGCTCCCCCTATGATATACTCCATATGATACATATACGCATATGCTTATTCACTTTCATGTTTTAATTTCTGCATAAATTGTTTGTCTTCATTTCTCAAACTTCGCCCATGTCCCAACCATAAATTTTTTGTCTTCATTTCTCTAACTTGGCCCATGTATCAGTTTCTCCATGTACCAGTAATTTTTTTTGTCGCGTTTTAATTATAGTTTTGTCGGTTATTTTTTTTATTAGAGTGTAGTTTCCGTACTAGTAAAAACAATTCTACATTTCTGTAAGTGTGCCATGTTACGAATGATATTGTGCTGTCCACCTTCTTTGCCCCTCATAATCTTAGTTCCCTGCTAACTCCACCACTATTAGAGTGTATATCTTAATGTTTGTCCATGTATCGGTAAAAGAATGAGCATGTAGCTAGTGAGGCTTTTATTAAAGTTTCGTTGGATTTCTTTTTGTTTTAGAGTGTAGTCGTTGTGTTGTATCGAGAGCTCCCATCTCCGACAAGGTAAACAAATAATACATGCACGCTAGCTATAGTGCCTGGTAGAAAGAGCGCGGAGATTGTCTCATGCGTGGGATGTCGATCCCATGCATGTTTTAGCTGTCGATATGCAGCTTTGAGATTCGTATGCCACGATGTTTCGTTGAGTGTTAATCCGTTTCTATGAACTTGAGCGAACGAAGCACGAAGAAACTAAATGAAACCATGCACCGGAGATGTCCCGTGCATGCATGGGACAAAAGCATTTCGTAGGCCAACACTTATTTTGTAGTAGTGGAGAGTAGGAGTGTAGTCATAGACAGTACCAACTTTATTAATTTTGCAAGGGCGCCACAACATTGATTTCAATGGGCATCACAATTTGTCATGATCAGCTTACAAATCATTGCCTTTAATTGAACTCCAAAATTAGCTCAAGCAAAACGTACACACGACGCTTACTACAGAGAGTATACACACACAAGCATACATCCAAGAGCGCTAGCTGCAATTATCAAGCGCGTGGCCCATCAAAGAAAGAGGAGCCATCCAAGAGAGTCAAGTAGTACCAAAAACTAATAAAGCACCCTCTCGTGCACACACTAAACAACACACAGGCATTGGGTTTTCAGTGTACAGCACCGTGACGAAGCTCTCGCGCTCGTACTAGCTAGGAGTAGATACCAGCAGTGTACCGCACAGTGCCAGTATCTCGCGTGTGATTAATTAAAAACCACTGACCATGCTGTCCAAAACCTCTCGCAATCCAAGCTCGGACCGGTCGAACTAATCAACCAAACAATGCAACTAAAGAAAATCTGAAAGAGAAGCTCGCGCGTACACGAGCTAGCTAGCTAGCTAGGCCGGCCAGGTATGCTAGCTCGGAGTATGATCATCCGCCGGGTGCCACGGACGGCGTACGCATGCGCCGGCGGAGCGAGCTTGGTATCGTAGCCACTGGATGGATGGTTGGAGGGGTGGATCACATGAGGAGGCTCCGGATGACGGCGGCCTGTTCGGCTGTGACGGCGTCGGAGGCGAGCAGCGCGGCGAGCGTCTCGCTGAGGTCGTCCACCTCCCGGTGCAGGCTCCGGATGTAGCTGCACGTCTCCTGCAGCACCCTCGACGCCGGCCCCTGCGACAACCAAGTTAGTTCAGCAAGAAAGAAAGAAAATAACCATGAAGCCATGCACGCGCGCATATAGCTGCTACTGTAATTACCCTGTGAGCGCCATTGCGGGCCTGGGAGTCGGGGAGCAGCGCCTCCAGCTTGGAGAGGAGGTCGGAGATCTGGTCCTCCGAGATCGACCTCGACGATGACGACGACACCGAGGTCCCGGCGCGCCGCGAGCGTGACCTCCGGCTGCTCGACGACATGCTCGCACTTGAAGAAGGCTAGCTAGCTGAGGGTACGTAGCAGTGTGAGCTAGCTGATGAGTATGGCTTGCAAGCTAGGTTTTTTGGTGGAGGCAGTTGCAGCGAGCTGAGGTATATATAATGGCCGCGCGGTGTGAGGATAGAGGAGAGCAAAAAGGTAGCAGTAGCGGAGGCCGGACGGAACGGAGGAGGTGGCCGCAAGATCAGAGGGCAGGCCGGGCGGAGGGAGCTACCGATCGAGCTAGGGGAGGGAGAAAGCGAGAGTCGTAAATGGGTGACAAGGAGAGAGACGTGGTGACTGGTGAGTGGTACTAATAGACTACTAGTAGCGGCCGGAGGTGAAGGTGAGCGGCAGTGTGCGCGCGGCTGAATCTGATGTGCATTGAGTGGGCTTGGGCCGTGGGGCGTACAGTACTAGTATACTAGTACTGTATACCCAAGATCGATCGAGTAAATGTTTGTTTACTTCCGTTGTTTAGTCGTGCGGCCTCTGGATCTGTCTACCCTGTGTGCGGTCTACATGGGGGAGTGTAGTTTCGCTAGATTTGCATGATGAGCTCACATGCACGCAAGGGCATCCATGCATGTGTAGGTTAATCAGTCGTCTGCATCTTGTAGTACTTCTATGATCATTGATTAATCACCCATCCGTGGGGAAGACCCAACTGGTGAAAATAAATTGGTTTCACTTGGTTATAAGATAGATCCTTGTTCAACTCTGTTGTGTTGCACATAGAGTACTAAGTTCAATTATAATCACATATTAAGCTATCTTCTGGTACATACATGATATCATAGGGAGAAATAAAATACAATTTCTTATATAATTCTCACTCCTCCGAGAGTTTCTTATTTTACCTGATACCCTATGAGGCAACGATTAACAAAGATCCACCTTCACATTTGTTTTAGTGAATGAGGAAGTGGATCGTCCTATAATCGGCTTGGATGCGTAGATTTCAGTGAATAAGGAAGTGGATCATCCTATAATCGGCTTGAGAGAGTCTTTCTCTCCTCATGCGGTTTCCTTTCAAACTAGACAGGGCCAGGGGATAGAGAGTGAATATGGCGGCGCCAATATTAGATAAGCCAATGAAAATGAACATCGACGTGCATGTTCCTTCCAGCGGTAGTGTCAATCGCACAATAGCAAAGATAACATTAGAACCCAACATTGGCCTTAGGTCGCTATCACATAATCTTGAGTTTGAAATGTTAGAGATGGAAGTTGTTTGCGATTGAGCAGCACACATGCCTCGCACCGCAGGTGAGCAACACTTGGTTTTCAAGGCGGAGTGTTCGTTCTAATGTGCTCCTCCGCATGGTTTTCATGTTATTCCTCTGCATGGCATCCTTGCACTCACCAGGGCCAATCATGTCGTCACCAAAGACCATGCCTCCCCCGTTCAAGTTCTTGTAAGTAATGCAGCCCTTCCCTCATGCATTATACGGTGAACTCCAAAAAGGCGACGCTATTTCTGAGTCCACGGCAAAGCCACCAATAGAAGTGGAGGCAATGATGGAGCTTGGGGAGATCGGTCAAGATGGAGGTGGGGGAGTCTGCACCCCACCACCCCAACCCCCACCCCCACCACACATACATGAACACAATGAGGAAAGAGAAAAGAGTGAGATGAGTACGAAGGCTGACTGAAACCGAATACAAGCCAAGGGATCACAATAGTTGTCGCGATTGTAGGTTTTTTTTGTTACTCAATGCCCCTAGGGATCACGATATCAATTAAACCTTCCTAGAGTTGCGGTTTTTTGTTAGTACAACTTGATCCATAGATATGTGTATTTGTGAAATTTCCTCTTCTTAAACTATGTTGTAATTTTGACTATTGTTTTCTCTTGTAACATGGCATTGCTGCCAACAAAATTATAACGATCTTATTGGATTTCGCCTACAAACCAATGCATATCATTCTTAAGTTCTCCACCTAATAAGTGTTAAAAGGAAAACCTATTGTCAATGTTTTAAAATTTGTCGAAAACATCATCTTTTTAACGGGAAGGAGTAACCTAACAGGACATAGCCTTATACAGCACTTTTTAGTTGAATAAACAGAACCTTACTTAGATTCTGTGTGGCTGTATGTGTGCTTCCGTGTGCTGTTGGCTTAGGCCCATGGATGCAGGAGTTTCAAGACTGTTTACACATGATTTGCCTGGCTAACAAGGTTAGTCGTGCAGGGAACATCTAGGGACGCTGGAAGATTCGTCTAGGGTTGTCCCAAGCTGTGTAGGGAAGGGAGAGAGCCGAATATTAAAACGGTCTTCGCCAACACTTTGTGGACCGCAGAAATGCCAAATGCTGGAGCCGGAGATGCCGATTTGTCGCTCCACGTAGGCCATATTGGTCCTGCTCAATTAACAAATATTTCTGGTTTTGAAAAAAAGATTAACAAAGATTTCCAACAGGCTTACACCACTTGTGGTACTACTAACGTGACATGGTTCATGGCGATTGGCTGGCTGGCTTGCCTCGCGAGGATCACAGTTCACAGAAAATGGTCTCCAGGGCGATCCAGAAAACTATAATCATTTGGACTGTACGGGCAAACAGTCCCCAATATAGAAATCTACCAACTACCATCATCGGATGCGTCCTCTTGGTATACCCAATCATACTACTAAACGTCTGACCGGTTTTCTACTTTTCAACATGTAATAGGTTCTCTACTAGAGTATCCAAGATCATTCGATATGGTGTTTTCCTGCAAAATCCGTTGCTGAAACACTTGCAAAAAAAATTATATACAGGGAAAAGCATATGTACATGTAAGTGTTGATGCTTGAGTTTAAGATTCATGTACATGTGCCTTTCAAAAAAAATCAAGACAATGCATTGTTCAAAATATAATTTGAATATTTTGTTTTATATCTAAGTTATATTAGGTCATATTTTTTTACTTATTTTGTATAATTGTATGTGGAACTTATTTTAAGAATTTTCAAGATGCACAAATACCCAGCAGTGGGGACTTTATGATCTTGGGAGAGCATGCTCCCTTTATTTTGAAAAAAAAAATCGTAAACATCCAAAAAGTTCAAACTTTATCTAGTTAATTTGTAGATGTTAGAATGCCAGCAATTTTTGTGGAATATTCTTTGATTTTTCTATCTATATGAAGAAAACAAAAGTGGGGCTCAAAAATAGCAATTTAAGATTCGAAAAGTTGTGGGATTTGTAATTTTAGACATACTCGCAAATAAATTAAGATTTTCATGAAATTGGAAATCGAGAATCGAACTTGACTCATTTGCACGACTGAGTTTTATATGGTGATTGCAAAAAAAACCATGAAAAAAGAGTAGCCCATCCTAAGCAAACTTGACAATTTTTTCCAAATATGTGGCATCGAAATTCAAACAACCACCCTTATTTGTACAATAAAACACATTCTCATATGCACGAGAGCTCTGTTAGTAAAGGAAGAAATGCCAGGAAATTGACAAAAGTAATGTATAGCTCCTAGGTGGTTTTGTGCTTAATTACTTTCTCTTTCGCAAAAAACCCAGTAAAACTCCATTATGTTCTTTGTTAATAACTCGGTTATTTTGATGTTCATTTTTTAAGAAATGATGTGTATTATGTAGAAGAACGCACACGTGAGCGCACATACACAACCATTGAGTAATAAGATTGACGACATTGTCTATGAGTAGCACCTCATGTTCGATGGGTACAACACCAGTAGCTAAGGCATCTGCGATGCACTCACAATGAGGTCGCAAAGCTCTAAACCCTGGCCTGTCAAATGATATTACAAGTAGAGTGAGAACAGCGCCACCGCCACAGGAAAATATTGGTTGAGGTGTTCTTGGCAACTATGACATGTAGCGGAAGGTGATTGCGGGAGACTAAGGCATTTGTATCTCTTCTAGATGCCTAAAACATCCCCTCCCCCACCCCCACCCCCCAAATTATTGCGATGGAGCAAAGATGTCAAGGAGCTATGGTAGAGCTCCTTAACTCTGTGTATCATACATACACTACCCTGCCCGCATGGCACGCTCCCATATGACAACCGTGGGGGTAGGAAAAGAAGAGGTGATTCAAGGTATCACCGATGCAGCCTAATACACATGCAGGTAATTAAGGGGATAATGTGTGGACATCAAAGTAGGAAACTACTAGGCGAGCGACACTGGTGGCACAAATAGAGGAAATGCTTACAATGGTTGGGCACGGGGAATGTCTAGATGAAGAGAATACCTCATCAAGAAATGTGATAGTGACCGCACGGTGTAGGCACTCTTGGTTGTGAAGGGGGGCATAAAAGAGTTCGGTGTAGTTGTATAGTGATGAACAATGTCGAAATGATTGGAATCTACATATTTCGTGATCACAATGATTGAAATGATTGGTATCAACATGTCGCATCCTTGATTAGCGGAAAAATCATATGTCATTTACAGAGACAGAAGGAGGGTGTGTGATAGTCAACTCTAGATTCAATGGTACGCCCAGGAAGAAAAATAGGGAGTAAAAGTTATGGCGCCTAGGGGACGCCCATAGCGAGGCCACAAAGCTCGAAACTCAGTCCTCCAAAATTTATTTGCAAATAGAGGGAGAGTAACACCGCCTCAATAGGGGTTCGTTGCTTGCTATGTCACGGGAAACCACATCAGGTGACATAAAGTCGTGGCGGAAGACCGTGGCGTTGTCGCTCATCTAGATGCCCCCAAAGAACCCTAATTATAACCACAATGGAGCAAAGACGTGTTGCGGAACAAGGTAACAATGATGCCGAGGAGTTGTCATGTAGCTCCTCAACATTAGTGGTCACCGTCAACCTGCCAAGTATGACATGTTCCCACACGAATATATAGGGGGGCGGGGGAGAATACATGAGCTGCCGCTGAAGATTGGCTGGCGGAATATTGTGTTGGTGGTGGAGTGGAGCACTTTCGAGAAGGTACCGATGGAAGAACTGTTGATAGTCGCTAGGTGTGAAAGGTGGCCGAGATGAAGATGGTGAATTCGCCAAGCGACACGGCACTTGTGACCACGACATAGGCGCCGCGGGTATTAAAGGGGGCCACCGAAGATTTCGCTATATACTTGTCCAGTGATTGACAATCTCAAAATGATTGAAATGATTGTAGTCAGCATATTTCGTGATCACAAGGACCAAGGAGGAGCCGAATACTATTTGTCGGGCGCAGCCAACAGCAGCTTATGGGTAGTCCTGATCTTTCCTAGAACGGTGACCTGAAACCATGACACAACATCAACAGTGACGACACATAACTCATGGATGAGTGCCACGATATATATGTGTGTGACTGTATCAGTTGCCAAAACGTCTACGAGTCGTAACTACAAATTACACGCACGCAGGCCGCAGCTCTGTTTCTATGTCCTCTGTTTGGTTGGTTGCTATGCCAGCCTGACCCAGTTCTCAACTGTGAAGTGGATCTGGATGTCTGCAGATCTTCCTAAGTAAGATCACACCGTGACAAAAGAAAAAGTAAACTTGTCGACCGTGAGAAAATAGAAAACCCCAGCAGCCGCCTATCTCCTCCTTCCCCGTCCGATATCGATAGATCTCCGCCTCCTCTGCTTGCTGCTCGGTGGGAGGGCTGCGTACCTCGGATCTGCGCTTCGTGGTGTAGGTTGGGTCTCTAGAATTAGGGTTTTTTCAACTGACAACAAAGTTACAGTGGATACGGCAAAGTTGCCCGGAAGAAAAATAACGCTTCTTATCTCGTTCACCTCGTTGGCGGCGATCTTGCTGGTGGCGTTGAGGAGGGCGTGCAAATGTCTGGCCACTGCTCCAGACTGGCGGATCTAGAATTGTTATGTGTGTTGCCGGCTTGATGTTAGGAGATTCGGATCAATCCAAGGGTTCAGTGGCGGGAGCGGTGACTTCAGGTGTAGGACGTTGGCCTTTAGAGGCATGTGCACGAAGACTTCCGGCTGCCATCAACAACGCTATGCTAGCTCTGGCAGTGGATTGGCGACATCGGCATACCAGTGGCTCGTGTTAGCAGGTAATAGTTTATTAGGCATGCACCTATCCCTAGATCACAAATTTGATCAAGTTATCATTAGTTATATGTTATAATAATTATATCATTAGAAAGTTTAGATGTTCTATTTTCTAATAATATAATTTTTACATTATATAATTTAAATTATATAGGTTAAATTAGCGACCTAGAGATACGGGAAAGACTAGTAAATTAAGACGGAAGGAGTATTATTTGTGAGGTGCATTATACTTTTTGTCAACTTCTATAATAGTTCGGGATCCTTCTCACAAAAGAAACTTTACACGGTGACATTTTTCTCCTTGCGCAAGCTGCTCCTATAGCTGCTTAATTAACCCTTACTGTTTCGTGTCCGTTGAGATGATCAATCGAGAATCGTGTAGTACCGGTTGGAGCGTCGACTCCGTAGTGCGTACGTACGAATCTACCAGCCATTAGACGACGACACACGCTCGGCAATCATGGCGCAGGCTTTGTCCTCGACTGCATGCATGCAAATTCGCACCTCCTGGGCTAACGACGAAACCAAGCAAAGCGAGTACTTCCTGGAGAGCTCTGGGGCAGAGAGAGATAGAGCACCCTGTAACATGGCACAAGAGACGTTTTGTCCCCAGCTCAATCGATCGGTCAAGACGAAGACCGACAGAACCAGAATCTCTCAGCTCTCAGGAGGGGAAGAGATCGTGTGATCTGGACCACGCTGGTTCGACAAACCGTAGCTCTCCGCTAATCATCTCCCTGGTACCTACGGGATGGGTCGGACTGGATACGTAGTTGGATCGGATGGCAGCTGGTGACCTGATGCCTTGACCATACATGTATGCAGACATAATCTCCGTTGTCTCGACGCTGGCGCGCACATGACCAGGTGCTTATCCTGACCATCGCAGCCAACGACCACGGCGTGCAGCACGGGGTACGCCTGACGGCGCGCGCGGCAGGATATGTTATTTCCGCCGGCGCGCGCGCGCACGGGGCGGTGGAGCTAGCGGAGACCGGGGCGTCGGAGCGCGCGCCGGGCGGCCAGTGCGGACGCCGTCCATGCATGGCATGAAGCGTCAGCTAGCGCGGCGATCGGGCCGGCCACCGACCGCCTAATATCGTCGTGCGGCGCCGACCGATCGAGCGGGCGCGCACGGCCGTGTGTGAAGGTGCAATTTTGAAGTACTCCCTCCCTCTCTTCCTATTCCTATTCAGGCGGCGCACACGTTTTTAAAAGTTTACATTTGACCATTAATTCGACCAACGAACTATAAATTATACTACTATATATGGCATGCATGTTGTATCATTGGATTCATATACTTCTAAAGTTTCTAATGGTATATTTTTTTATAAAAAGTAAAATATGTATTATTGGTCAAAGCTCAAACACGTAAAACGATGGTGTCATTTGCATTGGATCGGAGGGGGTAGTACATGAACCATATATGTGTGATCATGCCCTACCATCAAAGCCTAAACTGATGGAGAGAGATGGACAATATATTTCAACACTCCGCACAAATTCAATCAAAAGTCTAAATTTATGTAAATAGATGAGCAATATATTTAGTATTGCGATGCTAGAGTCCCTTTTCCTTATAATACACCCTGGAAGGTGCATCACATATCATGGAAGAGGTACCAACTGGCAAGTTTACAACGCCGGCTAGGCAGGGACAAACACCGGGAAGGGGGTGGTGGGGGGGGGGGGTCCCCCATGGTTGGGACTTTGTGAAGAAGAATTGTCACTAGAACTCCAAATTCTTGCCAATTTAGTCAAATCTTGACCCCTCGCACTAGTAGGAAAAACCCTACCAGCCGCGGGCCAGTGGTATAAGCTACTAGTCGCGTGCCCACATGACACACGACTGATAGGTAAAGTACTAGTCGCGTGTCACTCAAACACGCTGCCATTAGCCTTAATGCAGCGTGTGGGCAACACGCTGCTAATAGTTCGTGCTACTGCTCGCGTGTCGTTTTGCATGCTACCATTGTGTTATAGGGGTATGAAAAATCGTTGCATGCTACCATTATTATTTTTTGTTTTTCTTTTTTTTACGCATGCCTGCTTATTTCAGCTAACGTGGCAGTGTATGAGCATAGCATTAGATATATAACTCTTTACTCGATCCACATAACACATTCATATATACACACGACATGCATAATAATTTATAGTTTTGAAAATCTCAATCAACGTTTTGAAAGAACAAAGATAAAGTTTTTGACTATATATAACATAGATTGTTTCATATATTTGCAACACATCTCAAGCAGGAGGATTGTGGGACGGTCCAGTGGGAGTAAGAGCATCTCCACTCGTCTCCCCGACGAGGCCCCTGAGCGACGTTTTTTCCATCCGGACGGCGAAATTCGGCCCAGTCGCGCCCCCGGTTCCTCGTTTTCGTCCGGATTTGGCCCTTCATCCATCCGGCGAGCCCACGCCATCCCCGGTCCCCCGGGGATCTGTCGGGGACTCCGAACGAGTGAAAAGCGGGGAAGGGCCCGATCTGTCGGCGACTCGACACACGAACCCCACCACCACCTCGCTCAAAATCTCCCCCACCCCTCGTATCTCTCTCGCCGCCGGCACCACCCCGCCGGCTTGTTCCCAGATTCCACCGTCCCTCCTTCTCCACCTGCCTATATTCCGCCGTCTTTCGACGAATGCCTATCTGGCTGCTCCTCCGCCGGCCTGTTTCCCGACTTTGGCCTACTCCTCGTCGCTCGCGGCTCGGGTTGCCTCGACCACGCCCGTCAGGTGTTCGTCCATTTGCCTCGCCGAAAAGACATCGAGCGTGCATTTGGTGTCCTCCAGCAGAGATTTGTTGTCGTCCGGTTCCCCGCTATGACTTGGTCCAAAGATCAGATGTGGGAGGTGATGAACTGATGTGTGTGCCTACACAATATGATTATTGAAAATGAGCGAAAACATCCGGTTCCTCTGGCTGAGCAACAAGCACCATATGAGAGAGAGGGACCTCTTGCACAGCCTAATCACCAGGTGCCGACATCATGGGCCGTCTTCATTGCTATGCGCCAGGAGATCCGAGACTCTACAATGCATCAACAACTGCAAGATGATCTGGTGGAGCATATATGGACGCTCCGAGGCAACGCCAACGCCGACGCCAACTAGTCTGTCTTTATTTATTTGTTTCAAAACTTGTGAAATTGTGTGCTTCATTTGTTTAAGCACTTGTTAAACATTGTACTGATTTTCGCCGAATTTGTTTCAGCAATTTTCTGAATCTTGTTTGCCGAACTTGGTAAATTTTATGTCGAATCTGTTTGAAATATGTCAAATGCCCCAAGTTGGGGGTGTCCTGCCGGGGGGACGGCTGGAACTTTGGCGCTCCCCAGGCCTAATTTTCCTCCAATCCGGACGAAACTTTCGCCGGATTTGGACGTGGGGAGCGCCAACGAGTGGAGATGCTCTAACCACTTGTTGTAACCGAAACACGCGCATCTGGTCACAGAGCTTTGTTACTGTCAGATCGGTCAGCTCCCCCACATCCAACATAGGTTGCGAGGTAATAAATATGTATGATCAAAAGAGGTACAAAATATGAAAAAAAATAGTAAAAATAAAATAGAGGATGTTTGCATATCAATTTAAATGGCTTATTTCCCTGCATTTTGCTTATTACGAAATTCATATGATAGGCAACATAGAAGCCACATAACATAGATCCTTCTGGCTGCTGGTGGCACTGAGACATAGAACATAGAAATTATATACTTCATATATTATCCAATAAATAAATCACTTACTAGTATAAGTGCTAGCAAAACTAACCGGGACAAACATATTATGCTCTAGTGATGCGTAACTGATTTTCTCTGCATTTTGTCCCCCCGAGCGAAATGTGGTAAATTATCTAAATAATATGAATGCAATAAAATCCTTAGAATAATATAGATGACATTAATTTATATTATGCGGATGAAAGAACAATCACCTATCAATAAGTTTCTTTGCATCCGTAAAATTTCTCGTCGGATTGCTTAGGTAAGAATCGAAATAATAGACTTGGACATCCAATAGTGAGATACAAATAAGAATTCAATGAAAGCTAAAATTTGAACTAGTTAGTTGCATAAATCCGAGCAAATGCGTAAAAAGATGCATAAGTAGCTATATTTTACCTTTTATTATAGGCCCACATGATTAACTTGTTATCTTTGAAAGCCAGATCCAGCACATGGGTAATGTAATTCTCGACCACGACCGCGTCTGAATCAATTGACTGTCACTATATGAGGGTCTATGATGAGTACTCTAATGTTATTGACCCTGACTCTCGTATAATTGAACTTACATAAACAAAATATTTGTCAGTAGCAAAGCTACACATAGCTACTACTGCCATTGAGTCAACTATATACTCACAGTGTATACTATGCTGGCGTCCATCTCTCGAAGGTTTATCATGAGATAGAAATCTTCCGAATTGTCTGGATTTTTTGCGTAGTTATGGTAGAAGTGTTCAGGTTTGAACTTAACCATAACTCCAGAGGATTCCTTCGATATAGGCTTCTTAAAATTATTGTCATGGTAAGCCACCAAAACTGATATAATAACGCCACAGTGATGCCTAACAATTTTTCCCTGGGGCAAATCTTTCATAAGTACGCTACCGTGAATGTAATTCTTGACTACATTCATAGTCGGCAGTTCAATGCCCTTGTCAAAAACAGCTGACAGCTGATCTGGTCATCTTCGAAGGATCTTTTGTTTCAAGCGGCTTCTTCGACATGCTTCCCTTGGACTTTCCGACGGGCTTTGTTTTAGGCTTTAGCGGAACAACAACATGACTACGAGCTGAGGTTGTAGTTGTGGTTGGAGGTCGTTTGGGGACTGCGGCAGGAGCTTCGGCTAGAGCTCCGATTGGAGCTGTGGCTGTAACTGTGGTAGGAGCTCGGGCAGGAGCTACGGCAGAAGCTGCTGGAACTGTGGTTGGAGATGCGGTGGGAGATGTTGTAGGAGTTGTGTTTGGAGCTCGTTTAGGAGCTGCGACATGAGCTTTGGGTGGAGCTCTGGTTGGAGTTGTGGCTACAACCGTGGTAGGAGCTCGGGTAGAAGCTGCGGTAGAAGCTGCGGTAGAAGCTGGGCAGGAGTTGTGGATGGAGCTGACGGTGTGGCATTGATGGGCGCCGAAGGATGCCTGCAATAATGTCACCTGTACGAGCTAACTGTGCATCGGTAGGCAACGTGATTCTAGTCAAAATATCCTCAATTGAAAAATCTTCGTCACCAAAATTTAAGAATTCTTCAATTGGACTAGGCCCTATTTGACCAACTTCCTTTTCACTTGGATGATTGAGCTAATCTTTTTGTCCATAATTATCTCAATATCCTTATCAAAAATATCGTCGGTGGGTTTTCTGCTTTTCTTTTGTTGCTCACTGTTATCATTGTAATAGTAGTTCCACTTGGCGCCGATTCCTACGCCAGCAACACGGCCATGTACCGGCTTCTTCTTCACCAGCTTTTCGAGGGTCAAGTTTATCGCCCGGGTTAAAGGTTGATCCCATGGGGCCGATCCATCGGAGGAGGTTTCACATTCCAGCATATTTTGCTTATGATACAAAAAGAACATATGAAACATTTAGAAATGTAACTATTAGAATGTAATCGAATTGATTAAAAGCTACGGTAGATAAATTACCAGTTCGGCAATTAATTACTCCGTCTTCTTGTCTGTTACATATTCCCCTTTTTACATCTCGATGGCACCGAGCCCTGATACACTCACATTGCCGCCGGTCCTCGAATTTTTCTCAAGGCTTGATTTTGCAGCAATTAAAGGATCAGCGTCCTCATTTTCCCACCTCGACCTCTTGCCGTCATAACCACAGCTTCCGAGAGTGACGGAACCTATGTTCATGCGACTCATGTCCAAACCCCACTTCCGTAAATCCTTGTCCTCCTTTCTAGCACAATTATTCTTGAATGTTTCCCACCCCTCCTCTGTGATCATGGGATATGCCTTGTGTACCTTGGAGTAATCATCACCGTTATCCACCATTCTTTGTACTCTCGTTTTTCAACTGCTCAAGTCCCTACTAAACTTGCTGAGTTACATAGGTATGCCTAACAGGCATACCGAATAAGGTACCCGGGTTATCTGAAGAGGATGAGAGGCCCATGGACCCGAAGATTGAGAAGCCCGGAAGTCCAAAGAACTTCGGATAAGGAAAGTGAAGTTGTAATAGGAATATGATAGCAATATAGGAAAGGCCCATATGCCTCTCATAGTTTGTAACTTATACGACACGAAAAGTCTCGGCTCCACCTCATATATAAAGGGGAGCCGAGGGGAGAGAAAATGATCGAATTTATTGTCAACAGAACCACCATAATCTTTAGTCGAGCACATTTTGGCTGAAACCTTCGAGATCTACTTGCCCTCTACTTCTTACGAAACTCTAAGTCTACAATCTGTAGTCATTGACAAGTTAATCCCTTGTCACCGAGAGCGTGGGTTTTTACCAGATTTTTGGTGAGATTATCGTTGTTGTGAGGGTGTGGAAATGTGTACCGTTTGTGCAACTTCGAGATAAGGCTGGCATATAATTATGCATTCTCCCTAATGTTTTTCTTGTTGCTCGAAATGGTATCTCGGAGAATACATCCGCATTGGCCGCCATAACTCGCTGCGACTAAGGGTGACCAAATAGACTCACCATTAGCAAGGCTTACTTCCAAGACAATATATGTTTTATTGTCGAGCTTGTTTCGGCGCCTCTCCCTGCATTTTTTCAGTTTTGTGCCCTTGGTGCCAGTAGTGATCACGTTGCCATCAGTGGCACTAGTGGCCCCGTCATTGCCATCAGTGGAACTAGTGGCCCCGTCATTGCCATTAGTGCCACTAAATTCTTGCAAAAACTCCAACGCTGCTTGTGCTTCTTCTTGTACTGCATCTTCCAGATAACCCACAAGTATAGGGGATCGCAACAGTCTTCGAGGGAAGTAAAACCCAAATTTATTGATTCGACACAAGGGGAGGTAAAGAATACTTATAAGCCTTAACAACTGAGTTGTCAATTCAGCTGCACCTGGAAAAGCACTAGTAACAGGGGTGATGTGAAAGCAGCAGTAATATGAGAGCAATAGTAACAGTAACACAGCAATAGTAACAGTAACACAGAGGCAATGGCACCAGAAAATAGTTGATACTACTTCCAATGACATATAGAACGAGTATATGCTGATAAGAGATGGACTGGGGTTCCCAGCTATCTACACTAGTGGTAACTCTCAAATAACAAGTGACAAGTGTTGGGTGAACAAATTACAGTTGGGCAATTGATAGGATTGAAATAGCATTAAGACAGAACATCGAGATTATTAATCATGTAGGCATGTTTTCCATATATAGTCATACGTGCTCGCAATGAGAAACTTGCATAACATCCTTTGTCCTACCAGCCGGTGGCACTTCCCCGTCCCGGCGGCGTGCCGGAACAGAGATTATGTCCACTGAAACGGAGTTTCGCGATGGCGGCGGCGCCCCTGGAGTCTTTCTGCAGTTTTGTCAATTGGTATCGGGTTTTTAGGTCGCGAGGGATTTTATAGGCGAAGAGGCGGCGCAAGGGGGTGCCTGGGGGGCCCACCCCATAAGGCGGCTGATACGTCTCAAACGTATCCATAATTTCTTATGTTTCATGCTACTTTTATGATGATACTCACATGTTTTATACACATTATATGTCATTATTATGCATTTTCCGGCACTAACCTATTGACGAGATGCCGAAGAGCCGATTGCTTGTTTTCTGCTGTTTTTGGTTTCAGAAATCCTACAAAGGAAATATTCTCGGAATTGGACGAAATCAACGCCCAGGGTCTTATTTTTCCACGAAGCTTGCAGAAGACCGAAGGGATCACGAAGTGGGGCGACGAGGTGCCGCCACACTAGGGCCGCGCGGCCTAGGGGGGGCCCGCGCTGCCCTAGCGTGTGGGGCCCCTGTCAGCCCTCCGACTCCGCCCTTCCGCCTACTTAAAGCCTTCGTCGCGAAACCCTCTGTACCGAGAGCCACGATACGGAAAAACTTCCAGAGACGCCGCCGCCAATCCCATCTCGGGGGATTCAGGAGATCGCCTCCGGCACCCTGCCGGAGAGGGGAATCATCTCCCGGAGGTCTCTTCATCGCCATGATCGCCTCCGGATCGATGTGTGAGTAGTTCACCCCTGGACTATGGGTCCATAGCAGTAGCTAGATGGTTGTCTTCTCCTCATTGTGTTATCATGTTAGATCTTGTGAGCTGCCTATCATGATCAAGATCATCTATTTGTAATGCTACATGTTGTGTTTGTTGGGATCCGATGAATATTGAATACTATGTCAAGTTGATTATCAATCTATCATATATGTTGTTTATGTTCTTGCATGCTCTCCGTTGCTAGTAGAGGCTACGGCCAAGTTGATACTTGTAACTCCAAGAGGGAGTATTTATGCTCGATAGTGGGTTCATGCCTCCATTGAATCTGGGACGGTGATAGAAAGTTCTAAGGTTGTGGATGTGCTTGTTGCCACTAGGGATAAAACATCGATGCTTTGTCTAAGGATATTTGTGTTGATTACATTACGCACCATACTTAATGCAATTGTCCGTTGTTTGCAACTTAATATCGGAAGGGGTTCGGATGATAACCTCGAAAGTGGACTTTTTAGGTATAGATGCATGCTCGGATAGCGGTCTATGTACTTTGTCGTAATGCCCCGATTAAATCTCATAGTACTCATCATGATATATGTATGTGCATTGTTATGCCTTCTTTATTTGTCAATTGCCCAATCGTAATTCGTTCACCCAACATGCTATTTATCTTATGGGAGAGACACCACTAGTGAACTGTGGACCCCGGTCCATTCTTTACATCTGAAATACAATCTACCGCAATTGTTCTTTACTTGTTCTTCGCAAACAAACATCATCATCCACACTATACAATTAATCCTTTGTTTACTGACAAGTCGGTAAGATTGACAACCTCACCGTTACGTTGGGGTAAAGTACTTTGATTGTGTTGTGCGGGTTCCACGTTGGCGCCGAAATCCACTGGTGTTGCACCGCACTACACTCCGTCACCAACGACCTTCACGTGATCCTTGACTCCTACTGGTTCGATAAACCTTGGTTTCTTGCGAGGAAAACTTGCTACTGTACGCATCACACCTTCCTCTTGGGGTTCCCAACGGACGTGTGTTATCTGCACGCATCAAGCACTTTTTCTGCCGCCGTTGCCGGGGAGATCAAGACACGCTGCAAGGGGAGTCTCCCACATCCAATCTCTTTACTTTGTTTTTGTCTTGCTTTACTTTATTTTATTTACTGCTTTGTTTGCTCTTATATAAAAACACAAAAAAATTAGTTGCTAGTTTTACTTTATTTACTGTCTTGATCTCCATATTAAAAACACAAAAAAATTAGCTACTTACATTTACTTTATTTAGTTTTCTTTATTTACTACTGCTAAAATGGGAACTGCTGAGAATACTAAGTTGTGTGACTTCACAAACACAAATAATAATGATTTCCTATGCACACCTATTGCTCCACCTGCTACTACAGCAGAATTTTTTGAAATTAAACCTGCTTTACTAAATCTTGTTATGAGAGAGCAATTTTCTGGTATTAGTTCTGATGATGCTTGCTGCCCATCTTAATAATTTTGTTGAACTTTGTGAAATGCAAAAGTATAAGGATGTAGATGGTGATATTATAAAATTGAAATTGTTTCCTTTCTCCTTAAGAGGAAGAGCTAAAGATTGGTTGCTATCTTTGCCTAAGAATAGTATTGATTCATGGACTAAATGTAAGGATGCTTTCATTGGTAGATATTATCCTCCTGCTAAAATTATATCTTTGAGAAGTAGCATAATGAATTTAAGCAATTGTATAATGAACATGTTGCCCAAGCATGGGAAAGAATGAAATCTTTGGTAAAGAATTGCCCAACCCATGGACTAACTACTTGGATGATCATCCAAACCTTCTATGCAGGATTGAATTTTTTGTTCGCGGAACCTATTGGATTCAGATGCTGGAGGTACCTTTATGTCCATTACTTTGGGGGCGGCAACAAAGCTTCTTGATGATATGATGATAAATTACTCTGAATGGCACACTGAAAGGGCTCCACAAGGTAAGAAGGTAAATTCTGATGAAAAACCTCCTCCTTGAGTGATAAGATTGATGCTATTATGTCTATGCTTGTGAATGGTAGATCTAATGTTGATCCTAATAATGTTCCTTTAGCTTCATTGGTTGCCCAAGAAGAACATGTTGATGTGAACTTCATTAAAAATAATAATTTCAACAACAATTCTTATAGGAATAATTCTGGTAACAACTATAGGCCATATCCTTCTAATAATAGTAATGATTATGGTAATTCTTATGAGAATTCTTACAACAATAATAGGAATGCACCCTCTGGTTTTGAAGCCATGCTTAAAGAATTTATTAGTACACAAACTGCTTTTAACAAATCTGTTGAGGAAAAACTTGATAAAATTGATATTCTTGCTTCTAAGGTTGATAGACTTGCCTCTGATGTTGATCTTTTAAAATTGAAAGTTATGCCTAATAAGGATAATGATAATAAAATTGTTACTACAGCAAATGCCATCCAAGTTCGAATTAATGAAAATATTAGATTGATGGCTGAATTGCATGCTAGGTGGGAAAGAGAAGAAAACGAAAAACTTGCTAAAGAGAATAATGTAGCTAAAGTTTGGACTATTACCACCACTAGTAATGATAATGCTTCACATGTTGCTACACCTTCTACTATCAATGGTAAAATAATTGGTGTTGGCAATGTTTCTACTCCTAGTGCAAAGCGTGCAAAATTGCCTGAAACTGCTAAAACTGCTTAAACTGTTTGTGATAAAACTGCTGAAATTTTTCAAAATATTGGGGACAATGATCCCATTGCTGTAGATCATAATGGTTTAGATTTTGATGATTGTCACATCTCTGAAGTTATAAAGTTCTTGCAAAAACTTGCTAAAAGTCCCAATGCTAGTGCTATAAATTTGGCCTTTACAAAACATATCACAAATGCTCTCATAAAAGCTAGAGAAGATAAACTAAAACTTGAAACTTCTATTCCTAGGAAGTTAGAAGATGGTTGGGAGCCCATCATTAAGATGAGGGTTAATGATTTTGATTGTAATGCTTTATGTGATCTTGGTGCAAGTATTTCTGTTATATCTAAGAAAATCTATGATATGCTTGACTTGCCACCATTGAAAAATTGTTATTTGGATGTTAATCTTGCTGATAATGCTATAAAGAAACATTTGGGGAGGATTGATAATGTTCGTATTATGGTTAACAATAACATTGTCCCCGTTGATTTTGTTGTCTTGGATATTGAATGCAATGCATCTTGTCCCATTATATTGGGAAGACCTTTTCTTCGAACTGTTGGTGCCACTATTGATATGAAGGAAGGTAATATTAAACATCTCTTGATGTTACTTGATTCACACTTTCTGCACCTAGCTGAAAGGCGTTAAAGAAAAGCACTTATGGGAGACAACCCATTATTTTACTTCTGCACTTTGTTTTATATTTGAGTCTTGGAAGTTGTTACTACTGTAGCAACCTCTCCTTATCTTTATTTTATTGCATTGTTGTGCCAAGTAAAGTCTTTGATAGTAAAGTCAATACTAGATTTGGATTACTGCGCAGAAACAGATTTCTTGCTGTCACGAACTTGAGTAGAATTCTCTGTAGGTAACTCATAAAAATCTGCCAATTTACATGCGTGATCCTCAGATATGTACGCAACTTTCATTCAATTTGAGCATTTTCATCTGAGCAAGTTAAGTGCCCCAGAAAAATTCGTCTTTACGGACTGTTCTGTTTTGACAGATTCTGCCTTTTATTTTGCATTGCCTGTTTTGCTATGTTTGATGGATTTCTTTGTTCCATTAACTTTCGGTAGCTTTGTGCAATGTCCGGAAGTGTTAAGAATGATTATGTCACCTCTGAATATATGAATTTTCAATTATGCACTAACCCTCTAATGAGTTTGTTTCGAGTTTGGTGTGGAGGAAGTTTTCAAGGGTCAAGAGAGGAGGATGATACAATATGATCAAGAAGAGTGAAAAGTCTAAGCTTGGTGATGCCCCCGTGGTTCATACCTGCATATTTCAAGAAGACCCAAGCGTCTAAGCTTGGGGATGCCCAAGGCATCCCCTTCTTCATCGACAACTTATCAGGTCACCTCTAGTGAAACTATATTTTTATTCAGTCACATCTTATGTGCTTTGCTTGGAGCGTCTGTTTGTTTTTATTTTTGTTTTTGTTTGAATAAAATCGGATCCTAGCATTCTTTTTTTGGGAGAGAGACACGCTCCGCTTTTGCATATGAACACATGTGTTCTTAGCTTTATTCTTAATGTTCATTGCGAAGGTTGAACTACTTCGTTCATTGATATATGGTTGGAAACGGAAAATGCTTAATGTGGTAATTGGTATAATGTCTTGAATAATTTGATACTTGGCAATTGTTGTGCTCATATAGATCATGTTTAAGCTC
This sequence comes from Lolium rigidum, assembly GCF_022539505.1. Lineage (NCBI taxonomy): Eukaryota > Viridiplantae > Streptophyta > Magnoliopsida > Poales > Poaceae > Lolium > Lolium rigidum. Next base: position 21,586,872 of record NC_061514.1, on the reverse strand, counting down.
TTGCATCATGTACTTTGCACCCATTAATGAAGAACTACATAGAGCTTGTTAAAATTTGGTTTGCATGATTGGTCTCTAGAGTCTAGATATTTTCTGGTTAAGGTGTTTGAACAACAAGGAGACGATATAAAGTCTTATAATGCTTACAATATGTTCATATGTGAGTCTTTCTGTACCGTTTTATACTTGAGTTTACTTCAAACAACCTTGCTAGCCTAGCCTTGTATTGAGAGGAATTCTTCTCGTGCATCCAAATCCTTGAGCCAAAAACTATGCCATTTGTGTCCACCATACCTACCTACCACATGGTATTTCTCTGCCATTCCAAAGTACATTACTTGAGTGCTACCTTTAAAATTCTATCCTTTGTCTTTACAATACATAGCTCATGGGAAAATAGCCTTAAAAACTATTGTGGTGAAGAATATGTACTTATGTGTCTTATTTCTTAATAAGTTGCTTGTTGAGCGGTAACCATGTTTCTGGGGACGCCATCAACTTTTACCTTTGTTGAATATCATGTGAGTTGCTATGCATGTTCGTCTTGTCTGAAGTAAGGGTGATTTTCATGATCAAATGGTTTGAGTATGCATATTGTTAGAGAAGAACATTGGGCCGCTAACTAAAACCATGAATCATGGTGAAAGTTTCAGTTTGGACACAAATCCTCAATCTCTTATGAGAATTTTATCTGTTGTTAAATGCTTATGCATTAAAAGAGGAGTCCATTATCTGTTTTCTATGTTGTCCCGATATGGATGTCTAAGTTGAGAATAATCAAAAGCGAGAAATCCAATGTGAACTTTCTCCTTAGACCTCTGTACAGGCGGCATAGAGGTACCCCTTTGTGACACTTGGTTGAAACATATGTTATGCAATGACAATCCGTGTTAATCCAAGCTAATTAGGACAAGGTGCGAGCACTATTGGTATACTATGCATGAGGCTTGCAACTTATAGGATGTCTTATACATAACACATATGATTTATTACTACCGTTGACAAAATTGTTTCTATGTTTTCAAAATGAAAAGCTCTAGCACAAAAATAGTAATCCATGCTCCCTCTGCGAAGGGCCATTCTTCTACTTTATTGTTGAGTCAGTTTACCTATTCTTTCTATCTCAGAAGCAAACACTTGTGTAAACTGTGTGCATTGATTCCTACATGTTTACCTATTGCACTTGTTATATTACTTTGTGTTGACAATTATCCATGAGATAAACATGTTGAAGTTGAAAGCAACCGCTAAAACTTATATCTTCCTTTGTGTTGCTTCAAAGCTTTCTACTAAGAATTTATTGCTTTATGAGTAACTCTTATGCAAGTCTTATTGATGCTTGTCTTGAAAGTATTATTCATGAAAAGTCTTTGCTATATGATTCAGTTGTTTACTCATTGTCTTCACCATTGCTTCGAATCGCTGCATTCATCTCATATACTTTACAATAGTATTGATCAAGATTATGATAGCATGTCACTTCAGAAATTATCCTTGTTATCGTTTACCTACTCGAGGGCGAGTAGGAACTAAGCTTGGGGATGCTTGATACGTCTCAAACGTATCCATAATTTCTTATGTTCCATGCTACTTTTATGATGATACTCACATGTTTTATACACATTATATGTCATTATTATGCATTTTCCGGCACTAACCTATTGACGAGATGCCGAAGAGCCAATTGTTGTTTTCTGCTATTTTTGGTTTCAGAAATCCTACAAAGGAAATATTCTCGGAATTGGACGAAATCAACGCCCAGGGTCTTATTTTTCCACGAAGCTTCCAGAAGACCGAAGGGATCACGAAGTGGGGCGACGAGGCGCCGCCACACTAGGGCCGCGCGGCCTAGGGGGGGCCCGCGCCACCCTAGCGTGTGGGGCCCCTGTCAGCCCTCCGACTCCGCCCTTCCGCCTACTTAAAGCCTTCGTCGCGAAACCCTCTGTACCGAGAGCCACGATACGGAAAACCTTCCAGAGACGCCGCCGCCGCCAATCCCATCTCGGGGGATTCGGGAGATCGCCTCCGGCACCACTGCCGAAGAGGGGAATCATCTCCCGGAGGTCTCTTCATCGCCATGATCGCCTCCGGATCGATGTGTGAGTAGTTCACCCCTGGACTATGGGTCCATAGCGAGTAGCTAGATGGTTGTCTTCTCTTCATTGTGCTATCATGTTAGATCTTGTGAGCTGCCTATCATGATCAAGATCATCTATTTGTAATGCTACATGTTGTGTTTGTTGGGATCCGATGAATATTGAATACTATGTCAAGTTGATTATCAATCTATCATATATGTTGTTTATGTTCTTGCATGCTCTCCGTTGCTAGTAGAGGCTCGGCTAAGTTGATACTTGTAACTCCAAGAGGGAGTATTTATGCTCGATAGTGGGTTCATGCCTCCATTGAATCCGGGACGAGTGACGGAAAGTTTTAAGGTTGTGGATGTCTTGTTGCCACTAGGGATAAAACATCGATGCTTCGTCTAAGGATATTTGTGTTGATTACATAACGCACCATACTTAATGCAATTGTCTGTTGTTTGCAACTTAATACCGGAAGGGGTTCGGATGATAACCTGAAAGTGGACTTTTTAGGTATAGATGCATGCTGGATAGCGGTCTATGTACTTTGTCGTAATGCCCCGATTAAATCTCATAGTACTCATCATGATATATGTATGTGCATTGTTATGCCTTCTTTATTTGTCAATTGCCCAACTGTAATTCGTTCACCCAACATGCTATTTATCTTATGGGAGAGACACCACTAGTGAACCGTGGACACCGGTCCATTCTTTACATCTGAAATACAATCTACTGCAATTGTTCTTTACTGTTCTTCGCAAACAAACATCATCATCCACACTATACAATTAATCCTTTGTTTACAGCAAGCCGGTGAGATTGACAACCTCACTGTTACGTTGGGGCAAAGTACTTTGATTGTGTTGTGCGGGTTCCACGTTGGCGCCGGAATCCCTGGTGTTGCGCCGCACTACACTCCGTCACCAACGACCTTCACGTGATCCTTGACTCCTACTGGTTTGATAAACCTTGGTTTCTTACTGAGGGAAAACTTGCTACTGTACGCATCACACCTTCCTCTTGGGGTTCCCAACGGACGTGTGTTATCTGCACGCATCAGCGGTGCGCCCCCCCTCTTGGCCGCGCCAGCCTATGGTGTGGAGGCCCCTGGCCTCCTCTCCGTCTCCCCTTCGGTGTTCTGGTCCGTCTCGGTGAAATAAGATGTTTGGCTTTTGTTTCGTCGAATTCCGAGAATATTGCCTGAACATCCTTTCTGGAACCAAAAACAGCAGAAAACAGGAACTGGCACATCGGCATCTTGTTAATAGGTTAGTTCCGGAAAATGCATCAAAACGATATAAAGTATGAATAAAACATGTAGGTACTGTCATCAAACTAGCATGGAACATCAGAAATTATAGATACGTTGGAGACGTATCAAGCATCCCCAAGCTTAGTTCCTACTCGCCCTCGAGTAGGTAAACGATAAAAATAATAATTTCTGAAGTGACATGCTACTAACATAATCTTGATCATACTATTGTAAAGCATATGAGATGAATGAAGTGACTCAAGGCAATGATCTATAGTTTGCTAACAAATAGATAACATATAGCAAAACTTTTCATGAATAGTACTTTCAAGACAAGCATCAAAAAGTCTTGCATAAGAGTTAACTCATAAAGCAATAAATTCTTAATAAGAGGTTTGAAGCAACACAAAGGAAGATTTAAGTTTCAGCAATTGATTTCAACTTCAACATGCATACCTCATGGATAATTGTCAACACAAAGTAATATAATGAGTGCAATAAGTAAGTATGTAAGAATCAATGCACAGTTGACACAAGTGTTTGCTTCTAAGATGGAAAGAAGTAAGTAAACTGACTCAACATAAAGTAAAAGAAAGGCCCTTCGCAGAGGGAAGCAGGGATTAAATCATGTGCTAGAGCTTTTCAAGTTTTGAAATCATATTGAGAGCATAAAAGTAAAGTTTTGAGAGGTGTTTGTTGTTGTCAACGAATGGTAGCCGGTACTCTAACTACCTTATCAACCAGACTTTCAAGAGCGGCTCCCATGAAGGACGTTATCTCTACCAGCAAGGTAGATCATCCCTCTTCTCTTTTGTTTACACAAGTATTTTAGTTTCATTATTGATGACACTCCTCCCAACCTTTTGCTTACACAAACCATGGCTAACCGAATCCTCGGGTGCCTTCCAACATTCACATACCATGAAGGAGTGTCTATTTGCAAAATTAGGTTGCTTACTGATAGGCCAGGGCAAAACATGTGGAGAGAATTATTAATGCAAGTTAATTAATTGGGGCTGGGAACCCCATTGCCAGCTCTTTTTGCAAAATTATTGGATAAGCGGATGAGCCACTAGTCCATTGGTGAAAGTCCGTCAGAAGTAAATGACAAGATCGAAAGATAAACACCACATACTTCCTCATGAGCTATAAAACATTGACACAAATAAGAGATAATAGCTTTTGAATTGTTTAAAGGTAGCACATGAAGTATTTACTTGGAATGGCAGGAAATACCACATAGTAGGTAGATATGGTGGACACACATGGCATAGGTTTTGGCTCAAGGTTTTGGATGCACGACAAGCATTCCCTCTCAGTACAAGGCTTTGGCTAGCAAGGTTGTTTGAAGCAAACACAAGTATGAACCGGTACAACAAAACTTACATAAGAACAAATTGCAAGCATTATAAGACTCTACACTGTCTTCCTTGTTGCTCAAACACTTTTACCAGAAAATATCTAGACCTTAGAGAGACCAATCACGCAAACAAAATTTCAGCAAGCTCTACGGTAGTTCTCCACTAATAGGTTTAAACTACATGATGCAAGAGCTTAAACATGATCTACTTGAGATCTCAAAACAATTGCCAAGTATCAAATTATTCAAGACAATATGAAGCATTTTCTGTTTCGAACCAAATAACAATAAGTGCTGCGGTTTTCAACTCCGCCATGAACATTAAAATAAAGCTAAGGACACCAGTGTTCATATGAAAAAGCGGAGCGTGTCTCTCTCCCACACAAGGATTGCTAGGATCCGAATTTATTCAAACATAAAAATAAAAGCACACATACGCTCCAAGTAAAGCACATATAATGTGGAAGAATAAAAATATAGTTTCACTAGATATGACCTGATAAGTTGATGAAGAAGGGGATGCCTTGGGCATCCCCAAGCTTAGACGCTTGAGTCTTCTTGAAATATGCAGGGATGAACCATGGGGGCATCCCCAAGCTTAGACTTTTCACTCTTCTTGATCATATATCATCCTCCTCTCTTGACCCTTGAAAACTTCTGCCACACCAAACTTCTCATAAACTTCATTAGAGGGGTTAGTACTCAAAAAACTTTAATCCACTTTGGTCCTGTAGTGACACATTGCAAGAACTCAATAAAACATTAGCTACAGCTCTCCACGTTTAGAAAGCCTTACTTAAAGTTCACAAGAGACAATGCAAAAAACAGAGACAGAATCTGTCAAACAGAACAGCCAATAAAGACGAATTTTAAGAGGTAATTCCGTTGCTCAAATCAGAAAACTCAAAACTAATGAAAGTTGCGTACATATCTGAGGAATACGCATGAAAATTGGCAGATTTTTCTGAGTTCCCTACAGAGAGACCTACTCAAATTCGTGACAGATAGAAATCTGTTTCTGCGCAGAAATTCAAATCTAGCATCAACCTTCTATTAGAGACTTTACTTGGCACAACAATGCAATAAATAAAGATAAGGAGAGGTTGCTACAGTAGTAACAACTTCCAAGACACAACAAAACAGTACCAAAATAAAGACATTGGTTATCTCCCAAGAAGTGCTTTCTTTATAGCCATTAAGATGGGCTCAGCAATTTTAATGATGCTCACATAAGGATGAGAGTTGAAGCAAAAGAGAGCATCAAAAAGCAAGTTCAAAACACATTTAAGTCTAACCCACTTCCTATGCATAGGAATCTTGTACACAAATAAATTCATGAAGAACCAAGTGACAAGCATAAGAAGATAAAACACGAGCAACTTCAAAAGTTTCGAGCATATAGAGAGGTGTTTTAGTACCATGCAAATTTCTACAACCATATTTTCCTCTCTCATAATAATTTTTAGTAGCTTCATTAATAAACTCAACAATATAACTATCACATACAGCATGCTTTTCATGATCTACAAACACATAATTTTTATCAAGCTCAAAAATAGTGGGATTAAAACTTTCAAACCCACTTTTATCAATAATATAACAAGATGATTGATCAATCTCAAAAGATATGGGACTCCTAGATAAAGTCAAGACCTTTCCAATCCCATTTTCATTAGTAGTACAATTAATATTATCAAGTAACATAGGACCATCATCTAGAGCTTTATCATAAACATTTGCTAAGCAAAACTCTTTAGTACCATGCATTTCGATATCAAGCACAAACAAAGCATTATCATAAGATTTATCAAAATAGCATGGATTATCATAGATAACAGTAGCATAATTATTCTCACAAGTTTTACTCATAGGAAATATTGCAAGAGAATCCACAGGAACATAACACTCATCCTCCTTTGGTAAGCATGGAGGACAATCAAATAGTGTAAGAGATAAAGAGTTACTCTCATTAGAAGGTTGGCATGGGTAGCTAATCCATTCTTCCTCCTTTTGTTCATCACTCTCCTCCTGTTTTTCATCCAATGAGCTTTCAGGTTCATCAATTTCCTCCTCTTTTTCATCCAATGAGCTTTCAGGTTCATCAATTTCTTCTTTCACAGGTTCCTGCAAATTGTGAGTGCATTCTTGTGCATTAATGAGTCTCTCTTTATAATCAATGATATAAGGATTATCACTGTAACTTTCTATGCAATAATCAAGGATATAAGAGACATAATCTTTAAGATCATTACAAGCAACACAGGTTTTATAGTTTTTAGACATGAAGGATTCTATTTCAGAAGCTCCCATAAATAAAACAAATTGTTCTACTTCTTCAAATCCAAGATGAATATAGTTATTCCAATGATAGTTCGCAATTAAAACTTCTTTACTAAAGCCACATTGGAATTTAAGATGTTTAGTATCCTGTTCAGAGCAACAGTTTATATCATGGCATTTAAGCAAGATTTTAGCAATTGTATTCAATTTTTCTAACACGGCACTCATGACTTTACCCTTTCTTGATTCTCTATAATTCATATATAATTCTATAAACTCCATACAGGTTGTGGGTTCTTCCGTAACAATAGTTTTTAATTTTTCGGTTTTTCAATTTTTATGGATTTTCGGGTATATAAGAAAAATAAAACAAGACAAAAAGAAACTAGACAAAAGTAAACTAAGCACAAATAAACTAGACAAAAGTAAACTAAGCAAAATAATACTAGACAGAAAATAAACTAAGCACAAATAAAGTAGATAAAAGTAAACTAATCAAAATAAAATAAAATAAAAAATAGAGAGAGAGGTAGAGTGTACTCCCCAGGTGAACTTATGAGTAGAGCTATGCCTCCCCGGCAACGGCGCCAGAAAATAGTCTTGATAACCCACAAGTATAGGGAATCGCAACAGTCTTCGAGGGAAGTAAAACCCAAATTTATTGATTCGACACAAGGGGAGGTAAAGAATACTTATAATCCTTAACAACTTAGTTGTCAATTCAGCTGCACCTGGAAAAGCACTAGTAACAGGGGTGATGTGAAAACAGCAGTAATATGAGAGCAATAGTAACAATAACACAGCAACGAGTAATGATAACACAGAGGCAATGGCACCAGAAAATAGTTGATACTACTTCCAATGACATATAGAACGAGTATATGATGATAAGAGATGGACCGGGGTTCCCAGCTATCTACACTAGTGGTAACTCTCAAATAACAAGTGACAAGTGTTGGGTGAACAAATTACAGTTGGGCAATTGATAGGATTGAAATAGCATTAAGACAGAACATCGAGATTATTAATCATGTAGGCATGTTTTCCATATATAGTCATACGTGCTCGCAATGAGAAACTTGCATAACATCTTTTGTCCTACCAGCCGGTGGCAGCCGGGCCTCAAGGGAATCTACTGGTAATTAAGGTACTCCTTTTAATAGAGCACCGGAGCAAAGCATTAACACTTGGTGAAAACATGTGATCCTCATATCTAAGCCTTCCCCTCCAGTTATCCCAGTTGCTGTCACTCTGGGGCCTCGGATTCCGGACATAGACATGTGCAAACAACTTGTAGATACAATCTAAGCAATAATTATAGAGCTTAAATCTAAGATCATGCCACTCGTGCACTAGTGATAAGCATTAAACACAACAAGATTGCAGCAACAATAACTTCACAAACTTATATAGATAAACTAATCATAATGTAACAATCCATCGGATCCCAACAAACACAACACCGATTACATCAGATGGATCTCAATCATGTAGGGTGATGTCTACGCACGCTTCTATTCCTGTAGACAGTGTTGGGCCTCTAAGAGCAGAGGTTTGTAGAACAGCAGCAAGTTTCCCTTAAGTGAATCACCCAAGGTTTATCGAACTCAGGGAGGTAGAGGTCAGAGATATCCCTCTCAAGCAACCCTGCAATTAAGATACAAGAAGTCTCTTGTGTCCCCAACACACCTAATACACTTGTCAGATGTATAGGTGCACTAGTTCAGCGAAGAGATAGTGAAATACAAGTAATATGGATGATTGTAAGTAGCAATTGCAATCTGAAATAAATATGGCAGCAAACAAACATGTAGCAGAACTTGTTGGAAACGGTGTTTCAATGCTTAGAAACAAGGCCTAGGGATCATACTTTCACTAGTGGACACTCTCAACATTGCAATCATAATTGAATATAAATAAGCACTTCACTATGCTATTCCGAATTACTCTACGGCGGGATAACGAACACTAATTCACCGTGTAGGGCTACAAAAGCAAACCTTAAAGATGTATTCCCAAGTACTAATAAACACCCCACGCTGTCACTGTGAGCATTCATAGGAGGTACTAACACGCCACAATTTCATAGAGACATCCAACTCAAATCATAACCCAGTGAACAAGTATTCTGTGAAATATAGCCTAAGAGACCCACACGGTGCACACACTGTCACCTTTACACACGTGGGACAAGGAGTCTCCGGAGATCACATAAGTAAAATCCACTTGAATAGCATAACGACATCTAGATTACAAAGCTCATCATATGGATCTCAATCATGTAAAGCAGCTCATGAGATCATTGTATTGAAGTACATGGGAGAGAGAGATTAACCACATAGCTACCGGTAAAGCCCTTAGCCTCGGGGGAGAACTACTCCCTCCTCATCATAGGAGACAACAGCGGCGATGAAGATGGCGGTGGCGTCGATGGAGATGGCTTCCGGGGGCAATTCCCCGTCCCGGCAGCGTGCCGGAACAGAGACTTTTGTCCCCCGAACTTGGCTTCGCGATGGCGGCGGCTGCGTAACTTTTCTCGTCCCGTGGCTTATCTTTTTAGGGTTTTCACATCTGGGAGAATTTATAGGCAGAAGGGCAGCCTCGGAGGCGGCACAGGGGCCCCACACCATAGGCCGGCGCGGGCCCCATGCTGGTCGCGCCGCCCTATGGTTGCGGCCCCTCGTGGCCCCACTTCGTATGCTCTTCGGTCTTCTGGAAGCTCCGTGGAAAAATAAGACCCTGGGCGTTGATTTTGTCCAATTCCGAAAATATTTCCTTTGTAGGATTTCCGAAACCAAAAACAGCAGAAAACAGGAACTGGCACTTCAGCATCTTGTTAATAGGTTAGTTCCGGAAAATGCATCAAAACGATATAAAGTATGAATAAAACATGTAGGTATTGTCATAAAACTAGCATGGAACATAAGAAATTATAGATACGTTGGAGACGTATCATAGGGCAGCTCATGAGATCATTGTATTGAAGTACATGGGAGAGAGAGTACCAACTAGCTACAGCTAGAACTCGTAGTCCATGGGGGAACTACTCACGGAGCATGATGGAGATGGTGGCGTCGATGGAGAAGACTTCCGGGGGCACTTCCCCGTCCCGGCGGCGTGCCGGAACAGAGATTCTGTCCCCCGAAACGGAGTTTCGCGATGGCGGCGGCGCCACTGGAGTCTTTCTGGAGTTTCGTCAATTGGTATCGGGTTTTTAGGTCGCGAGGGATTTTATAGGCGAATAGGCGGCGCAAGGGGGTGCCTGGGGGCCCACCCCATAGGGCGGCGCGCCCCCCTCTTGGCCGCGCCAGCCTATGGTGTGGAGGCCCTGGGCCTCCTCTCCGTCTCCCCTTCGGTGTTCTGGTCCGTCTCGGTGAAATAAGATGTTTGGCTTTTGTTTCGTCAAATTCCGAGAATATTACCCGAACAGCCTTTCTGGAACCAAAAACAGTAGAAAACAGCATCTTGTTAATAGGTTAGTTCCGGAAAATGCATCAAAACGATATAAAGTATGAATAAAACATGTAGGTATTGTCATAAAACTAGCATGGAACATCAGAAATTATAGATACGTTGGAGACGTATCACTTCCTATACTGCATTTTCTTTTTCTTGCACCAGAGGGTTAGAAAACGCCGCCTACCAATTGTGGTCTCCCGACATCTTCGACCTAAAATTAATATCCATATAGTTAGTAACCGAAAAATTAACAAAAATTTCAGCATGAACCTTGCTAAAAATGGAACATAAGGAGTTACCAGAAATTTGTCAAAATGGAAATTAATCGATATTTCGGCAAAACATCAGCAAATCATATCGATACACGCCACGTAATCATCAATCGCAGCGTTACAACACAAGCAGTAAAATTAACGGAAAATTTCGGCATGACCTTTGCTAAAAATGGGACATACCGATGTGCAAGAAATTTGCTGAAATGGAAATTAATCAAAATTTTGGCAAAACATCAACAACTCATATCGATATGCACCACGTAATCGTCAATCGCAACATTACAACACAAGCAGTAAAAAATTAACGGAAAATTTTGGTATAACATTTGCTAAAAATGAGACATACGGAGTTGCCAGAAATTTTCCAAAATAGATATTAATCGACATTTCGATAAAAAATCAACAACTCATATCGATACACACCACACAATCATTTCATCGAGCGCGTTAAGGATGCACAGGATCATACCAGGAGGTGGATGGGCGAGCGCGGCGTGGGCAGTCGGCGTGTCGCTCGGGCGTGGTCGGCGGTGAGGTTGAGCCCGCGCGGCGTGGGCGGCGGCTCAACGGCGCTTGGCGCGGTTGGCGGTGAGGTGGCGTGGGCGGAGGGTCAACAGCTCTGGCGCGGTCGGTGGTGAGGTCGAGGAGCGTCGGCGGAGAGATTGAAATCGAACAACTGGGTGAGCCTGGGGAAACTGCTTCGGCGTGGCGATTGAATTTTCTTAAGTGAAAATAATAGCAGCGGACCAAACGGGCACACGGCCCAGCGGCACACTACTGATAATAGGGCAATAGCCCTGTGCTGCCTGGCTGGCACTCTGCAGCTAATTTCTTAGCCCAGACGCAGCCCGGTCCCACGTAATAGTCGCGTGTGAAAAGTCTTGGCGCGCGGCCGGTATGGCTATACTGGTCGTGTGCCATTTTTGAAAACACGACCATTAATAGCAACCACGCGTCCTCAGCAAGGTCTGCTGCCAATAAACTTACCCCTATAGCCATTTCCCTAGTAGCGTCGCAAAATTTGCAATAGATGTTGCCCCCACTTAAGGTGAGGAGATGACTATGTCCCTGCTTTCAGCAACCTAAGGGATACTGTATGCAGGAAACTAAAGACTTTCTCACGGAAGAGGTCCGTCTTCCTCATGAAGTGCCAGACGAACGCCTCTCGGGTCGCTCCCGAAACCCTAGCCCACCCGTCCAATCTTCGTCCTAGCCAGTGACGGTGGCGGCGCCCGTCCCGCCAAATGCTGGTGGGTAGGGAAGGCGCGCCCGGCTTTGTTTCCGAGCGGGGAGGCAAGGCGTTAGGCGGGTAGGGTAGTTTTGCGTGGAAGGCAGCGGGACGATGGATGCCGGTGGGGCAAACAAGACGTGTTGGGCGGCGTTCGCAAGACTGACGCGAGTCCGATCTAGGCCCGGTCTAGGCCAAGAGGGTCGTGGTCGTCCCGCAAGTGCAACATTGTAGTCTAGAGGTCGCACGACATCAGCCTTGGTTGATCAATCCAGGGCTCGTCTGTATTACCGACTGACGTGTGGCCTCGTATCATTCTGCTTGCCTCCATGCTCTGCAACCTGTCTGGTTCTTCTTCTTTTCTCCAGCCGTTTGGTGGCGTGGTGGCTACACCTGTGGTATGAATAAAGGTGGCGGTCTCATGATCCCTCTCACGCCATGATGATGAATTGTTTGTTGCATGTCTTCTTTGATACGGTCGAAGTGTCCAGTTCCGGATTGGTTCCGCCCACAAAATCCAATGGACTACATGTCGAAGATTGTTGGATTGGATGGTATTTGGTCTCACACAACCATCTTTTTCTGAACGTTTGGTTTTAGAGGGAACGATGTGATGTTCTACGGTCTGTTACCATTGTGAGACATGTTTTTATTTTTTTGGTGAAGTCAGTGGCGGGGAATGGTTATGGAAGCCAAGATCTGAGGATTGGTAATGGTGGTGATGAGATTTTGGCTTGGTTATTCGTGACTCGGAGCGGCGGCATCGGCAAGTGTGAGATACAACCCCAAGAGAATTTCAGGGTTTAAAATTGCGGGATGAAAACCCAAGGCGTGCCCTTAATTGGTTGTACCTCGCAATTGCCTTGTTGAAGAATTTTTTTGCGAGCATGGATTTTTTCCGAGTGAAACCCTATGATCCATGATCAGGATGATGACGTCGCTTGTGCATAATTTTCCTTCTTGAAGGTGTCGCTTTTGGAGAAGATGAATTTCGGGTATTGTCTTGGTGGTGTTTGGTCTGCTGTTACAAGGAACAAATCACGGTAGCGGGACTTTTCTCTTATGTAATTCTTCTTGTTTTTTATCTGTGCATCTGTATTGCCATTAAGGCACTACATTGTTGCAAATGCTAGGTGTAATTAGTATCATCACGATATTAATATATTCACTTTATCGAAAAAATATGTATTACAACAGAGGGGGTGTCAGTTGATGAATCGTTAGATGACATAGAAAACTTTTAAAGGAGTTTTTTTTTGTTTTCCCTAAGTCCTTTCATCGGACTACTTAATTTATGGATTTGATAGGAATCAGGCGTCTAACTTTTAGTACGTCTAACTAGATTCTTTAGACATCGGATTTGTCTCATGATTCGTGATGATATGATAGTTGCAAGTGGGTTGCAACACATATTTTTCTAGTTGTGAATGGGTTTCAACAGAGACTTATCTAGTTGTAAGTAGGTTGCAACTGAGATTTCCCTAGTTGCATGTGGGTTACGACCGAGAGAAAATATCCACACCATTAAATTTACTTTAAGATTCGTGCTAGCCTATGAGCTGGATTTGATTTCAGTCCATCAAGACGAAGGGACACAAGAGATGACTAAACACGAGCTCGTCGTTGTACCTTTGAACCCCTAGTCTCGACCTAAACCTACCCTCCTTCAAGCTTCAGTATCCAGCAAGATGATCCTTCGCAGGAGACATCGAAGCAGAAGCTATGAACGGCCAAATTCTAATTCAGTGAGAGTTATTTTTGGATGGGCCTGGTTCCTGGCGCGGACTCCTGGCCCATAAACGTGGAGTCCGATCCAGAGTCTAGACTCATCAGAAGTTCAGAACAAAACCTAAACTGGCAAGGGAAAGAAAAAATGGTGTGAGAAATATACTGTAAAGTTTTCGGCCATCCAAAGCAGTAACCGAAAATTGAGAAGCGCCATTGTCAAGCACAGAATCGATGTAATAGGAGGAGATGGGTCACCCACAAGTGTGAAGGAGGGACACCATCATCTATACCAGAACCACTATAGCAGGCGATGTAGAAGCAAGATGTGGCGATCGCCGTCTCGCGGAAAGAGGAAACAGCCGAGGAAGACGTACGACGACATGGGCGCACCGCCGGGCTGGGTTCCAGGCCATAGGACAACAACACCACACGCACGTTGCACGTACTCATCCAGGTGCAGTACTTCGCGGCCAAGCCATAGACGATCGTAAATCCGGGTCGACCGCGACGGCCGGAAAGCTCCGGCGACCTACTGACCGGTGCAATGCACGGCAAGTGGCCGTTTCTCGATCGAGAAAAATACACAGATCGGTGCAAGTGCACCTACAACACTGTTACCGAAAGCCCACGCCTGCAGCAAACAACACTGTCATTTTGACGACAGGCGCTAGCTGATGCACGTCTGGAAACGATCGGGAGACGTCCATCTCGAGGCCTATCTCCGATCTGTATATGCAGTGCGGGCCGTCAGGTATCCGGCCAGATGCAGTGGCGAAATATAGATCGACGGGATACGCTCGACGTATACTTCAGTTCAGGCCCGGGACTGGGCCCTGCTCGTGTGGTCGATGTACTGCATACTGTGGCCAGTTACAGTGACACAGTTATAGTATATGGATGGGTGATGATGATACCTGCAAATACATTCAATATGCGATACCAAATCCGTTGCTATGTTTGAAGAGTTCAGACTGCATGGGACAAAAAGATCGGGACATTTCCCTATGGGCGATACGGCCAAGATTTCCCAACTGTATACACTTTTCTTTTTCGCAGAGACAAGTCATCTCCCGTACTGTACACCAATGATAGTATTCCTTGTCTCAAATACGTGTATACATGGGTGCCAAATAGGATCGAGTACTGTGCAACTGTTACACGCGCGAATGTGTAATGCATATACTCCTCTCAAAAAATGTGTTATCATAGCACATCAACCACCCTACGTGCACTGACGATACTGCACGCAGAATATATGTGCCAAATAATTGTGAACTGGTGACTGGTGACCCTTCAGTACTGTTCAGTCGACATGGCAAGAAGCCAAAAACTATGTATCTTATGTACCATCCCATCCCTCAATCACGAGAGATACATATATCGTATGATGACCCCGGTGTCACTCTAGAGCCAATTAACACGGGACAAGATGAACTACTGTACACCGATGAATGGTGCTTAGTCCACTTGTTAAAACTCATTAGTCAGCAGCATGTACCTTGATAGTCCACCCCGCAGGCGTGTTAAAGTCGTCACTACTACATGATAGCATATCACTGGTGAGATCTTGCGGCATAGGAGGCCATGACGTAGATCTGGCGGCGCGAGGGGCTCCGATGATGGTGACATGTGGCGGTGCAGGTGCCTAGCTGGCAAATAGAAGTGTCGGCACGGGCCACTTCAATGTCGACACATGTGGCAGGCCGACAATCTGATCTTGGGGTTTGAAGAATTCCAATGATAACGACATGTCACGGCACCTATGCTCTGACGATGATGGAGTTGGCGCTGAGAGGAGGCCTGCATTGGTTATAGCTTGGCGCTTGGCCCAAACATAATTTAGTTTAGAGATGCTATGGTAGTATTTTGAAAACCTTGTGTTGCTGAACCTAGTTACTATGTTGTCCAATCTTATATGTTGTCACAGGTTTCTCGAGTTCGATCGATGCTATAATTCTAAGTTTGGTAGCAATTTGGATACCAGATTTGCACCAGGGACAAAAAATTTGCAACTTTCTCTTACCGCTTGGCAATGCTAGCAAGCAATATGGGTTTGGTAGCAATTTGGATACAATCCTACTTATCTTTCCCAATATGATTGAAAGAATTTGGTTATGCTTTTTATCTAGTTTTGATTATTCTCCTCGATAGGTTCTACCATATAATATACAAGATTTAAAAAATAATGGAAAAATCTTTGTCATGTTCATTAATTAAGGAGAGAGAGTTAGTTACATATTCGACAAACTGCCCACAGCCAAAACAAAGCCTACTCTCCTGAGATAAAATTCCCTAAGTGCCTTGCACCGCCCAAGTCGCAACCCCATCTTTCATTTATTGTAGTACAACCGATGGAAGGGAAGCCATGTTTTGGAAAACCCTCACATTTCTCTCATTGCACAAGGTGCAAGTGACAAGCATCATCATGGATGTGGTCACATTCCTCAGAGTACTCAGCTTTAGTGCAAGAGCAATCCACCACTATTAGATGGTTAATTTTTGTTGAGACACTTTGTGATCCATGAACTGTAATAAGGGAACCTGATACTGCTTGTTTTTGCTGGTCAAAGTTCTAATAAAAGAGGCCGTATGCATCACTTGATGCAGAGGATGGGATGCCCCATTTCGAAGAAAAAAAGAGCAATCCACCACTATTCCATTATGTTATCATATGCATGCAACTCCTCCGACCAAAAAAAGGCGCGACAAACCTATCGAAGCTTTGGGTCCAAATTCAAAAGGAGTAACGACATTACAAAAGCAAGTGGGCCACCATCTCCGAAGAGAGCTTGCAAAGGGCATTTGCCACAGAAGCCAAAAATTGTATCATTCCCTTTGTGACGGCATACGAAGCCACCATCTCCGAAGGTGAGGTCGGGGTAAAATATTCAGTGGCGTCACCAATTTGGTCCCTCTGCTGGCCAATTGGCCGCACTAGGAATTTCAGCGACACACCAGGTATGTAAAATATTGTGTCAACTAAAGATCCTAGATAAAGAAAAACCATTTGGCATGCCCTACATGGAATCATTCCTATAAAATGTGTACTAGCCAACCGCCACATTGGAACTTCAAGTGAATGTCTGATTTGCAACCATGGACCTGAAGATGTTATGCACTTATTGTTTCTTTGCCCCATGGCGCAAGAACTTTGGACGAATTTGGGCCTTCTTGATATCATACAAGATTCAGCTCAGGTTGATCACTCTGGATCATATGTTCTGGAACACCTGATAACAAAGCAAGATAACTCAACTCAAGGATTCAATGGTGCTGGTATGAAAGAGGTTATATCGATCACTAGTTTGTACCTTTGGTGGATCTGGCGACGAGGCACTCGTGACGAGATGGTTCCTCCGATGTAAAAGTGTAACATATCAATCCTAGCTATGGCGGCAAGTACAACAAAGGCGTATGTACGCCGAACTAGTATTAGTGTTAAATGGACTAAACCTGGTCCTCATGAGGTAAAAACGAATGTTGATGCATGTTTTCATGAGGATGATTTTCCAGGAGCAACTGGAGCTATTCTTTGAGACTTCAAGGGTTCCTTTGTGGCGAGCAACTTTTAGTTAGCTTCCACATATTTCATCTCCGAATATGATGAAATCTTTGGCGATGCGAGAAGGTCTCTTGTTGGTGAATATTACTCTCATAAGTTATCCAAGCATGGATGTTTCAACAACGGTCTGTGTTGATTGTGCCAACTTAGTTTCGAGTATAGGCAAGCTATCTTTAACTATATCCCAAGGGGAGCAAATGAGGTGGTGCACGAGCTAGCTAGAAATATTTTTGATGATAAGAACTGTTGTAATTGTGTGTCTGAGAGTGCTAGCTTTTTGGTTTGTAAATTGATAAACGATGTAATTTGTGTTGATGATTAATAAAGCTCACAACAGAATTTTGTTGTCTCCCTAAAAAAGCTATCAATGATGGGTTGTTTTAGCCATCACTTATAGGGTTAGGATTTGTGTGCATTTGTGAGCAGAGAGACCACAAGTTTACTTTTCTGGTGTGTACGAAACAAATAGTTTGAGAGCACCCTGATAGACTGGATTCATGAAACTGATATGGTGGATCTTGAGATTGACGAATTCACCACAACCGTCTCGCTGTCAATGGGAACTCGCCTCCCACTAAAAAATATTTCGCCTTTATGAAACACTGAATCATCAAATCCTAAGTTTGGTTTCTTGGTGGACTGAGGGTGCCACAGTCCTTGGTAACCATCCAAACACATGTTCGTTCGATCTTGTTTTTGGTCAAGTACACTAATTCTTCATGGAGGTTCATGACAGAGGGAGTACAAATTCTTCGCGACAGAGGGAATACAATTAACGCGATTAGTTATTTGTAGCGGTTACATGATCTAGGAATCATATCTGGAGATTCGTAATGGTGCAGGATCGGATGAGTCATGGAACAATCATCAGGCCAGGTGTACGTACCACCAGGCGCGTACGTACGTACGAAAACGCCGGCGGCCCAGGGTAACGCGCTGGTACTGTAGTTTTATGTGCACGGTGCAGCGCGCACACGCACGCACGGCCGTACACGGGGTAAACGAGCTAGCCGACCTGCGGCGAACGTACCAATCCCCGGCCGTTGCGGGTACGCCTCTGTGCACAGAGAAACGAGATCGTCGACGTGATCCTGGTGAGGGAGGTGGCTGTCCAGCCCCCACGCACAGACACGGTTCGCCGGAGGGAGGAGGCCCCGACGTGCCAGCGGCGACATGAGGCTAGCTAGCTAGCTAGTTTAGCCGGCACGTAAAGTTCACACTTATCACACGATTAAGTTAGTAGTGTGTCGCAGTGTGGCTGTATAGCTACATGTGGAAGCTTATGGCACCACTGAAGATCAATAGTTTCTACATAAAAAGATCATTCTAATAAAGGATAGCTTAGTGAAAAGAAATTGTAATTGTTCTAAGAAATATGTTTGGTGTGACCTCTGTGAACCATTTATTTTGTGAATGTCATTTTGCACGAATAATTTGGAGAGTGGTTCATTTTACTTTTAATATAGTTCCACTTGCTAACGACTAATTGGCTAAATGGAATACATGAGAAAACTAAGGCATAGATTCGAGTTGGGAACTTGGAACTTGTGCTTTGGTTTGGGCTTTATGAAATTACATGAATGAAATTGTCTTTAACAAAGGAGAAAAGGCTAACTTTGTACAGGTTATTTGCATGGCTACATATTGGATCCACGAGTGATCCTACATTCTCCCGGAGACATAACGGACGTATATGGATTAGGGATGGAACCTTCTGCAACCTGAGACATGAGTGACTGACGGTTTACTAGACGACTACATGATGCATAGGCATCCAGTTTTTTTGTTTTTCGTTGGTTAGTTTTAATAAACATTTCATGTGATCCTTGAGTTGTAAAAACTTTAAATCTTTTTAAAAAAACACAGTACAAAACGCAGACGTTCATATACATGTGCAGAAGTAAGGGCGATTTTCATGATCAAATGGTTTGAGTATGCATATTGTTAGAGAAGAACATTGGGCCGCTAACTAAAGCCATGAATCATGGTGGAAGTTTCAGTTTGGACAATTAATCCTCAATCTCTTATGAGAATATTATCTGTTGTTGAATGCTTATGCATTAAAGAGGAGTCCATTATCTGTTGTCTATGTTGTCCCGGTATGGATGTCCTAAGTGAGATCTATCAAAAACGAGAAATCAAATGCGATCTATCTCCTTGGACCTTTGTACAGGCGGCATAGAGGTACCCCTTTTTGACACTTGGTTGAAACATATGTTATGCAATGATAATCCGTGTTAATCCAAGCTAATTAGGACAAGGTGCGAGCACTATTGGTAATCTATGCATGAGGCTTGCAACTTATAAGATGTATTATGCATAACACATATGATTTATTACTACCGTTGACAAAATTGTTTCTATGTTTTCAAAATGAAAAGCTCTAGCACAAAAATAGTAATCCATGCTTCCCTCTGCAAAGGGCCATTCTTCTACTTTATTGTTGAGTCAGTTTACCTACTTCTTTTTATCTTAGAAGCAAACACTTGTGTAAACTGTGTGCATTGATTCTTACATGTTTACCTATTGCACTTGTTATATTGCTTTATGTTGACAATTATCCATGAGATAAACATGTTGAAGTTGAAAGCAACCGCTGAAACTTATATCTTCCTTTGTGTTGTTTCAAAGCTTTCTACTAAGAATTTATTGCTTTATGAGTTAACTCTTATGTAAGTCTTATTGATGCTTGTCTTGAAAGTATTATTCATGAAAAGTCTTTGCTATATGATTCAGTTGTTTATTCATTGTCTTTACCATTGCTTCGAATCGCTGCATTCATCTCATATGCTTTACAATAGTATTGATCAAGATTATGATAGCATGTCACTTCAGAAATTATCCTTGTTATCGTTTACCTACCCGAGGGCGAGTAGGAACTAAGCTTGGGGATGCTTGATACGTCTCAAACGTATCTATAATTTCTTATGTTCCATGCTACTTTTATGATGATACTCACATGTTTTATACACAATTTATGTCATTATTATGCATTTTCCGGCACTAACCTATTGACGAGATGCCGAAGAGCCGCTTGTCTGTTTTCGCTGTTTTTGGTTTCGAAATCCTACAAAGGAAATATTCTCGGAATTGGACGAAATCAACGCCCAGGGTCTTATTTTTTCACGAAGCTTCCAGAAGACCGAAAGGGATACGAAGTGGGGCCACGAGGTGGCCAGACCATAGGCCGGCGCGGCCAGAGGGGGCCCGCGCCGCCCTATGGTGTGGGCCCCTCGCGCCGCCTCCAACCCTACCCTTCCGCCTACTTAAAGCCTTCGTCGCAAAAACCCTAGTACCGAGAGCCACGATACAAGAAAAGATAATGAGACGCCGCCGCCGCCAATCCCATCTCGGGGGATTCAGGAGATCGCCTCCGGCACCCTGCCGGAGAGGGGAATCATCTCCCGGAGGACTCTTCATCACCATGATCGCCTCCGGGTTGATGTGTGAGTAGTTCACCCTTGGACTATGGGTCCATAGCGAGTAGCTAGATGGTTGTCTTCTCCTCATTGTGCTATCATGTTAGATCTTGTGAGCTGCCTATCATGATCAAGATCATCTATTTGTAATGCTACATGTTGTGTTTGTTGGGATCCGATGAATATGGAATACTATGTCAAGTTGATTATCAATCTATCATATATATATTGTTTATGTTCTTGCATGCTCTCCGTTGCTAGTAGAGGCTCTGGCCAAGTTGATACTTGTAACTCCAAGAGGGAGTATTTATGCTCGATAGTGGGTTCATGCCTCCATTAAATGCAGGACGGTGACGGAAAGTTCTAAGGTTGTGGATGTGCTTGTTGCCACTAGGGATAAAACATCAATGCTTTGTCTAAGGATATTTGTGTTGATTACATTACGCACCATACTTAATGCAATTGTCTGTTGTTTGCAACTTAATACTGGAAGGGGTTCGGATGATAACCTGAAGGTGGACTTTTTAGGCATAGATGCATGCTGGATAGCGGTCTATGTACTTTGTCGTAATGCCCTGATTAAATCTCATAGTAGTCATCGTGATATGTATGTGCATTGTTATGCCCTCTCTATTTGTCAATTGCCCAACTGTAATTTTTTCACCCAACATGCTATTTATCTTATGGGAGAGACACCACTAG
Organism: Lolium rigidum; assembly: GCF_022539505.1. NCBI lineage: Eukaryota > Viridiplantae > Streptophyta > Magnoliopsida > Poales > Poaceae > Lolium > Lolium rigidum. The sequence continues at coordinate 21,565,520 of NC_061514.1, read as the reverse complement.
TGAACCGTGGACCCCGGTCCATTCTTTTACATCTGAAATACAATCTACTGCAATACTTGTTCTTTACTGTTCTTCGCAAACAAACATCATCTTCCACACTATACATTTAATCCTTTGTTTACAACAAGCCGGTGAGATTGACAACCTCACTGTTACGTTGGGGCAAAGTACTTTGATTGTGTTGTGTAGGTTCCACGTTAATCCCTGGTGTTGCGCCGCACTACACTCCGCCACCAACGACCTTCACGTGTTCCTTGACTCCTACTGGTTCGATAACCTTGGTTTCTTACTGAGCGAAAACTTGTTGCTGTACGCATCACACCTTCCTCTTGGGGTTCCCAACGGACGTGTGTCTTGCACGCCATCAAGCAGGCTTCGCCGTAAGCGCTGCGGGGGAAGAAGGAGGAGGGAGTAGCTAGGGTTTGGGAGAGAGGGGGGCTTGGGTCGCCGGCCAGGGAGCCCCTTGGTGGTGCGGCAAAGTGTAGCCTGCCCTCTCCCTCTCCCTCTCTTTATATAGGTGGAACCCCCAAGGTTTGCCCAAAGATTCGAATAAGAGTCCAACTCAAAAACTTACCAAATGGTGAAACCTAGGGGGAGTGGGACTCCTCCCTTTCCTTCCCTCATGGCCGGCCATGGTGGTGGAGTCCACCATGGACTCCACCTTCCCGTTAGGGTGGTCGGCTAGGGTTGGTGGAGTCCAACCGGGACTCCACCTTCCATGGTGATTTCTTCCGGAAGGTTCTAGAACATTCTAGCGCCTTCCATAAATGCACCGAATCATTTCCAAACTTGGAAAGTGACTTCCTATATATGAATCTTATTCTCCGAACCATTCCGAAACTCCTCGTGATGTCCTGGATCCCATCCAAGACTCCGAACAACATTTGAACTCCATTCCATATTCCATATCTACTTAAAACGACATCAAACCTTAAGTGTGTCACCCTACGGTTCGAGAACTATATGGACATGATCGAGACTCCTCTCCGATCAATAACTAATAGCGGGACCTGGAGATCCATAATAGCTCCCACATATTCAACGATAACTCAGTGATCGATTGAACCATTTACATACGATACCGATTCCCTTTGTCACGCGATACTTTACTTGTCCGAGGTTCGATCATCGGTATCTCCATACCTAGTTCACCCTTGTTACCGACAAGTACTCTTTACTCGTACCGTGATATGATATCCCTTGTGAACCAGTCACATGCTTGCAAGCTAATTGGATGTCATTCCACCGAGAGGGCCCAGAGTATATCTATCCGTCATCGGGATGGACAAATCCCACTCTTGATCCATATGCCTCAACTCATACTTTCCGAATACTCAATCCTATCTTTATAACCACCCATTTACGCAGTGGCATTTGATGTAATCAAAGTACCCTTCCGGTATAAGTGATTTACATGATCTCATGGTCAAAGGACTAGGTTACTATGTATCTGAAAGCTTATAGCAAGTTTGAACTTGATGACTTGATCTCATGCTATGCTTACTATGGGTGTGTGTCTATCACATCATTCACCTAATGATATGATCTTGTTATTAATAACATCCAATGTTCATGATCAGGAAACCATGATCATCTATTAATCAACAAGCTAGTTAAACGAGAGGCTTACTAGGGACTCTGGTTGTCTACACAACACACATGTATTAATGTTTCCGGTTAATACAAGTATAGCATGGGGTGTAAATATTTATCATGAACACTAAGATATAACAATAACTACTTTATTATTGCCTCTCGGGCATATCTCCAACACCCTTTGTGACGGCATACGAAGCCACCATCTCCGAAGGTGAGGTCGGGGTACAATATTCAGTGGCGTCACCCATTTGGTCCCTCTGCTGGCCAATTGGACGCACTAGGAATTTCAGAGACACACCAGGTATGTAAAATATTGTGTCAACTAAAGATCCTAGATAAAGAAAAACCATTTGGCATGCCCTACATGGAATCATTCCTATAAATGTGTACTAGCCAACCGCCACATTGGAACTTCAAGTGAATGTCTGATTTGCAACCATGGACCTGAAGATGTTATGCACTTATTGTTTCTTTGCCCCATGGCGCAAGAACTTTGGACGAATTTGGGCCTTCTTGATATCATACAAGATTCAGCTCAGGTTGATCACTCTGGATCATATGTTCTGGAACACCTGATAACAAGGCAAGATAACTCAACTCAAGGATTCAATGGTGCTGGTATGAAAGAGGTCACTAGTTTGTACCTTTGGTGGATCTGGCGACGAGGCACTCGTGACGAGATGGTTGCTCGATGTAAAAGTGTAAAATATCAATCCTTGCTATGGCGGCAAATACAACAAAGGCGTATGTACGCCGAACTAGTATTAGTGTTAAATGGACTAAACCTGGTCCTCGTGAGGTAAAAACGAATGTCGATGCATGTTTTCATGAGGATGATTTTCCAGGAGCAACTGGAGCTATTCTTTGAGACTTCAAGGGTTCCTTTGTGGCGAGCAACTTTTAGTTACCTTCCACATATATATTGCATCTCCGAATATGATGAAATCTTTGGTGATGCGAGAAGGTCTCTTGTTGGTGAATATTACTCTCATAAGTTATCCAAGCATGGATGTTTCAACAACGGTCTGTGTTGATTGTGTCAACTTAGTTTCCAGTATAGGCAAGCTATCTTTAACTATATCCCAAGGGGAGCAAATGAGGTGGTGCACGAGCTAGCTAGAAATATTTTTGATAATAAGAACTGTTGTAATTGTGTGTCTGAGAGTGCTAGCTTTTTGGTTAAACGATGTAATTTATGTGTATGATTAATAAAGCTCACAACAGAATTTTGTTGTCTCCCTAAAAAAGCTATCAATGATGGGTTGTTTTAGCCATCACTTATAGGGTTAGGGTTAATGTGCATTTGTGAGCGGAGAGACCACAAGTTTACTTTTCTGGTGTGTAAGAAACAAATAGTTCAAGAGCACCCTGATAGACTGGATTCATGAAAATGATATGGCGGATTTTGAGATTGACGAAGTCACCACAACCGTCTCGCTGTCAATGGGAACTCGCCTCCCACTAAAAAAATATTTCGCCTTTATGAGACACTGAATCATCAAATCCTAAGTTTGGTTTCTTGGTGGGCTGAGGGTGCCACAGTCCTTGGTAACCATCCAAACACATATTCGTTCGATCTTGTTTTTGGTCAAGTAAACTAATTCTTCATGATAGAGGGAGTACAAATTCTTCATGACAGAGGGAATAACGCGATTAGTTATTTGTAGCGGTTACATGATCTATGAATCATATCTGGAGATTCGTAATGGTGCAGGATCGGATGAGTCATGGAACAATCATCAGGCCAGGTGTACATACCACCAGGCGCGCACGTACGTACGAAAACGCCGGCGGCCCAGGTAGCTGGCTCCAGCAGTAACGCGCTGGTACTGTAGTTTTAATGGTTTATGTGCACGGTGCAGCGCGCACACGCACGCACGGCCGTACATGGGATACACGAGCTAGCCGACCTGCGGCGAACGTACCCATCCCCGGCCGTTGCGGGTACGCCTCCGTGTACAGAGAAACGAGATCCTGGTGAGGGAGGTGGCCGTCCGGCCCCCACGCACAGACACAGTTCGCCGGAGGGAGGAGGCCCCGACGGCCCGACGTGCCAGCGGCCACACTGGAAGCTAGCTAGTTTAGCCGGCACGTAAAGTTCACACTTAAGTACACTATTAAGTTAGTAGTGTGTCGCAGTGTGGCTGTATAGCTACATGTGGAAGCTTATGGCGCCACTGAAGATCAATAGTTTCTACATAAAAAGATCATTCTAATAAAGGATAGCTTAGCGAAAAGAAATTGTAATTGTTCGAAGAAATATGTTTGTTACGACCTCTGTGGACCATTTATTTTGTGAATGTCATTTTACACGAAAGATTTAGAGAGTGACTCATTTTACTTTTAATATATATAGTTCCACCTGATAATGAATATGTTTGGTAATTGACTAAATAAATGGAATACATGAGAAAACTAAGGCATGGGTTGGAGTTGGAGCTTATGCTTTGATTTGGGCTTTATGAAATTACATGGATATAATTGGTTTTAACAAAGAAGAAAAGGCTAACTTTGTACAGGTTATTTGTATGGCTACATATTGGATCCATGAGTGGTCCTACATTCTCCCAGAGACGTAACGGGCGGATATGGATTATGGATGCAACCTTATGGAGAAGGTTGGACAGATATCAACAGCTTGAGACTTTGAGTGACTGGCGGTTTACTAGACGATTACATGATGCATATGCATCCAGTTTTTTACATCGGAGGGGGGCTAAGAACAAGCGACGGGATTCATTTCCTTGCCGATGGTCAGTTACGTCGTACAATCCCCGTCTACCAGCGCTTGATTTCTGGCATAGACTCAAAACAATGCGCCCGGCGCTTCGATAGGATTTAGCTCAAGCCCGTCTATCGGAACGGTTTCTGGATAAACAAGCGCCTTACATCGTGTGGACCTGCGTTGGAGCTTTGGACTGTTTCTGGAGACGATAAGATTTTAGTTGTAAAACATTTTATGTGATCCTTGAGTTGTAAAACATTGAATCTGAAATTATGCAATAAAAAATTGTGTGCATCAGAGGCTGGGGCTATGTTTATATTTTCGAAAACGAAAACTTATATGCGCTCATTAGCTCAAGCTTTGTAGGAAACGGTTGCCTTTAGACAAAGATTGCCTTACATACCCAGTAACGAACCGTTTTGCCCCTGCTCTCTCTCCCAGGCGGCGGGCAGCCAGATCCCATCTCCACCGGCGTGAGATCTGGGCCCCTCTCCCTCCGCTTGCCGCTCCGGCGGCAGGAGGGGGAGGGGACCTCGTTTCTCCCCTGTTTTGTAGTTAGGGCTTGTCTGCTGTGGTGTGTCGTTGGGGTGGTGGGAGCGGCGCCCGGCAAGTCAATCCGCCTCAACTCCACTCCCACACCGGCGGCGACCTTCACGGCGACGTCTCGGAGTTGTTGGCAAAGTGTGCTTGTCGATCTTTCGAGTCGGCGGCTTGGTCTTCTCGCCGTTCTTCGGATCCGGCGAGATGCGTTTCTCAACGTGTCGCTGGCGTTTGTCGTTGTCCACGACGACGCTGGGGGCCGGGGCGAGGTGGTTCTTCTGGAGCGAAGATGTTGGTCCGGAGGTGGTGGATATGCCGTTCTTCTCCGACTTCGTCGATGGGAGGCGGCGTATCTTCCAAAACAGCACGGGGACGTCCCCCGGTCGACGCGCCACAGCGACATGTGCCTCGCTGCTTGCAGCAGGCCTGTTCATCGACTCACAAAGCCTCTTTGGCGATGGTGCTTTTTTGGATCTTGCAATGGTGGAGGCTCGGTGTCTCTTCTTGCGTTCGTCTCGGCGGCGGTGGATTTAGACGGCGGCCGCCGGCTATGGTGGTTGCGAGGAAACTCTAAGGATCGTTTTGTATTTCTCGATCTTTTAGGATTTTCTCTGCAAATTCAGGATAATCATTTTATCCCGGTTTGTCTCTTAGTTTCCACATATGTTGCTTTATGTAACTTGGTTTTCGATTAATGAAATATGTGGTTTCTCTCAAAAAAAAAAAAGCTTTGTAGGAAACAGGGTTAAATAATCAGATCGTCATGTGTCTCTTGACAAGTTGTGTGTTTCAGGTTTCCATTTTTCGAACCTATTGTATGCGATCCCCACACGAGACAGGACCATCTATTGCGGTCCACAGGCTTGGATTTTGACGGGGTGTGACAATTAGGGAGCTGCTATATGCCGACCGGGTCGGTAGGTACGGGGCGCCGCACACCCTTCCGACCCGGCGGCTGTAACTGGGCCGCGGCCCATTAGGTAACCTCCTTTTCTTTTTCTTTTTCGTTTTCTTATTTTTTTCCTTTTTCTGTTTATAGTTTTATTTTTAAAAACTAACATTTTACAGGTTTTTTTTCTGTCTACAGATTTTAAAAATGTTCCATTTTAAATTCGTTCAAAATTTGAAAATCGTCCAAAATGTAAAAACTGTTCAAAATTCAAAAAACGTTCAAAATTTGAATTTGTTCAAATTTTGAAATTCGTCCAAAATTTGGAAATTCGTTCAAGATTAAAATTTTATTCCATTATCCAAATTCGTTCAAATTTAAAATTTGTTCAAATTCAAAATTCGTTCAAAATTTAAAATTCGTTCAAATTTGAAAATTCGTTCAAGAATGAAATTTTGTTCAAAGTTCGAAATTCGTTCAAATTTTGTCAAACTTGAACATTTTTCAAATTTAAAAATTTTCGAAAATTATTTTTAAACAGAAAAATAAAACGAGAGATAAAAAAGAAAACAGAAAAGAAAACAGAAAAGGGAAAAAAGAAAACAGAAAACGGAAAAGAAAAGGAAAAAAGAAAAAAGAGAAATAGGGAAAGGGGGGTGCGGCGCGGTGCAGACGCCGACCTGGTCGGCATATAGGAAAGGGGGGTGCTGTACGCCGACCTGGTCGGCGCGGACCAGGCGCCGCACACCCCCCAGGCGGGTTGTTGGGCCGGCCCAACATATTCCCACTCCTGTTTTTTTGTTTTTTTTGCTTTTTCGTTTTTTCTGGTTAATTTTTCTTTTTACGTTTTTTAAAAGATGATTCTTTTTAGACCCGATTTTTTAAAATTATTTTAGTTCTTTTAGAAATTTAAATATTTTCAAAATTTGAACATTTTTCAGGTTGGAACAATTTTCAAATTAGAACAAATTTTAAATTGGAACAAATTTTAAATTAGAACAAAATTTAAATCGGAAAAAATATTTTTCAAAAAAAATATTATTTTTTATATGTGAACAATTTTCGAATTTGAACAATTTTTATACTTGAACAATTTTTGAATTTGAACAATTTTTATACTTGAACAATTTTCGCATTTGAACAATTTTATACTTGAACAATTTTCGAATTTGAAATTTTCTCGAATTTTTTTAGTTAGAACATTTTACATTCAAAAATATAGTAAATTTAAAAAATTAAATATTAAAAACGAAAAAAGAAACAGAAATGAAAAAAACAGAAATGAAAAAGAAACAGAAATGAAAAAAAAAAAACAGAACAGAAAAATGACTCAGAAAAAAAAGCGGCCAACTGGCCCAACACCCGAACTGGGCCGGCCCGTACCGCGCGGGGGGTGTGCGGCGCGCGGTACGCGCCGACCTGGTCGGTGTATAGGAAATCCGTATAGGAAACGCCTGACAATTAGCCTATCTCCAGTTATAATGGGCCGAAAGCCCATAAAATTATAAACCTTAAGTGGCCTGCAAAAGAAATCGCACCTTATCCATCTCACCGTGCCAAGGCGGTTTCCAAACTCTAGCCGTCGCCGCCGCCGGTGAAGAACTTCAGTTCCCCATTCATGATTCCGACCGGTTCCCCTCGCCTGCAATTAACTCTTCAGCATCGAAAAGGCAAGGGATGGAGCTGAAGTGTGACCTTGTTTAATTTGTGCCTTGGCGACTGTATGTGTGAACAAAAATTTGACGGCTCTATTCAGCCTGTCTTGGCACTGGTGGGCGGTGGCAACGGTGGTGTTATCGGAACGTTTGTGCTTCCAGTTGCCGCAAGTACAACGTTGAAGCACATGTTTCACACCACTAGACGATGACATGGAAAAACCTTGATGTAAGTTCTGTCACAAATTGTTCATGTTCATATTTTTGTTAGATAGTTTGAAGTTACTAGGGAAGTTGGCGCGGCGACACAGTGCGTTCATGACATTAATTTTGTTGTGTGCATGGCTCGGTTCGACATCGACAGAATTTTCGGAAGTTGTTAGATGAGCCAATACATCCGATACAAGAGAAGATGTAGATATATTCACACTGATAATATATGAAAGAAGTAATATATATATATTTACACTAGCTACATGATATATTATACCCTATGCGTATTTTCTTTCTAACGGAAAATGCTACACGATAATGCGTGTACTAGCACGCAAAATTTACTTTCGGACGGAAAATTACAAACCGTAGAAGAGTGATAGTAGGAAAACTATGGTTGGGAAGTTGTGTTGGAGAACTAATTTTCCCGTTGACAACTAGCGACGAATTATGCCCGGAAAATTTGACACCCTCAAACACTTGCGTAGGGTAACTACCGCCGGAAAATTATGGCTAGTAAGTTGTGCCGAAAAATTACTTGGAAAAAAATATTGTACGTAGATGTAGGCTAACTATCATTGGAAAGTTATGGCCGAAAAGTGTGTCAAAGAATTACCATCGAGTAGGTAAAAGGCACGGACATTAAAAGAAATTTCCTCATACGTAGGTAACTACCATCGAGAAATTACTGCCAAAAAGTTGTGTTGGAAGATTGTTGTCAAGTAATAAAAGAAGGACGTAAAAAAATAATACTGTACACGTAGGCTAACTACCTTATGAAAATTGTGGCCAGAAAGGTATGTCAAAGAATTAACGTCCAGTAGTTAAAAAGATGGTAGTTAAAAATATGGAACATAAAAACACCGCCATAGACATAGGTAATGTTTTCATTTGAGAAGTAGATGTAGGTAACTAACGCCGAAAAGTGGCATCAAAAATCACCGCGAAGAGTGAGAAGAAAGGAACCAAAAAAAGCTAATAAGAAATAAAAGAAAAGAAAGAACACATTGTAGCATAGGCCACACGGCTGACTAATTGTTGGAATAAATTAAAACTTCTACAACGCAGGTGAGCCTATTCCCTCTAGCCTTAATATATTTAAGCAATGAGAGCTCTCTATTTCCTCCAGTCTTAATATATGTATCTATCTATCTATGCGGAAAAAGTCAAATCGTTTGCTCGAGAAATGGCACCTTCCTCTCCAAGAAGAATAAATGTAGTGACAACTAACTTAATTGTTAGGTTTAGGTTGTGGGAGGAGACTGGGAGCCACTTATAAAGTTAAGAGTGACCCCTCTAAGAGGCTAGTCTTGTGGGGAAAGAGGACCCAAAACCTATGTAATTCCATTTGGTCTCCAGTTAAGCTAGGTTGGTGGCCGAGACGCTTGTGTAGTGGGCCCAACATAACAATTGGTGTCAAAACCAATGTGCTCAGATGCAAATCGCTGCAGGTCATGATGGCGGGATGTAGAGGAAGAGATAATTGGGTGTAGTCCCATATCGGTTGTGGGATAAGGCTTTAACCGATTTATATAACACTAAGGTGATCCCCTAACACGCTAGTCTTTTGAGGGAAGATGGTCCAGATACAAGTATGTTCGGTGCGGTGGGTTGGTGAACCGAACCGCCAACAACTACAATTTCTTCCATTGCGGATATGTGAAGAATGCACCTTTCTTTTGAAGGGTTTTGTTCATGTTGTTTTTGAGCATTTTGTAGAAAAAGCAATAGAGTAACTTGTATTTTAGCTAGTAAGGGAGAGGCATCACAATCTAGGGCATGTTTGGTACGCTGGGCCGATTTGGGGCTCACTAGCGCAGTGGTGCGAGGTCACCTGCGTGTCCAGAACGAGCCACGGGCCAAAATTGGCCTATCGTTTGGTAGGTCGGGGATGCATGGTTTGGGCAAAAAAGGTCCTTTTGTTTGTTTGTCTTTAGCCAACCCCAAATCTGGATGGAGAAGAAACTACACATGTTTGGTACCATCCAGGCAAGCATAAGGTCACCTCTTCTCTACAACGGGTGGCTTTACCATACTATTACCTCTCATCACACAGAAATCATAGTTCAGCAGTTGCAAACTTACGAAGCTAGCAGTTCACGAATCCATTCCTAGCTAATACGAATGGTAGTTCATAACGACATTTCCTAGCTACTACGAATGATAGTTTATCATCAAAGGGGGGTCTTCTTCTTCTTCTTCACTTCTTCACTTGTTCTTCTCCTTCTCAAATGGTGGTGTGGCCTCTGGCTTCCCACATTGTGTTTGCCCACTCGATCCTTCTAGGCTTCACTGTCGCATGCCTCCACGCCATGGCCGGTCTCAACTTCATCAAAAGTGACAACCTCTTCGAAAAATTCATGCTCGCCCCAACCTAGAATCCAGTTGTGAAGAATGCAGCAAGTAAGGAGCAGCTTCACTCGAGTGTCAAAAGTGTGGAACGGTTTCTAGTCAAGGACCTTGGACATGTTCTTCAATGCAGCCAATATCCTCTCAATGGTGACTCTAAGGGCAAGTACAATGGAAGCGCTTAACTAGAGGCGCTAGGAAAGAAATCCTGGATGCTTTGGCGGTTCCCACCCAGTTCCCAGCCATTTTTGTGGCATCGATGCATAGCTAAGAGCCAGACGCTTAGAAAATAAGTACAAAATGTCTCTCCTAGCACCAGACACTTAAGCAAGCTAGGGAATTAACTTTTTAAGCGCCTGCACAAGCGCTTTCCAATCTACATGCTCTAAGGCTTGAGTGTCTCAGATTGAACAACTCTTTCACATTCCGAGGTCGGTTCCTTGTAGTAAACTCGTTAAGGTGGTACCTTGTTTTCCTGAAGGGAGGTAGAATACCAGGTCGGCATGCATATCCTGCATCTCCAAGGAAGAACTTACCCTCAAGGATTTGCAACCCATCAGGCCTTGAGAAGCTGTCGGACGGTGTTTGCATCATGAGCTGAACCCTCCCAGCCAGCAAGCATGTATGTGAACCTCATATCGAAATCCACAGCTGCTAGCACGTTCTGGCTGGTGTAGTGCTTCCTGTCGTGGAATGTTGCAGACATTGATATCGGTACCTTTGCAGTCACATGAGTACCATCAATAGCCCCAATACAATCCTATCAACCAATTAGCACACAGTCATGTTTCAGTACCACACATCTCATAAGTAGAACGAACATGATTTTGTACCCACCCTGAAATACGGGAACCACCTGTAGTTGTTCTTGATCTTGGGTGGTGTGTTGTTTGATGCTGGCTTGATCACTTTACCTCTGAGCTCCCCAACTACGTACAACACCTGCTGGAAGTACCGAAAGATAGTCTCCGTGTATTTCCTGAATGTGCTATGGATGACTCTGAACCTCTGGTTATAACCCACGACATGAAGAAACATTGCGACTTGTTCTTTGATAGGGGTGTGGATGCTATCAACCAGCAGTTCTCTATCCCTAAACGTTTTCACAAGTGCATAGAAAGGGGCTCTTCTCATCCGAAGCATCTGGCTAGCATCTACATTGTTGCAGTTGTAGATGTAGTTTAGGTTGGCCATCCTCTCCTGATCTTGTCGTAACATAGGACCGTACATGACAGGAGGAAAAGCAGCGCCTAACTTCTCTCTTGTACACCATCAGGATCCAGGCTTTAACTCAAATGATGAGTGTTGTGGCGTGATACACAAGCTGAAACTGGTCGGTCTAGTCAAACAAGATCTAAGCATTACGAACGGTTTTATCGAACCCAACAAGTTCTATCAACATGAATCTAACACTACAATAGAGCAGAGGAGTTTCCCCTTACCTCTGTCGTGGCAGGCGATGGAGACGACCGAAAGTTGGAAAAGATGTGCACAGGCTACACCGCAGCTGGAAACGACGACCCTGGTATGGCGCCGGAGACCGAAGGGAGAAGCTCCTCGTCCAGAGCACGGCCAGGATCAGATGCGCGAGACCAGATCTGGAGCGCCGCTGCCGGTGTGAAAATTGGGGAAAGGAAAATTTTGAGAGGGGGTTAATGGAAAGGGTAACGAATAGGGAGGTTACCCCTACCTTTGCCGCGCAACGCTGCTCGAATTCGCCTTCTTCCGTCATGCCGCGGCCGAGCGCCCGCGGGAACGGCGTTATCGGTTTTCGTCGCGTTCAGGCATGTCCCTGTAAAAACGGTCAAACTAAGCGTTCCTCCTGAGTCTGTCACAGGGTGCTTTAAAACCTGAGTCTATCCCAGGGTGATTTAAAACCTGCTATGTGACAACGTGGAGACAACTGAGCATCCAAACGGCCCAAAACCTGTGCTCCACGTGCGAACCAAAGGGTGCCCAGCTACCAAACAGGCCCCTATTGTGTGGATTGATGACCCAACTGATTTCATCTATGAACTTCGTCTCTTCTTCTGGCTGATGATGTAACTATCTTCCAAAAGTAATAAAATCGCATGTGTCTTTCCCTCAAATTAGGGGGAAAAGCATGAACAAACCCAAGCTCGGCTCAGTATGCCACACGACACAAGGCACAAGAAAACAGCCAGAAAAATGAGCAGTTGCATCATGCATTTCAGGAAGATACACATCACAAAGTTGCAGTTCAAGCTAAGGTAGGACAGCACAAAGACCCCATACACGGTTGCCCTAGTATCTACACCCACTAGACCACCACCGGCAAAAAGAACCGCCAGAAAATCCAGTTCCCAGCCACCAAAACAACAATAAGCCGTCAAATATTAATCAGGTTCCATCCACAACCAGCACCCGTCAGTTGCGGTGGTGCTGCAGCTGCAGCAGCCGCGAGTACGCCCCTTCCGGCCGCGCCACCAGCTCCGAGTGGCCGCCGTGCTCGACGATCCGCCCATCCTGGACGACCGCTATGCGGTCCACGCCTCGGATCGTTGAGAGGCGATGCGCGACCAGGACGGTGGTCCGCCCCTTCATCAGCCGCTCCAGTGCCTCCTGCAGCACGGACTCAGACTCGGCGTCCAGCGCGCTCGTCGCCTCGTCAAGGAGCAGGATGGCTGGGTTCTTGAGCACCGCCCTGGCGATGGCGATCCGCTGCTTCTGGCCGCCTGACAGCTGCACGCCTCGCTCGCCAACCGCCGTCTTGTACCCGTCGGGCAGCTGGCTGACGAAGCTGTGCACGTTCGCTGTCTTGGCTGCCTCGATCACCTCCTCCTCGGTCGCGCCTTCCTTGCCATACGCGATGTTCTCAAGAATGCTCGACGCGAAGAGTACAGGCTCCTGCTGCACGAGGCCAATCTTGAGCCGCAGGGACTTCAGGTTCAGCCTCCTGATGTCCTTGCCATCGATCATAACCTTGCCACCAGTTGGGTCGTAGAACCGCTCGATGAGGGCAATGACAGTGCTCTTTCCAGACCCGCTAGCTCCAACTAGAGCCTGGCTGCGCCCAGCCTGGATCTTCAGGTTGAAATCCTTGAAGATTTCAATGTCAGGGCGGGCCGGGTAGGCGAAGTCGACATGCCGCAGCTCAATGTCCCCGCGAACAGTGCTGACACGCTCCGACTCCGGATCATCAAGCTCGATCCTTGTCGCCCTGTTGAGGATGCCGAAGATGGAGCGGATAGATTCGCCTCCACGGATGATCTCCGGGGCCAGGCTGACCGTCTCGGCAACGGAGTTGGCAGTCACAACAAGGACAACGAAAACCTTGATGACCTTGGAGAAGGTTGACCCATGTGACCGGACCAGGTGAGAACCATACCAGAGAATGAGCGCTTCTGAGCAGTACAGGCAGAGCTGTGAGAGGCCATACAGAAGGCCCGCAGTCTGACTGCGGCGCAGGATCTGCTCCTCTGGTATGCGCAGCTCATGGCTGAAGAGAGACATGATCTTGTTTTGAGCGTTGAACGCTGCCACGGTGCGGATGTTGCTCACGCCTTCACCAGCAACCATGCTGCTCTTGGCATGTGCCTTGGCTGTGTCACCAGCAAACCCCTTCATTGAAAGTTGCTGAAAGCATCAAAAGAAACAACACAAATATATTAGATCATGCACATTCAGACTACTTAAGAAACATGGAAGCATTGTTCTGATGTTAATTTGATTTTGACTAGTGCACTAGATCCGCAAAAAGGGGTCTCAATTACTCTATTTTGCCGTTTACGTTAACACAAAAAAGGTACTACTGTGCAAAACTAAAAGAACTTGTTGAATAAAAAGGCAGGCCAGGAAATTACCTGCGCAAAGTTGGCAAGCACAAGAAGAGGGAAAGTGGCCAGAATAAGGAGTGCCACTCTCCACTCAATGATAAAACCGACAATGAAAGATGTCATAAGGGTGGTAATGTTCTGCAGTATCACTGATATCCTCTCAGCTATCGCTGATTTCACATCAGCCGCATCAACCGCTACACGAGCAGCCACAAGACTTGAGTTGTTTTCTTCTTCGTCAAACCAACCAACTTCATTCCTTAGTATCGCTGCAAATGTGATAAGAGATTTACTGTAAGTTAGTGCAAGATAGATTGGTTATTGGTTTTTTATAGGGAAACAAGAAATGCATACCGGACAGCATCATCCTCCTAACCCTGGTTGTAAGATTTTCTCCCATTATGCTGAAGAAGTAGTGCTGCACAAGATAGGCAACTACAGCATATATGCCTATGCCAATGTAGATGAACACATAAAGCTTAGTTTTCCTCTCCATCTCGTTGAGATCTTTGTAGTAGAACACATCAAGCATTTCACCCATAACAATGGCAAATGCTGGACCAATGAATCCAGACAGAACAGAGCCAATGGCACCCAGCACCGCATAAGGCCACTCGGGAGCATTCAATTTCAGGAGCTTGAAAAAGTAACCACGCGGTGCTGGGTATTTGAGGCTATTATCTGCAACCGACATCATCTCAATGCGCCCATCTGCTCCAGTACTGTACTGATAGCTCAGGTTCCGTAAACTTCCCGACCTGAGGCTCAAAGATTTGGTGGAAAGAGAGCTTGTCAGGTGCATTGAGCGCGACCGTCGGGTAGATGCACAAACAAGATCTCTATTACGTGCTGATTCCTGAAAACGAATCAGAGATGCATATGCTCCAGAGGTTCCTTTCAGTAGAAGTTCATCATGTGTCCCAGTCTCAACAACTTGGCCTTGCTGTATCACTGCGATCATGTTTACATTTCTAATAGTAGACAGGCGGTGCGCAACAACTACTGTAGTTCGTCCAACCATCAGGCGGTCTAGAGCTTCTTGCACAATGTTTTCTGAATCTGCATCTAAAGCACTAGTAGCTTCATCAAGGAGCAGTATCTTGGGGTCCTTCAGCATAGCACGAGCTATTGCAATACGCTGTTTCTGACCACCAGAGAGCTGAATTCCCCGCTCACCAACCTACGAATGAAATAGAAACAAATAAGTACCTGATTGACTACCACTTCTAAAACAAGTACTTGGTTGACTAAACCTCACTGCACAGCATCAAATAAAAAGAATCACCATTGTGTTGTATCCATTGGGGAGGAGAGTGATAAAACTATGAGCATTGGATGCAGTTGCTGCAGCTTCAACTTCTGCAATCGTGGCATCAGGCTTTCCATACAGTATATTCTCAAGGATAGTAGTTGCAAAAAGGGCAGGTTCTTGGTTTACTAGTCCAATCTGATCTCTCAGCCACCTCAATTGCAGTGTCTTGAGGTCAACATTGTCCAGCAAAACCTTGCCTGCAATTCAAGAGAAGTCCAGGTTAATCCAAAAGGAGCTACACATATAAAGTAACGATAGATCATGAGTTCTCAGTAACAAAGCATTTATTACCTTCATTAGGATCATAGAACCTTTCTATCAAAGCCACAACAGTGCTCTTTCCAGATCCACTGCCTCCAACAACTGCAACAGTTTTCCCAGAAGGAAAGAACAAAGAGAAATCCCGAAAGATCATAACATCAGGCCTTGATGGATAACTGAAAGTAACATCCTTGAACTCTATATTTCCATGGACCTCTGCCAAACACTGGCCATCCTTCTGATCATTTACTATGGAAGGTTTCTGACGAATGACCTCCAACAGTTTGTAACCAGCAATCTTCCCTTTGCTGAAAGCTCCAAGATTTGAGAATGCCTGGCCAAGACTCCTGTAGCAACAAAGTTCAAGCAATTAGACGGGAGATGTCAGAGTAAAAATAACAGGAGAAAATAGATGGACCATGTATTTCACTTACATGCCACCAACGATTGCAGAAAAGATGGCAGTAAAAGCCTTGCCACCATCACTCTGCCCATTCCTGATGAAGACACCGGCATACCAGAATACTAGTGCCCAAGACATGCATGCACTCGCGTATGTGCATCCAATTCCAAGACCTTTAGCCATTCCAGCTTTGTAACCAAGCTTCAGTGTGTTCTGGATTGCTTCGGAGTAGGAATTGAGCGCTTTGCTCTCTCCAACGAATGAGTAGACTGTTCTAACTTGTGCAATTGCCTATGAAAGAATGAGTACCCCAACTCCGTCAGCATAAGTATGGTATCAAGCAACTTGATTCCATAAGTAAAATCACGGTGACACTAATACAGAAAATACAGCACATTCAATTAAAATAAGTATAGTAGACACCTTACAAAACTCTGGTAACTACTAGCAGTAACAGAGCATAATGACTATTGTTTAACAAAGCACTTTAAAAGTTCAAATTTGCACATGTAAGAAGTTAAGCGCTTTATGTGCAGATGACCAATATAGAGAACTTTTGTTAGAATACATGCGTTGTTTTTTTTGGAAGTGTACAAAAGCATATCACTAACTTTTGTCTAACTGAGGTTGACTGTCTACACCCTGTTCCCAAAAATGGCCATAGCCAACCTCCCATATTCCTCTGTCATCACACATCATCATTAGTTTTCCTTTTTGAACCTCACATGTCTTATTCTTTAGTTATTCTGCAATTTCGTCACAAAATGACCAAAATAGATTACTCAAGCAAAAATTATAAAACAGACCTAAATTCATATAGCGTGCCATCATTTGTGTCATACTATGTTGGAAATATCATTATCCAAGCTACACAAAGAACTGACATGCATAATTTTGGTACTCAACGTAGTCAAACCTAACAGCAAAGTTGTGATGCGTTTGTCCCCACATCAACCTAGAAATACTCTTAAATTGCTCGACCTAGTTGATAAAACAATAGTGTGCCGTCATTCACCTCATATGCAGGAAATATCGTATTCTAAGATATGGGAAGTATCCATATCCATAATTTTGGTACTCCTTAGACAGCCAAATCTCACAGAAACTTATTATGTGTTTGTCTGTACATAAATCTAGAACTAGAAGTACTCTCCGGTGAAATTCGGTTGACCGGATTCAGAAAAGAAAAGGAAGGATCTTTTGTGGGCACTATGAACCAAATCCAGACATAAACTCAATGGGCCACTACAGCAAAAGGTTAACACATAAGTCTCCTTGAAGCACAAAACGCACGAAAATTCTGGCACAATGTGCTGCCCCCGCCTAGCTTATGGAATTGCTCATAGGATTCCCAAAGAACAAAAGTTGGAAAAAACCAAAAAAGCATGTTGGTTAGTTTGGCATGCTGCATAAGAATATTAAGTAGGAGTACAAGTTTTTTCATAGTTGGCTCCTGATCAGCAGACAACACAGAAATTACTACCAACCCACCACCACCCCAATCCAAGCAGAAGTCCAAGCACGCACGACGGTAATGCATAGACTAATCCGACACAAATCCTAAACGAATCCATGAGACATATTCTATTATGACGGAGGGAGAATAATCCCGACTCATAATTGTTTTACCTGCTCTGCCACGACGCCGGCATTGGCGTAGGACTCCCGGCTCTTGGAGGTGAGCCCGGTGAGAGTGTAGGCGTAGAGTCCGCCGGCGAAGGCGATGGCGGGGATGACGGCGACGCTAAGCAGCGCCAGCCGCCACGCGGAGATGAAGCCGACGACGAGCCCCGCGAAGAAGGTGGCGAGGTAGTGGATGAAGTTGCCGACCTTCTCGCCGATGGCGTCCTGCACGAGCAGCGTGTCGGTGGAGACCCCGAAGACGATGTCCCCCGTGCGCGCGTCCGTGTCGAAGAACCCGACGTCCTGCCGCAGCACCGCGTCCAGGTACGCCTTCCGGAGCGCGATCACCTGCCGCTCCCCGGTGTACATCCAGCACGCGATCTCTGCACAGAAGCAAATCCCAAAATAAATCCCAGCTTTAACTACCTTGCAAAACAGTAGAGCTCCGTCGGGGCCGAGCACACGTGACACGCCGCCGGCGTGAAACTCCGGCGAGGGAGCGAGAAGGAGACAGACAACATTATTGTTCTGTTTTTCTGTGATGGCGACGGGACTTGTGTTATTGAGTGGGCTGGTCTCCCAGATGCCCCACTGCCATGACCAGATCCCGCTTCGCGGAGAGGCCCCTGTAGTTGCTCTTACGCTCGAACAGAGCCTCCGTGCGCCGGAGGAAACGAGAGAAGAGGGGCGTGCTGGTAATTATACGGGATGTAGGGGGGGCAACAGGAACGATAAGCTCACCAGAGTAGGAGGCGACGCAGACCACCAGTCCGAGGTAGACGAAGTAGAGCGCATACTGAGTGAAGGAGTGAAGAAGAAATCAGTGGCGAGCACGTGGAGTGACACATCGGCGAACAAAACAGAAGTACTATCAAGCAGGCAAGCAATGGCGATTTGGGTGTGAGGTAGTACGGACCTTGGCGACCTCGTCGGTCATGGTGCGGAGGTCGGTCTGGTTCTTGCCGAAGCCGTTGATGAGGTCCCCGAAGAGGAGGAAGAAGCAGGGCATGGCGGCGCCGTGCGCCACCGCGCCGAGGCTCCCAAGGGACATGAGCGCCAGGTCCCACTTGTCGGCGAAGGAGAACAGCTCGTGGAACGCCACTGCCTGGTCCGCTCGCTTCTTGCCCTGCCCCACTGCTGCCGCCGCATCGCAGCCGCCTCCCGCCGATCCGTTCGCCGCAGCCTTCTCCGCCTTCACGTCCGCCACCGCCGGGTCAGCCATCGCAATACGCTTTCCTCCGGTGCGGAGCACGCACGTCCTCCTTCGCTGGCTCACAGTCTCACTCTCAGGCCGCCATTGACGCCGCCGCGCCCTCTCCGGGCTTGGCTTTGCTTTCTTGGATTGGGGCTCTGGCTCGGTTCGCCTCGGAGTTCGTGACGTGCAGCAGAGGTTTGTGGTGGTGGTGGTGCTTTTGTGTTCCGCGCAGCGGTGGTCAGAAGTTGGGGCGGCGTTGGGGCGATTGATAAAGAGAAGGCCGAAGATCGACCAAGTGGTGGCCTCACTCGCGGTAAGCTTAACCCCTTTCTCTCTTATGCTTAATTAATTACTGTAAAATATTTTATAAGAGCACGTACAAATACATATACTATTAGGTAGTATCATGCATTTCATGAAACAGAGAGATGTCATCATAATTAAGGATAAGAGAGATCATAATAGTATCATAGCTAGATATCGTATTATATAATCACGTGGTACACGTGATAAGCTACTATCAAACAAACAAAAAAGATATCGTATTATATAGCACATAGATTTAGAAAATTAATATTAAATAAATCTTATACATCTATTTGCATGGAGATACTACAAATTAACAAATATAAGAAGATTATGATAGTAGTATATGATACCAAGCATTATAAAGATAGTATCGTATCGCATTTTTAGAACCTGGGTGCACGCGCACCTAGTTTGTCAAAAATTGAAAAAATGTTATTTAAAAGCTTTAAAAAGTATTGAAGTAAAGTTTGTATATACATACTATGTTGATACATATTCGTGTAAGTTTTCACGAATATATGTGGCCTACACAATAATGACAAAATGTTTAAATAACACTATAATATTTGGATTTGTACTATTCGCAAGAATAGGAACTTTTATTTTCTCATTTTTGTGTAGGTCACACGCAATCCTATTTTTTCGCGAAAACTTACACGAGCAAGTATCAACATAATATATACATGCATGCATTTTTCAAACTTTTCTAAAACTTTAAATAGCAATATTTTGAATTTTTCATAACTGGATGCGCGCGCACCCAGTTCTGTTTGGTATTTTCGGTATCATGCACTAGTATATTTGTGCATTGTACTGCTATATCGCATTTTTGTTGAGTTGGAGAAAAGAATGTAAATGGGCTCTAATGCAAAAGTCAGCTCTAACACGTGTTGCTAGGCACTTTGTGAAAATAGATGGTGGACCATTGATGTGGGCTACACCAAATGGGTCCTTCATATTGGTGTACCCGATATGGGCCAAATAAAGGCTCATGGAGAACTCCTTGCTAGATTAAGAGTCGCGGCGCACAAAGCATATCATGGTCCGTGGATTCAACATGTACGACAAGAACAAGGCATCGAAAGGAAAGTTTGAACAATTGTAACCTACATGGACTCGATTCGTCTATAAAAGCTAGGAGGGGTCACAAGGCTAGGGCACAAATCCTAGCTACACTAGATCGATATCATTTTTTTTTGTCTTCTCATCGATTCATGTAATCAACGACATAATACAAGCAGACAAGCATCACGTGGTGTTTCTCCACCGAAGGCCTATAGCTGGGTAAAACCTTGCTTGTCCCTTTGTCTGTTATGCATGCACGTCGTCGAATTCACCATTACGGTTCTTCCCCAAAACCCAAGTCCATCACGTATGGACATTGCCATTGTTACCCCATGTCAACTGATGACGTCTATGGAAAGTTTGTGTGCTGGATCTATGGTTTTTGCTGCTTTGACCCCGACTATCTTCGATTCGTCGGTTCAGGAAGAACTGATCTACCTCGGATCTGTGGCCTTTCGGCCATACCGGATAACCATGTGATCAGCCTTTGCCTCCTTCAGCAAAGGAGAATAGATGACTTTTGGGAGCTTTTGTTTCCTCTTCAACACGGAGACGGAGGGTATCGCCCTCCTCATGGATCCAATATGTTCACCTACAACAAAATCTACGACGACATCGACTACCATGACGTCCACAATAACTTCCTCTATGTGGACACTTGAGATAGCTTCTAGTGACATGGGTATCTAAGAAATATACATGCAGTCGGTACGAGCATCTCCACTCAGGGGGCCTGAAGGCCCCCTAAACGGCTGTGGGGGGTGCCGGTGCAAAAAATTTGTGGCCAGCCGTCCCCTCCCCCCACCCCCGCGCGTTTCATTTTGGCACCGGCGTGGCCCAACTACTAATCCGGCGCTCCCAAACCAAACCAACCCACGGGCAGGCTAGCGGGGCCACTAGATGAAGGAGGGCGGGAAGAGAGCGCACGAACCGGTCGGTCGTTGTGAGCCATCGCAAATACTAGATGCGGACCGGTCGTCTTCCTCCTTGCCTTCCGCGCCGCGTCAATGTCCTTCCCATCTTCTAACCTTCAGCGCCCCACGCCAACCTTTATAGTGGTGGCATGCACTGACACGTCTTGTCAATGGGGCACGCGCCAACGTTAATGGCCATCAGTGCCTCCCCTTCCCCCTCTATAAAATGTTGGAGATATGCCCAAGAGGCAATAATAAAGTGGTTATTATAATATCTTTGTGGTTATGATAAATGTTTACATACCATGCTATAATTGTATTAACCGAAACATTGATACATGTGTGTTATGTAAACAACAAGGAGTCCCTAGTAAGCCTCTTGTATAACTAGCTTGTTGATTAATAGATGATCATGGTTTCGTAATCATAAACATTGGATGTTATTAATAACAAGGTTATGTCATTGGATGAATGATATAATGGACACACCCAAATGAGCGTAGCATAAGATCAAGTCATTAAGTTCAACTTGCTATAAGCTTTCGATACATAGTTACCTAGTCCTTCGACCATGAGATCATGTAAATCACTTACACCGGAAGGATACTTTGATTACATCAATAAAGATGGGATTAAGTATTCGGAAAGTGTGAGTTGAGGCATATGGATCAAGAGTGGGATTTGTCCATCCCGATGACGGATAGATATACTCTGGGCCCTCTCGGTGGAATGTCGTCTAATTAGCTTGCAAGCATGTGACTGGGTCACAAGAGATGATATACCACGGTACGAGCAAAGAGTACTTGTCAGCAACGAGGCTGAAAAAGGTATGGAGATACCGATGATCGAACCTCGGACAAGTAAAGTATCGCGTGACAAAGGGAATCGGTATCGTATGTAAATGGTTCAATCGATCACTAAGTTATCGCTGAATATGTGGGAGCCATTATGGATCTCCAGATCCCTCTATTGGCTATTGCTCGAAGTGGAGTCTCGACCATGTTTGCATAGTTCACGAACCGTAGGGTGACGCGTTTAAGGTTCGATGTCGCGTAAGTAGATTCGGAATATGAGATGGAGACGAAGTTTGTTCGGAGTCTCGGTTGGGATCCAGGACATCACGAGGAGGTCCGGAATGATCCGGAGAATAAGATTCATATAAGGGAAGTTGATTTCTAGGTTTCGAAAAAGTTCGGGATTTTTTTCCGGTGAAAGACCGGGAAGGTTCTAGAAGGTTCCGGGGGTCCCACTAGTGGGCCCACGATCCTAGGAGGCCTAGCATGGGCCAAGGGGATGCACCCTAGCCTAATGGGCCAGGGGCACATGCCCCCCAAGGCCCAGCCAGCCAACCCCTTAGGGTTTCCCCAAAACCCTAGGGGGGGATCAACTTGGGGGGGAAGAAATCCCCCTCCCCCTTGTGGCCGCCAGCCCTAGATGGTTATGGGGCGCATGAGGGCTACCCCAACCGACCTCCCCTCCTATATAAAGAGGGGAAGGGGCAGGGGCGCAACACACCTCTCAGACCAAGTTCTGGCCGCCCCCTCTCTCCTCCATATTGCTGCTCCGGCTTAGGCGAAGCCCTGCAGCTTTTCTCCTCCTCCACCACCACCACCACGTCGTCGTGCTGCTGGGATTCCGAGGGGATCTACCACACCTCCGCTGCCCGCTGGAACGGGGAGAGGACGGGCTTCATCGACACCGTACGCACGACCGAGTACGGAAGTGCTGCCGGATTGCAGCACAGACGATCGACTACATCAACAACGAGATCTAATCTCATAGGCTTTGGAATCTTCGAGAGTTAGTCTTATGATCTTCTCGTTGCTTCGATCTTGATAGATTAGATCTTGCTTCTTCCTAGATTGGATCTTGGTTTTTGTTCATGTTCACGGTAGAAATTTTTTGTTTTCCATGCAACGAACCCTTCATAAAAAACACTGATACGTCCAATTTGCATCACTATTTTATATCATAATTTGCTGTTATTCATTGACATATTTCATATTTGGAGATGATACTTATGTTATTTCATCTATTTTGCATGTTTCATGATTATTTGGGGATCGCACACCGGAGCCAGGATTCTGCTGGAAAAAGCACCGTCAGAATGCAATATTTCGGAAGATCAACAGTTGAAGGAAATTATACGAAAATTCCTATTTTTCCAGATGACGAAGGGAGCCAGAAGGGGGAGCTGAGGAGGGCCGCCATGGGCCCCCCCACAGGCCGGCGCGGGCCCTGCCCGGCCGCGCCGCCCCGTGAGGAGGGGGCCCACAACCCCTCTCGCCTCCTTTTCTTCGCGTATGCCTTCGTCCCGAAAACCTAAGCCGGAGGGGTACGTCGAACGGAGCCACGGCCGCCTCTCGCGGGGCGGAGAACACCGGAGAGAAAAGAGCTCTCCGGCGGGTAGGAATCCGCCGGGAAATTCCCTCCCGGAGGGGAAATCGACGCCATCGTCACCGTCATCGAGCTGGACATCATCTCCATCACCATCACCATCATCTTCATCATCATCACCGCCGTCTCCACCGCTGCACCTCGTCACCGCTGTAGCAATTTGGGTTTGATCTTGATTGTTTGATAGGGAAACTCTCCCGGTGTTGATTTCTACTTGTTATTGATGCTATTGAGTGAAACCGTTGAACCAAGGTTTATGTTCAGATTGTTATTCATTATCATATCACCTCTGATCATGTTCCATATGATGTCTCGTGAGTAGTTCGTTTAGTTCTTGAGGACATGGGTGAAGTTTAAATGTTAGTAGTGAAGTATGGTTGAGTAATATTCAATGTTATGATATTTAAGTTGTGGTGTTATTCTTCTAGTGGTGTCGTGTGAACGTCGACTACACGACACTTCACCTTTATGGGCCTAGGGGAATGCATCTTGTACTCGTTTGCCAATTGCGGGGTTGCCGGAGTGACAGAAACCTGAGCCCCCGTTGGTATATCGATGCAGGAGGGATCGCAGGATCTCAGATTTAAGGCTGTGGTTAGATTTATCTTAATTACTTTCTTGTAGTTGCGGATGCTTGCAAGGGGTATAATCACAAGTATGTATTAGTCCTAGGAAGGGCGGTACATTAGCATAGGTTCACCCACACAACACTTATCAAAACAATGAAGATTAATTAGCCGTATGTAGCGAAAGCACTAGACTAAAATCCCGTGTGTCCTCGAGAACGTTTGGTCATTATAAGTAAACAAACCGGCTTGTCCTTTGTGCTAAAAGGGATTGGGCCACTCGCTGCAATTATTACTCTCGCACTTTACTTACTCGTACTTTATTCATCCGTTACATCAAAACCCCCGAATACTTGTCTGTGAGCATTTATAGTGAATCCTTCACCGAAACTGCTTGTCAACACCTTCTGCTCCTCGTTGGGATCGACATTCTTACTTATCGAAGATACTGCGATACACCCCCTATACTTGTGGGTCATCAAACACCCCTTGTCATCGTTGTTTCTTCCCCATCCAAGCACTTTGCCTCCACCGAGGAGAACCACCGAGCAGAGCGCCGAGAGAAACCAGCCGAGCAACCCCCCTTCCCATGGAACACTATGTAGGCGACAACGCAGGCACGAACGGCTCCGGGCGGCGTTGGCTTCTCATTGATGAGGCGTGAATTCGTGGCAGGCGTAGTACCTCGTCCCGCTGGACATGCATTGTACGCCGGGATAGGTCGTTGGCGCCAGTGGGCTGCTGGTGCCGCCCATGCCAGTCTGGTCGGTGCGGCGGGCAGCCATATACGACCACTTCTTCAGCGCTCATGTTGGAGGAGCGTAACGACCCGCGATAAGACCCTGACAACAATAGCATGCGGTCGACCTTCTTCAACCAGCAGCGCGAGGACAGGATCTCCCTGTAGCCGCGCCTAGGAGCACGCCGCCAGGGAGGAAGGTGGGACACGTGGCGCTAACAGGTGTTGTCTTCCTCGTGATCCTCGTCCTCTCCCGCCCGCTACTCGCCCTACTCAACGTTGTCCCAACGCCTCCTCGTACTGGTGGAGTAGGAGCCCTCGCAGAGCGGCTGACATTTCCTTGCCCACGCCATTGCCATTGTCCTAGTAGTCGCCGTCCCCTATTTCTCTACCTACACCATGGGCAAAAGATGACCCTTCCGAAAGAAGTACCACGATGGCGAGGCCAGCTCCTCGCGTGGCGGCAAGAAGCCGTGATAATGCCGATATATCCCCGCTGAGCTTGCGCGCCAACTCTGGGGGCGATCCGGCTGGTGCCATGGTCGGATGTCAGCCTATCGGGGGGAGGCTGGTACCTCAACTCCCGTCGTGTGTCGGTGCCTCCCGTGCATCATGCGGTACGAGAGCGGCGCAGCGAGCTCCGGCGCCGGCGGTTCATACTACCGCCAGATATGCGCGAAAATCTGGCGTACGACCTCAACTCCTATAGTTGGATCACGTTTGGGACGTGGGACACCGGGTTCTTCAAGCGCGAACTCATAAACGCCCTCACTGACGAGGAGGATGACGAGGAGGACGATGAGGACGAGGAGGTCAACGAGGACGAGGAGGGCGATGAGAAGGCCGACGACCACGAGGACGATGGCTTCGACTACAGCGACACGACGTGGGATCCGTAGCTCTAGGCGCCAGATTTCACCGAGGATGAGGCCATCCAGCTGTTCATCGACCAGAGTGAGCTCGGCCAGCTTGCCTAGTGGGACGGCCTCGGCTTCTAGCTCCGTGAGTCGGCGCAGGGGACACCGGTGACCCCTCCGGTGACTCCAAAGCGTGAGGTACGCAACCCGTCTGCTGCTCCTCCCGTAGCGCGGGATCCGTAGCCAGAGCCGACGAGGACTACCCTTCCTCCTCCCCTTCTCGCGTTGCCGGTATACTATCTGCCACCGACGACGCGTAGGCCATGGGAGATGACGGATGTCATCGACCACACCGGCGACGACTAGACGACAGTAGATTTCGTTGTGTTTATTTGATTTTGTATGTTTTACCACCAGTGTATCTCTATCCCATCGATGAAATATAACAGTAAATATACGTCGAGCTACTAGGAGCACCTCAAGATACAAACGGACAATCATGGTCCGAATACCATCTCCACGTCCATGATCCGACACAACCGAACGCGTGGGGTTATATTTAGCATCTAATCTGCATCAGGGAGCTAAAGATGCCATAATTGGGAGGGCAAGCGGGGATGCTAAACAACATGGCTAATGAGACGACATAGCGAAATGAACCATTCATAGCATGAGGGCTCCTTTGATTCATGTGACAGGAAAATCTTAGGAATATGAAAAGCATAGGATTTAGATGTCATGGTTAGTTGAATCCTATAAGAAGATGAGTTGTGTTTGATTGTGCGATTTTTTTTTCATGAGTTATGACCTAGTGTTTTATTTTTATATCATTTGCACTACAAGATTGAGTAGTTTCTATATGATATGTTCATATGAATCAAACTACTAGTGTAGGAAAAATTCTCATAGAATCTAAATCGTACATAATTTTATACGAATCCTATGGATTAAAGAAGTCCTAGCTAGCAAACCGAGCTTGGCTCTGGCGGCTAGGTTCATTATGGTGGGACCAGTCCATCCAAGTTTAAGTCCTAGACTTGCCATGTGTGTTTGAATTTTTTTTGAAATAGGGGATTAGCATCCCAGCCTCTGCATCAGAGCGATGCACACAATCTTTTATTAAAAAGTCTCAAGTGCTTATAGTCATTACAAGTTCACGGGTCGCATGACGTGGGTACATGAATTAGCCATCGAAAAAAAAAGAATACAACAAATGCCTATGCATATTGTATCCTATTAGTACGCTGCCAAGCACCCTCTCTGAAGATAGCCCGTACGACCGCCATCAACCGAGTGCATCCAGACTTCATAGGTTCCGCTGATCCTTGGGAAGGAGATAAAACCACATGTGGATCCAATAAGTAGCTTTGTGGATAACCTGCAAAAAGAAAGCACCTTCCGCTCAGTTAAAATCATATCATTGCGATAATTCCATATTGCCTAAAGCAAAGCACAAACTCCTACGCGAATTCGAGATTTTGTTTTCTTATCTATCCCATTTAGCCAATTTCCAAACATATTTTTGATATAAGCCGGAGGAGATATATTAACAGTAAAATGGACCACTCTCCAAATCAATTTCGCAAAGGGCATCTAATGAATAAATGTCTAATTGTTAGCTATGCTTTCGGTGGTAGGTGACGTGCCCGTCAACTGATGACTTCGTCAACCTCAAAATCTACCGGCTCGGCCTCTTGAAAATCCTCATATGGGTAAGATGTATACGTACGTTCGTATGGACGAGTGTTTATTTACAAGCGTTTGCATTGTAATGTGTTGTGAAAGAAGTCCTACCTGGTTTGCCCCCGACAACAGTGGCAAGGAACAATCAGCCAGAGCCATGGCCTATCCGTTCACCGAGTTGACCAGCGTCGCTTGCTCTCTCACCCGCCCAGCGTAGAGCGACGGTGTTGGGTCACTCCCCCGGTGACGGGAAGCACAGTCCACAGTACAGTACGCCCTTTGGAAGGCGAGCAGTAAAATAAATGGAGGAGCAGAGGTAGAGGCGCAGGCTACAGGCTCGTACTCCTATACAGCGCTTGGGGCCCGAGGCTGAGAGAGAGAGCGAGGGCAAAGTAGGAGTCGTATGTGGCAGGCAGGCAGCGACCTCTGTCCCCTTGTGAACTTGGACGGACGGATTCCTCCCTCCCCTGGGCGGACCCATGGCCCAGGGCCGCGTCATGTGGGCTGCCCCTGCCACGTCGCCCGTCGCCTGCCCCGTTCCTCGTGGCCATGGCCAGCCTGCTCTGCACCGCCCTGACGACGGCACTAGGGTTTGACCGTCCCACTCCAGCCGCCGGAGAAAGTTATTGCTCCCTGCTGCGAGCAGTTCAATGCAAGCTCGCCCTGGATGTGCATGGGCCAATGGGCGATGGCCGGGGCGTGGTCCGTGCCGGCGGTACATGCAAGTACCGGCTCCGTCCATTATGCGGTGCGGCTCGGCCGCTCGGGGCAGCGTCAAAGCAGGTGGCGGCGCTACTCCACGAAAACGCGATGCATGCCGGGATTCCATTTTTTACGGTGACCTTTCACGTGTGGATGTAACTAAAATGGTTCTGGTAATATTTCAATTTTGATGCACACGTTAAAATAGATGTGGTAAATATCGGGACCCGGTTTACATTTTCTATTTCTTGCGTGGGCTCTGGTTTGTCTCAGGCGGTGCTCCCTCGCGACGCGCGTCGGATCAAGATCGGGCGGCCCGGACTGAGCGGCGCTTGCGTCAAAAAAAAAACTATCCGTCCATCCCGTCCTTTCCCCTTTCGTTTCCCCACTGCCCCTGTTCAAATCAATTTCATCCCCATTCTCCTCCCCTTCTCTCCCAAGGTGGAGTTCCTAGACGGGGTGAGAAATTCCTTCGCCGGCGCGGCCCGCAGCCCCGCGAGATAGACGCGTCCGTTGCGGCGGAGGTTGTCGCACGAGTCTGCGAAGGAGACTTCGGCGGCGAGGCGTCTCGAATCCGCGCGCACCGTTCGTGCTAGAAGTTGTCGATTCGGAGCTTGGGCGGCGTTATTCCGCTAAGTCCTTCGATCTCGATCCGGTGGTGCTTCGAATTTGTGTTTTAGTATGCTCGATTCGCCGTCAATTTGACATCTATTAGTTTGTTCTCGGTACAATCAACCCGTCGGAGGTCGTGCTTGGGAATCGACTCGTCGGAGACGGGATTTGTCACGCGATTCGGTGGCGTGGGCCAGCGATTCGACGTTCCTCGGGTGTGCGGAAGCCGGCGATTCTATCTGCGTCGCGTCCTCGTCGAATCGAGCTCACTCGCGGACGTGATTTGAGGTCTCGGCGGACGTGATTTGGTGAGTTCTCCGATCTCGCTCCGTTTAGTTGTTCCGTTTGTATTCATGGGCGCTTAGTTTCACCCACCCATATTCTGGCATTTGTGTTGCATTTTTAGTCAGTTTCGATGTTTGGTGTTCGTGCATGAGATGTTGTGGCTGCGCTAGGTACGGCTCTGCTGATTGCAGTCATAGTTTACTTCCTTAGTAGCTCCAGAGCTTCTTCGTTGTCCATAGTAAATCCATAGTATGCTCATTACATCATGTTTTTAAGCTTTATGCAATGTACATAGTATTCTTATTGGTTGGAGTAATCCTCTGTAGATTGAATAGGTACAGCATGTTGGAACCTCATGCAATGTTCTTATTCACAGTATTTGTAGTGTATATACAAAGTATCAGAAATGATATTGATGTGGCAGGACAACTTATATACATTAGAACAACTTATACATTGCAATAAAGTATCATAAATAATGCATCATATGTTCATTAGTTTCTATTTCATTTTCTGGTTGCCCCTTATACATTCCTGGTCGCCCCTTATACAGTAGAACAACTTATAAATATGATTACGTCATGTAATTACGTAGCTTCAATCTTAATTTATATGTCGCAGTAGGACGTATTTTTAATAATAAATACATCCCAGCTGGGAAGTGGTACTTTGTTTTGCTTTTGCAGGATGTATTTTTTCAATAATAATTACATGCAAACTATGAAATGTTATAACTATGTTTGTAGTTGAGTAATCTGTACTGGGTAAATTATGAGACCCTATTTTGCTATGCAGGATGTATTTTTTCACTTATAATTACATGCGAACTGTGAAATGTTATAACTATGTTTGTAGTAGAGGAATCTCGGTTGGGTGTCGCACGCTATATCAATTTAACTCAGTTATTCATGTAGTACAATTTAGCTATATCAATTTCATCTTGCAATTGTACTCGTTGGTATGTATATTTTCTAGTAGTAAATACATCCTAGGGTGAATACCTCCAGCAGTATATACATCCAAGGATTATATTTCTCTTGAATTAAGTATATCATAATTGGATGTTTATTTGTGGGAGTTAATACATCCCGATACACATTTGGATGTACTTTCCCAGGAGTTAATACATGCTGGGATGAATATATGTTTGGAATTAAGTAGACTATACTGGATGTATATTTCCATTAGTTAATACATACTGGTAGCCTAAGCATAGGTCATGAATCATCATTGGATGTATTTTTTATTGTTGGTATTCTTTCTTAGTTGTTTTTACCTGCATTTTTGTAATTTTTGGAATTTAATCAACATAAATGTACTTCTATTACATCCATGCTTTCTACTGATTCCGTTGTTTTCTGTTACAGGGGGTGATTATACTGTGTCCACCAAAATATCTTGTCCCCAAATGGTATGGATCAACGAGTTAATCCTTTTGACTCCTTTTTTTTGTGTCTTATGTGTTTACATCTGACTCCTTTTTTTACTTT
The DNA here is from genome assembly GCF_022539505.1 of Lolium rigidum. Taxonomy (NCBI): domain Eukaryota; kingdom Viridiplantae; phylum Streptophyta; class Magnoliopsida; order Poales; family Poaceae; genus Lolium; species Lolium rigidum. The sequence continues at coordinate 21,535,340 of NC_061514.1, read as the reverse complement.
GTGTTTCTGTGTTGTAGAAGCTCTCACGCACACCGAAAAATCCTGTGAAGGAAGCACACTCAAAACTCAGCGCGATGAGGAGGAGGCTCAAGTTGAAAGGAATGGCGGATGAAACAGGGGTGCACAAAGAAGTAGCTGAGGAGGAGCAGATGAAACAGGCACCAATAATAGAAGAAAATGTTCAAGTTCCAACTGCAAATGTGGAAGAAGCTGAGCCTGGAAAAGAGGTGCTCAAAGTTAAGAACCAGGTACTTTAACTTTATGTTTTTCTTTTTTCTGCATTTTGTAATATATCAATGCTTTTCAGAACTACTGACTCATATGGGTGATGTTTTAATGGCAGAGTAATCTTTTCAATCGGTCATCTCCCATGAAGCTTGTTAGAGTTCTCAAGGATATGACTGAAGACCAGAAGAATTTGCTAATATAGTCAGATTTTGGAGGAATGATTAAGATGAAGTGTTCCAAGCTTATTCCTGAGCTGTGCAGGTTTCTGATGGGTTGCTTTGATCAAGAGAACTGTGTGCTGGATTTTGGTGAAAGGGGCAAGATACCTGTAACTTCTGAGTCTGTTGTGAATGTTTTGGGAGTACCTAATGGAAGTTCTGTCGTTCCTTATCGGCTAGATGTTTATGCTACTAGTCTCATTCTGAACATGCTTGGAATCATAGATGGCGTGCAGCCAAATGTTTCAGATCTTGAGAAGGAACTAGGCCCATCTTACCCTGCAGATGATGCATATCTCAGAAAGTTCATCATATACATGATTAGTTCAGTGTTTGCTTCAACCACCGGCATAAAAGTCAGTCCAAAATGTTACCCTCCTGTGATAAACGTAGAAGCAATCAAAACCTTGAATTGGCCCAGGTTCATAATTGATATTCTTATCCAGACTGCAAAAGCAAATGACAAGAAAAATTGGTTCAACGCTTGCATGCCATATCTTATGGTACGTGTTCCAAACTAAACTACATTTCATCTTCACCTTTTTTAACCATTTAGTTGTTTTATAAGCGTTAGTAGCATGTAAATTATGTGGGTATTAATAATTTTTGCATTTACAGATTATTTATGTTGATTCGTCGGAGACAAATGCAGTAAATCTTCCGGATGATTTACCTCGCTGCGTAATCTGACGAACAGTCTAATCTCACTTGTATCTGATTTGGATATGAAAACTGATGGTTCTTTTGGTGCATTGCCGGTATGTACCTGTTGAATCTACCCCGTCATTACATTATGTTTGTTTCAGCTTTTCTTTCTTTTTTTACATGCTACCATCTCTGACATTGATGAATTTTGTTGTATACATGTGCAGCTGAAGGCTCATTTCAGGCGTAATCCTTCTATGTTTACCACTGATCCATCTGTGGTTGATATGTTCATCCGGCGTCATCTTCGTGGCAGTTATACAGATGAGGTAAGCCGGTTTTACTTCTGTCTGCATCTGTTATTATTTTACCTTTTTGTTTTTTCAATTAGGCATTTTTTTGATTTGATAATTGTGTTTCATATATTTCTTAGGACTTGGAGAGGTACAGGCCAGCCGTGATCAACATGTGTACCCTATTTGAAGATGGTGTCGCAACCTTCATCCAAACACTAGAAGTGCAAGGACCATCTTCCAAACAAATTGAAGAACAAGTTGTTGAGCATGTTATAAAAGCCAAACCTAAGAGAACAAGAAAGGCACGTGCTCCCATCGAGAATGCTTGTCAAGAAGAAGATCTTCCAGTCCCAAATGTCAAGGAGGACACATTAAGGAAGAGGAAATCAGGCATACTGTGCCTGATGTTCTTGAAGAAACTGTAGTTGAAGAAGTTGTGCCTCACAAGAAGATATATTCTGTGCATTGCCAATCTGACAACATTTTATCACATGGTCCTGCTGAAGAAACATCTGCATGGAGAAATGAAGAAGCTCATGGGACAACAGTGATTGCCGCTATCGCAACTAATCCATCCGCTTGTTCCGATTCAACCCGTATGCTCTAACAAAGCTTCGGCTTGTATGCATCGTGATCCCACTCAAACCTCAATAATGACATCTTGCATGTCGATATCGCAAAGACACGCTTAGCTTCGGATTTCAATGCCCAAGCACTCGAGGGAACCACCACCGGAAATGGAAAGAAGGGAGTTTCCTTTGTGATCCAGGGAGAACAAAACAAGGAGTGCAATCGCTTATCCGTCTGGTCCTGTTGCTATGGACTCGTAACAATGTGAAGAGTGCTACACTAGATAGACCAATAACAAGGTCTAAATCTCCTTTGAAGGCAACTCGTCAATACGAAGAAAGTCCAAAGCCTAGCGGACAATGTAACGTAATTGCGAAGTTAGTTGCGCATAGTCCTAGGAGGCTTACAAGATTTGCTACAGCTGAAGCCAAAGCAAAAGCTCTTAATGCGGAAATTCCCAGTGGACCGGCTGCAAAACTTCAGGATAGCATGAATAGAAATTTACAGCTCCAATTCAGCACATCTGACACTTGGTAAGATGAATCGACAACGTCATATGGAGGCACCCCCAAGTCTTGATCTTGGGTTGGATGATCCTAGCAATCAGGAAACTGAAGTTGTCTGCAAGAAAACTGACGTACCAGACACTGTTCAGGAAGAGTTAGTAGTAATATCCAGTAACGAGGACAGCGGTGACTCCTTAGATAAGATTTATGCACGGATTGAAATGCCAACCACGACTCCAAGAAAGGGGAAGGAACCTGTTGTTCAAGATGCTCTTCTTACATCTGGTGGCTCAAATAGTTGCACCCCTATTCCTGAACCACATAAGAAAAGGATTGTCAAACCACCACAAAATCAAAAGTCACCATTCCTCGGATGTAGCAAGAAGGAGACTGCTTTGAAGTTTGCAAATGAAGTCTACGACAGGGTTTGTTCTTACGGTGGGGAAACTAAAGATGGGATCAACAAAAGTAAAATCATTGACGATGGGAAATACTTCATAAACGTCCGAGACATAGCAGATTCAGTTAGGCCTGGAGGTTGGTTGAGAAACTCTACATGCAAAATGGCAATTCGTGTTCTTGCTCCAGAGTTGGCAAAGCAGAAAAAACATGTGATGCCATTAATTCTTGCGGTTAGTATTCAGTACTGAATCTTTTTTGATGTTATCCCTTCTGAATTTTATACATCTATTCTCAATATTACACTGATTATTACATTTGTTTCCTTCCTTTATTTCTGTTGTGCATGTAACTATTCTCCCCAAAAGACCAAATTAAGGAAGGCGACGTGCATTCATGACAGAGTGGTTACCAAAGCATTCAAAATGAATTCAGAAAATCGACTTGATCATAAAGAGCAGGTTAGCATGTAGTTCATATGTTCTTTTACTTTTCTGAATACACAACAATTTTTTACCTGATGCCTCTACCTTCTTACATTTTTGAACTTTTTTCTTACTTTGCAAAATCAACAGGTTATGTTCCCAGTTCTGCAAGACCTAACTCCTGATATCAAACAACACACTGGTCACTACTATCTGATTGTGTTGAACCTAAAGGCAGAAAGGTTCGAGGTGATGGATTCACTAAGAGCGAAAGGCATTCGCGGACTGATCAAAGACTACAGGTTAATTATTGGATCAATCAAGTACCTGTGGGCTAAAAACTACAGTGAATCTACCATAAACATTGAAAATTGGGTGACAGAGCACATCGACACCCCAATGCAGAAAACAACGTAAGTAATACTACAGTTATTCAAGCATGTGGTTTAGCATTTTTGTTCCATAACCGAGTTTCCTTATTTTTTTGCCTTCATAGCTTCGTGAATTCTAACTCGCACTACTCGGTTTCGCATTGTAGGTACAACTGTGGATTCTTCATGCTAAAGGCCATTGAGCTATGGAATGGAAGGAAAATGATTGCAGCAATCAACCCATCTGACATGCCCAACATTAGGAAGCAGTCCACACTTAAGTGGCTGGAATGGGTTGACAACAAGATAGAGTGGCAGGAACTCCTTTTTTAAGCTCATTGCATGTAAGTAGCCGTTACAATTCATGATCAAACCTTCTTGCTACAAGTGTATTCTTCTTGCATTTTTACTTTCCAATGTGCATTCTTTTTTACAGCCTAGAATGTCTGTTTTAGTTTTCAAGAACTACTTGTATCATTGTGTAAAATCATCAAACAGTAACTTAAAAATACACTTGCATTTCAAATAGTACATTTCAAAATAGCAACCAATGAAGTAACAACACCAAACCACAAATCACTTGAGCCCACAAGTTTGCCAAAACATATTCAGCAGGATGATTTTAACACAAACTTTACAATACAGTAACTTAAAAACATCACTCCAATCCACTAAATCATATCACGAAAGAAGTTGATCTCCTGGGGTTCTGGGTCTGGAATAATTTTTGATGGGCATTCAGATGTTTTGTGTTGTGCTGAACCAAATAAATGCTTCCAAAGTCATTAACACTACAAAAATACAACATTCCATTCCACTTGATAACTAATTCACACTTGCCATTACTAAACCATGTTGCGGAAAAAGTTGATCTCCGTAGGTTCTGGTGCAGTAGACAATTTTGAAGGACATGATGCTAAAGTGTGATTCTCAGACCCACAACCACTGCATTTCATAGGTTTTGTAGATTTTATGTGCAGCCCAGACTTCTTCCGTTTCTCCCCTGGATGTCCTTTAGTTCTAGTTACTGTAGGGTCCCTAATATTGTGTTGCTGCGACGCACTCCCCTGGCCATCATCACCGACAAAGTCCCAGTTGGATGTTTGTTCAGTGTTCTTTCTCTTTTGATTTGCATTGCCACCAACAAACTCACCTTTGGACGTATCTTCAACATGTCCACCTTTTTCTCGTTTAGCTTTTCGTTTTGCTACTTCACTTAACTTCATAGACTTAAGTTCATTTGACAAAGCCAACATGTACTTATCAGCTATAGCCTTGCTTTTATCCGATTCGGATGCTACTTTAGCTATGTCTGTGAAATCATTGCACAGTGTCCCATACCGGATCAGCTTCCTCTCTTTAATTGACAACTTCCTGTCACTAGGGACATCGTGCAAGTCTACTTTCCGTGTAACAATGTCTTCTCGGTGGCATTTGCCACCTTGGCAGTATGTAATGCGGCGGTATGTACCCCACAAGCACCAACTCTGAGCCATTACTCGCAATGCATGGCAAGCACAACAAACCATCCCTTTTAATTTTAGAGCATTCACATGTGTAGGTCGATTCCTGCATGTTAGCTTCCACCCTGTAGGATCTCTTGCCATATCCATAAACTGATCCTGTTATTGGAACAACATCAAACAGATGCCCCTCAACTAGATTTGCATTGTAAGATGTAAATTTATGAATCTCAGACCTCGAAACGCAGTAGATGGGCCCTGGTGTACACTTGTATAGCTTGTTTCTCAAGTGGCCACTCTCCCCACATCCTTAGAGTTTTTTCTTCCATTTCGAATTCATTACCATCTTCTGCAACTTCAATTTTCTCTTGTAGTTTCATGTATTGTCTGAAGAAATGCACGAGGTTGTTGTGTGGTCTAACATATCTTTTCAAAACAGCATTGAACCCTTCACTACGCGCTGTAGTTTGTAGGAACGGGAAGAACCTATCCCCGAAGTAAGCGTGGACAAAACTGGATCTCGCATCATAGACGTCCTTCAAATGTGTGTTGTCCCCTACATTGTGCTTGATGATCATTTCTGCCCACCTTCTTTCAAATTCATCTTCCGTCATGCTCGTGGTCAATTATCTCATTGAACTCTCTCCGTAGATCTTCATTCTTAGCCATGTCATTTCCTAGCACAAAGTTGGAAATTCTACATTATGTGCCATCTACAATTCTTGTGGCATGAATCCGGAAAAGTTTCCAAAATGGCACTCCTCATTGCACCATCCTCGATCGCTGATGATGTTAGTTGGGTGCAAACCATCCATCGCCTCAAGAAATGCCTCAAATAGCCAAACAAAATCTTCCACCCTTTCATTTTTTAGGAACCCACAACCAAGTTGAATTGACTCGACCATACCTATTTATCCCAATGAACGGCGCAAAGGGCATGCTGTACATGTTTGTCATGTAGGTAGTGTCAAAAGACAAACAATCACTCGTAAATCTTGTATGCAGCTCTTGCTGGCCCATCAACCCGGAAAATCCGCCGAACTCGGTGATCATGATCAACATCTATCTTGGAGAAGAACTCGCGGATCATCCTTTTTCACCTTATCAAACTCTGCAAGTAACAATGACATGTCTTGCTGAGTTTCTGGCACATCAAGTGTTGCCATGAAGTTGCTAACATCTTTTGTCACATAGGGAACATTAGCAAGCTTGCCATACAACTCTGCCATAATAGACATCACTCTTCCAAATTCGACAGGTTAACCTTGTGAAGTAGCCTGATGAAGTCCCTTTCTTCCATTGGGATTCCCCTGTGGGATCTCAAGAACCTTTTCAAAGAAAATTTCTTGACACATGGATGATTGTGCTCTTCTATAAACATTGTTACCACTTCTTGCCTCTTGTTTTCACTCGCAGACGTGCCTTGCAGTCAGTCTTAACAGTTATTGCACGATTTCTTAGTTTCACTGGTGGAGCTTCCAGCCTATTGATATCGTGGTTCTTCCCACTTTTGTTGCAAACAAATAGACATTTGTCTTTCTCCTTATCAATGCTAGAGTTTCTGGATGTACTAGACTTTATTGAAAAACCTACATGCTTAGCATACCGATTATAATGCACTCTAGCTTGCTCCCAACTATCAAACATCATCCCTGGATATGGTTTGTCAACAGTTGGCTGGCTACTTGGAGTTGACTGAACTTCATCTTCTCCACCTGAATCATCGCTATCAACTGTGGGCCCCGCTTTCTATTTTAGGAAAAAGTCAAATTCGGACAGGGGAGCACCCTGTAGCACTACCTGGTAACCGGGCACTCCCTATCCCATATATTACAACTGGAGGGTTGGACCATATACGTAACAAGAATTCTCCTCCCACGGAGCATCTTGGCAGTTGAGCACAGGGCCTGCGCGACTCGGTGTTTTGTCCCACATCGCCAGGAAAACTTTGGTCAGCTGACCATCAAAAAGAAAAAAACTTTGGTCAGATGCACGGGTGACGTACGGGACCGGTTTTTCTTTAGCTTGGGCGCGGACGGACGATCGAGCGTGACACCACCGATCAACATCCGATTTTTCTCGTCCATACCAAACGGTTTTTTATACATACGAAAGTTCTTACACCAATGAACACTACCGATCACCGCCTAATAGTAAAGAAAGATAAAGATAGATAATGTATCTATACCTAATAATAAAGAAAATAAGGCTTCTTGCATCACACTATCTCTTCGCCGAACTAGTGCACCTATACATCTGACAAGTGTATTAGGTGTGTTGGGGACACAAGAGACTTCTTGTATCGTGATTGCAGGGTTGCTTGAGAGGGATATCTTTGACCTCTTCCTCCCTGAGTTCGATAAACCTTGGGTGATCCACTTAAGGGAAAACTTGTTGCTGTTCTACAAACCTCTGCTCTTGGAGGCCCAACACTGTCTACATGAAAAGAAGCGTGCGTAGACATCACCGACCATGTCGCTAGATCGGGAACGGTGGATGAGCTCGAAATGGGGGGAAATGAGGGATTTGGATTTGCCCGTGAGAGAGCCGCCCCTATATATGGTGGCGAAAATTCAAGCGAGGTGACCGAATTCATCCCGCCGAGATTTCGCCGTCCCGCGCGAGCTCTCGCCATCTCCCGCGGTGGCTCTGCGAGGACGCCGCGTTCTCCACTTCTGCGGAACAGGAGTGGCTCGCTAGAAATGGCCGAACCGGGCGTTCCTCCAGGGCATGGCCTGAGGGTGCTTTGAGAAGCGGTTCGTGCAACAACACGGCTTCGGCTAGGTAACCAAACAGGCAAAAAAAAAAAACTGGGCCGATGCGAGCCAAGGGGCATGCAGGCTACCAAAAGCACCCCTGGTAACAATAGCGCTGGTAATGCGGTCGTTGGAACAAAACTTGCTTCGGGCAGGAAAGGTTGCCCAGGCCCTATTGGCCAGTGCACCAGTCCGTGAGGAAGGGGTCCACATGTCGGTGACGTGATCGAGCTTATGGAGGGCGTCAGGAACCGTGAGCTGCCTTGTGTCCCTGCCGGAATCTCTCTGGCCACCCCTCGACCTCTGTTTACAAGCGTAGACTAAGCTTCCCCGCAAGCCGCCCGCACCGCCGCACATCGGCCTCATTCTAAGAGCATCTTCACTCCCCACCCCTATACCGTGGCGTTATTTGGTCCATCCAACGCCTCTGCTAGCCTCCTATGGATTAGGTTTGGCCTGAGGATGCTGGATGAGTTGTTGGGGGACGCCGACGCCAAAACAAAATTGGGGACGGCGGCTAGAAGGGTTTGTTCGCGTCGGCGCCCCATTTTCAATGTTTTGGGTCTATAGGGGGCAAGTGGAGATGCTCTAAAACCGAGTTGTGCATCGCATATGAACTAATGCAAAACATTCATGTTCCACGATTATCCATTTTTATTTAACTACTCTCTTTGTTCCATAATAAATATTTGAACTAAAACTTCAATACTTTTTATGGATCAGAGGAAGTTAAATTTTTTTTATCCATTTGTATGGTTCTCGATGTGTGTAAGTCGCGGATGCCCATTTGGGACATGTCTTGTAGTCTTGCGTCTTACTAGCCACACGTTTTTTTTAAATGACTCTCACCGGGGGACACCTGCACGAGCAATTTATAACTCGATAAATTAATGAATAAATAAATTAAGATTCACCTGAGATAATAAGCAATGCAAATTATGACAAGAGAACAAACTCACGGACAAATCACTTGTTGACACCTCGTTTGATCTTGAATATTCAATATTCTATTGGTTAAAAGTAAAACCCAAAAATCCTACTCTAAAAATATCTATTTAAATATATGTTAGATTTTAAATTATAAGTTCTTTGTAAGAGTAGATATACAAAGACACTCTGATAAGTACCAGTAATAAAGATTACATATGCTTCGAATGATTAGGGCTTCGTCAACTCTTTTATGCTTTACATGGGTTTTCTTGGAGTTCGGTTCAACAGAATGTGTCCTACTAAATATAATTAATAACGTGTTTTCCATGAGAAATGAGTTACATTGTGCATTTCTATATTTGTGATGATAAACATTTGGAGTGTATAATATTGAAATTTAGGTTTTAATATTATATGTGGTTACCATGGTTGGATACAATAGAAAACGATAGTTAAGACTAAAATATGCGCAGACCAAGGTTGTATGATAAATATATGAGAACCAACATTTGTCAGTAGTTAACATTTAATAACATAATGATCATATTTAAGTAAAATTGTTGAGTATAAATCGGATATGGTTTTGGGAGGAAAAGAGGTCATATGTTGTCTGCGAGTAGTTTCCAAGCTGACTCGCCACGAGTACGGGCAGCCCGCCGGCTGCCATGGCGAAGTTCGCCACGGCCTCCTCGGCTATCAGCTCCAACAGAACAGTGTCGGGCAGCGCGATCCCACATGCTACAATCGCGCTACCTGTCTTCAGAAGGGTGAGAAGTAACGCCACAAGACCGACTCTGTACAGTGGTGTCAGATCGTCCCTCGACTCGACCACCGCAAAACCCACAGCCAGAACGCCACCTACATAGTTCGTCACGAATATTTTTGCAAAGTTTATCACGATCGAAGTCCAGAAGAATCAAGGCGAGAAGATCAAATCATGGCTTTGGTTTGGATGGATCAAAGCTTTGGATGGAAAGTGAAGGGTGTGAGCTTCTATGGAAAGAGAAATGCAAGTGTTAATTTTTGGATAGATCAAAGTGGGTGTGAGACTGGCTGCCGCGGTTGTAGTTCTTGGGATAGATAAGGATCGGTAGATGGTACCGCAGGTCTACTACTGTAATTCCTGGACTAGACTAGATATAGAGGCACTCTTCGGTAGATCAAGGCTCTTCTTCTCATGTCTGAGAAGCGGTGTTGGCCCAATATACTAACAAAGTCCTCAAATGTTTTTTTCATATGACAAACACTTGAAACTACTGTGTATTATATCATTATACACTTGACTCGGTACGATTCTATTATTTCGTTATTTGTATCCATTCTGAATAAAAACTGCATCTCATCCGCATCCGTATTCGAGCAACATCCGCTCTGCATTCGACGACATCCATATTCACACACGTATTCATTTTGGAAATATGAAAAAGGATATGGAAAGCAGGGGCGTAGCTTAGTGTAAGCCAGGGGGCTACCGCCCCCCCCCCCCCAGATTTTTAGCAAACTATGAAGGAACCTTGTTTGGGAGCAGCTTGGAAGAAGAAAAATTAGACTCCCCCCTTCCCGCCTCATCATTTCTCGCAAGCTCCACCACTGATGGAAAAGGGCAATATTCAATCTGCATCTGACCCGTTTCCACTCTTAGGATAGGGTGAGTCGTACGGGTTTATTTTTGGCAGCCTTTCATGTTTTCGGTAGCTCCGGTCCAACCCCAAAGCATGACAACGACATGTCAGTCAAATCATGCGGTTACTGGCCGAAGCCTGAACATTGGCCTACGGGTAGAGATGTAGATGGCACGAATATTTTCCACTTCAAATATGTATCGTTTTAAGGATACAGTTTGCATTTTGATGAATTCCACATACTATATGAATGCGAATGTGGGTATTGGTATCTGTCGGATACCGTTGTAGATATGATATTGATAATATTAAAAAAAAATGGATTATCCGACATTTTTTGCGAATTATCCAAAATCCTCAAAGAGAAATACGGATTAGAATTTCCCAATCTCAAATGCCTAGAGGCTACCTCGTCTCGTGATGTCATGCTATTACTAGTATTGCACATTTGCATTATTATTGCTCACTTTTAAACCTGCCAGGCTGGTTTTGAACTAGCCTGAAGTCAATGTGCAAGCTACTCGGTTCTACGAACAATTGTACCGTCTTAGCTATAGTCTAGTGTTCCACATTTTCCGCTGACCTTTTTACCTAAATGAATAAAACTTCTAATTTTATGTGTGTATTTTTTCAATTATCCGCTTTCGATCCGAGTCCGCTCAATATCCGCAATTTAATATCTGCATCCGACTATTATCAACTTCAAATCGAATCCCCAAAAAATATGATAAAAGATATGAAAAAAATCAAGTACCCATCCAATCCATTTGCAAACTACCTACAGGGAGCCATGGATTATATAGTCTTGTAGTAGGGACTGCTACCAATACATACAATTCATAAAGGTGTTTATGAATAACTTTGCAAGAGTTTGGCAGATAGCAATTGTACCATCCGATGTTAAGAATAGTGTGCTAAGAGAAATAGTTGCTATACTAGAATTAAGTTTTGAAGAATAATAACAAATATAACCCAAAGATTAAGGATTCCATCATTCATAAAAAATATAGTCCAACAATGCCAAAATAATACTATTTCTCCGTGTACAAATATAACCCAAAGATTAAGGAGTACATGCCTAACCATATACAAAAATAGTTCTCCTTGTATATAAGCCTAACATCAACATCCCAACAATATAGCATAAGTTATTCATTAGGCATTAGCGATGCATGTCAACTTTCGATTTAGAACATGAATCATCTGATTACATTTCATCAGCACGACAACCAACGAAACAACTTCTTCCCTAAGGAGAAAAACTCGTACCTTTGTGCCAATAGGTTGGAAAATAATAGCACCATAGTGAGAAAAATACTAAAATTTAACTTGAGCATTTAAAATATGCTATAGCTTACTATTAAGAATAAAAATAGCGTTATTCTTTTTGGGTACAAGCTCTCCAAAGCGCTTCTGCAACCGAAATGGGACCTAGGAGCCTAACCTTTCGCTGCGAAAGATTTAGAACCTGTTTGATGGTAACCTAATGATGCTGTTAACGATGCAATTAAGTGTCAGTAGTGACTTTCCTACTACTCTACTGTCAGTGATGAGCAGAGCCAGAAAAGCTGATGATGGCGGCTGAGGGAAAAGGAAGTTACGCTCCACTAACACTCTAAAAATATTGTTGTCGCCACGTGGGCGCAAGTGCTTTTAGACTAGATTAATCAAACACTTTTGTAAATCAAATGTGAACCAAGACTTTGACAGTCTCCGAAAGCTAGTGCTAACAGAGACGTAGGTTGGTAGAAAACACATGTCTCCCAGTATACAATCACCTGGCTACCTGGATTACCACTGATGATGGAGGGTGAGCAGCCCTGCCCGGACAAAATAAGCGGCCGCTTTCGTGATAATGGGGATCTTTGAAACGCACACGAAAGTGAAGTTCGACGCAACATTAGGCCTACTGATTGACAACGATCTTCTTTGACCACACATCGTCATGCATGCATATCCTCGTGGAGGTCATGGGTCGACGTCCATGGAGTCACAGATTATGTGATTTGGCCTGTCGATCCAGATGTTGACGTGCATTTTCTGCTGCCCTTGAGATACTACTAGTAGCATATTGGGCCAAGCCCCAGCTGTTGGTATGTATGTCTGGCTAAACTTGGTGTTCATGATAAAGTATTTCCTATCAGTGCTATCCAAATATAAGCTGAATTTGTATCTAAAATTGTTGTTCATGGTCGTTTGGTTTCAGGAGGAAGCGGCGCGAAACTCTGCTATTTGTTGCCATCCTGAGACCCATTTTTTCGGTTTTATGGCGAAGTCAAAGACAGAGAATAACATGAAACCTGAGTTTTGGGTACTAGTGCTGGTGGTTCGAGGCGTTGCATCCATGGTGAACTTATTTTGTTTTTTAGGCTTCATAGCAGCAGCATGCGAGTGGTGGCGTCAGCACATGAGAAGTTCAATGTCCTACATTACAAGGTAAAAATCCAAGGCATGAACTTGGCTGGTTGTGTCCGCTAATGGCCTTGTTGAAGACATTATTTCAAGAGCGAGGCTTTTTTATGGTGAAACCTAAGATTTATGATCGGGCGACGATGACGCTTGTGCACTGTTTATTTTTGAGATCTCACTCTTAGAGAACTTAGACTTCATGTGTTGTCACGGTGGTGTTTGTGCTTCTTCTGTAAGGATAAGAACACTATAGCGGGACTTTTCCTTTTTAGATTCTTCTTCTTTTTTCAGCTATATGCATCCCTACAACCACTAGAGTATGATGTTGTTGTAGAGGCTAGGTGTAATTGGTATCTTCCTTATATGAGTATTTTTCGTTTATCAAAAAAAAATCTAAAATTCACCCAAGATTCAACTCGTTTAACGAATGTTGTTGTCAATTTCACATCTTCTTGACCCGGGATTTCAATTTTACAAGTAATGGCGTGCTAGTTTTGTTATAAACACGATAAGTAAATAATGAAAAACGAACAAGAACACATGCATGAAACATAAGATTTTAATGTGAAGAAAAAACTCCAACAAAGAGAGAAAAAAAACCACGGAAGCTAACCAGCAAAACTTCATTATATGAGGGTTTTTTACAAACGTCGTAATGTATATTATGAAGCGAATAATCCTAGCATGCAACTTACTAGAGGTATATAGGTGTTGATGACAATCCGTACCGCGGATAAATGGAGTAATTTCAGACACCATTTCTCTTGGCCCAAACATATCAACAATGGGATTCGACCCGCTTATCTAAATTTAGCCTCTTTTTACATGAATTTGAATTTGAACATTTAATGTTCCTAAACAAATCGATAAGAGGAATATATTAATATCAAGAGATACCAATTATACCTAGCATCTGCAACAACGCAACACCCTAATGGAGTACGGATGCACACAACCGAAAAAAGGAAAAAGAAAACTAAGAAAACAAAAAGTCCCGCTACGGTGTTTCAGCCCTGACAGCAACAATACAATCACCACCAAGGCAACACCTGAACTCCAGGCTATGCAAAAGCGACGCCTTCAAAAAGAACCACGTCGTCGCCCGATCAAAGATCTCAGGTTTTCACCCTGAAGATAGTCTTTGCTCTTAAAATAATGGCTTCACTAAGATTATTGCTAGACATAACCAATTAAGGCTAGATTTTGGATTTTCACCCTAAAAGATGAACTTTAAACTTCAACTATGCTGCCGCCTCTACTTAGATACTCTTGCTAGGAATGTCCTCAAATTAGTTGAAAGGAGCAATTGCTAAATCCTATTACTACTAAACGATAACCGCGCTGCTGTGCTGGTCCTTCGAGGATCGATCGCTTTGGTAGCATGGCCAGGTACTACTATAGCAGATACGATCGCCGCAGTCCCCACATCAGATCAATAATGTAGTTTCTCACTTTCTCAAATTTCCAGGTTATCATCTGAATACAATAAACGGACAGTCATGTTAGTATAATCGCTAGTCATCAGTGCCTCGCATGTTTAACCAGAGCAACATACTACGCTTTACAGGAGTGAGGGAGGAGGAGAAGATGCATGTGGGTGGCTGGATAAAGCCGGCGAGTTTTTCCTGCCTCGTCTTCTCTTTTCAGCAGCACATCAAAGTGTGGAGCTCGGATTAAACAAAGGCTGCGTCGCTGGCGCCGGTCGTGTTCGAGCGTCCTGGACGGCACACGACACCCTGTCTCCTGCCGTCAGATGCAGCCGAGGCGATCGCGGACGTGACGGGCTGCGATTTTTGGGTGGAGGAAATCGGGGACGTACGTGTCCCGAGTCCTGAATGCATCTTCAACCGGATAACACATCTCTTTTGGCTTGTCCGAAACGGTCTGCGCCGACCGGAGGATTGGCAGCGCATGCTCCAGCAGCTTGTTCTAAACGGACGGATTCGCACACGTTGAGAAATCATCAAGAATGATAAGATAATAAATATAGCCTCTATTACTTATGGATTAACTCAAAAGGATAGGAAGCAACATGAGAAGAAGCCCGAAAAGAAAGTTTAGTATGTTTGCCAAGACGACACGCATGATAAGAGTGATCAGCGATCTTATTACACGTGAAAGAAAAACTCCTAAAAATGTGACGAAGGGTGACGGGGTTGGGATGACCCAAGCGAGCATGCCAAAGGTCCACACCGGTGGCGAGCGCGACGGGGGCGGCGGATGTGGAGGGCGAGGAGTGCACTGGGTAGAGGTCGCCGGGGCAGTCACATCGGTGGAGCACCATCCGGGTTCGGGAATCCTTGACAGAGAAACCAAACAAGTCAAACTCAATAGTCACAGGATTATCACGTGTAAATTGTTTAACAGAGATAAGATTTTTGATGAGGTTAGGTGATACTAAGATATTACATAAAGAAAGTGGAGTGGACGTAGATGGAAAAGATGCATGGCCTATATGAGTGACAGGGAGAGAGGAGCCGTCTCCGACGGTGATGCGAGTGGAAGTGGTGACGGGGTGGGAGTAGGGCCCGTAGGGCTGCATGTACTGCTGCGGCGCCGCGAAAAATGCCTGGTGGGAGGGTGGCCGCGGGCCAAGGACACCAGGGGCGGGTGCGCGGGACCGGCATGGAGTAGGTATGCACGACGCCGGTCCAGGGATTCTGCCCGGCGTACCACGGGGCCGGCTGGAAGAGCTGCTGCTGCTGCTGTGGATGGGTGATACGTCTCCGACGTATCGATAATTTCTTATGTTCCATGCCACATTATTGATGATATCTACATGTTTTATGCATATTTTATGTCATATTTATGCGTTTTCCGGAACTAACCTATTGACGAGATGCCGAAGGGCCAGCTCTCGTTTTCTCGCTGTTTTTGGTTTCAGAAATCCTAGTAAGGAAATATTCTCGGAATCGGACGAAATCAACGCCCAAGCATCCTATTTTTCCACGAAGCTTCCGGAACACCCGAGAGTCGCCGCAGGGGAGCCTCGGTGGGCCCAGGAGGTAGGCCGGCGCGACCGAGGCCCTGGCCGCGCCGCCTTACCCTCTCACCGCCTCTTCGACCCTCTGACGCCGCATCTTCGCCTATATAAAGGTCCTCGACCTAAAACTTCGATACGGAAAAGCCACGGTACGAGAAACCTTCCAGAGCCGCCGCCATCGCGAAGCCAAGATCTGGGGGACAAGAGTCTCTGTTCCGGCACGCCGCCGGGACGGGGAAGTGCCCCCGGAAGGCTTCTCCATCGACACCACCGCCATCTTCATCAACGCTCGCTGTCTCCCATGAGGAGAGAGTAGTTCTACATCGAGGCTCGGGGCTATACCGGTAGCTATGTGGTTAATCTCTCTCCTATGTACTTCAATACAATAATCTCATGAGCTGCCTTACATGATTGAGATTCATATGATGATGCTTGTAATCTAGATGTCATTATGCTAGTCAAGTGGGTTTTACTTATGTGATCTCCGGAGACTCTTTGTCCCACGTGTGTAAAGGTGACAGTGTGTGCACCGTGTGGTTCTCTTAGGTTATATTTCACACAATACTTATTCACTGTTATGAATGGCATAGTGAAGTGCTTATTTATATCTCTTTATGATTGTAATGTGCTTTGTATCACAATATATCTGTGTGCTACTCTAGTGATGTTATTAAAGTAGTTTATTCCTCCTGCACGGTGTAATGGTGACAGTGTGTGCATCGTGTTAGTAATTGGCGTAGGCTATGATTGTGATCTCTTGTAGATTACGAAGTTAACTATTGCTATGATGGTATTGATGTGATCTATGCCTCCTTTCGTAGCGTGAAGGTGACAGTGTGCATGCTATGTTAGTACTTGGTTTGGTTATGTTGATCTGTCATGCACTCTAAGGTTATTTAAACATGAATATCGAATATTGTGGAGCTTGTTAACTCCGGCATTGAGGGTTCGTGTAATCCTACACAGTTAGTGGTGTTCATCATCCAACAAGAGAGTGTAGAGTCTAGCATCTATCTATTTATTCTATTATGTGATCAATGTTGAGAGTGTCCACTAGTGAAAGTATAATCCCTAGGCCTTGTTCGCAAATACTGCTATCGCTGCTTGTTTACTGTTTTACTGCGTTTTTACTGCCTGCAATATTACCACCATCAACTACACACCAGCAAGCACTTTTCTGGCGCCGTTACTACTGCTCATAATTATTCATACCACCTGTATTTCACTATCTCTTCGCCGAACTAGTGCACCTATTAGGTGTGTTGGGGACACAAGAGACTTCTTGCTTTGTGGTTGCAGGGTTGCATGAGAGGGATATCTTTGACCTCTTCCTCCCTGAGATCGATAAACCTTGGGTGATCCACTTAAGGGAAATTTGCTGCTGTTCTACAAACCTCTGCTCTTGGAGGCCCAACACTGTCTACAAGAATAGAAGCACCCGTAGACATCAAGCACTTTTCTGGCGCCGTTGCCGGGGAACGAAGGAAAGCTACACCATTTCCTCCCTCGTCAACTACGCGTCAAGCACTTTTCTGGCGCCGTTGCCGGGGAGGAAAGGTAAAAGGCACTCATACTCCGGTTGCAGGTAAAGTACTTTTCTGGCGCCATTCTGTTTGTGCTCGAAGCTATTTCCTTTAGATCCTGCAATTGCATCTTTTTGTTTCTTGTTTACACTAGTTAGGCATAATGGAAAACAACAAAAATATTTGAGATCTTTATGAACTTTATCTTGAATTAGGACATGATGTGTTTGAAGAGAGAATTAAAAAACTCATGGAACTTTATATGCAAGCTAATGGGAATGTTATTAATATGAATGCTTTGAACACTATTGTTGCTTATGCTATGAAAAATTCTAAGCTTGGGGAAGCTGGTTTTGATGAGCATGATATTTTTAGTCCCCCAAGCATTGAGGAGGAAATTTACTTTGATGATACTTTACCTCCTATTTATGATGATTATAATGATAGTAGTCTTTTGTTGCCGCCTGTTATGGAGGATAAATTTGATTATGATTACAATATGCCTCCTATATTTGATGATAGCTACTTTGTTGAATTTGCTCCCACTACAACTAATAAAATTAACTATGCTTATGTGGAGAGTAATAATTTTATGCATGAGACTCATGATAAGAATGTTTCATTTGATAGTTATATTGTTGAGTTTGCTCATGATGCTACTCGGATATTATTATGAGAGAGGAAAATATGGTTGTAGAAATTTTCATGTTACTAAAACACCTCTCTATGTGCTGAAATTTTTGAAGCTAAACTTGTTCTATCTTCCTATGCTTGTTACTTTGCTCTTCATGAACTTGTTTATTTACAAGATTCCTTTTCATAGGAAGCATGTTAGGCTTAAATTTGTTTTGAATTTGCCTCTTGATGCTCTCTTTTGCTTCAAATACTATTTCTTGCGAGTGCATCATTAAAACTATTGAGCCCATCTTAATGGCTATAAAGAAAGAACTTCTTGGGAGATAACCCATGTGTTTAATTTACTACAGTAATTTTGTTTTATATTTGTGTCTTGGAAGTTGTTACTACTGTAGCAACCTATCCTTATCTTAGTTTTGTGCATTGTTGTGCCAAGTAAAGTCTTTGATAGTAAGGTTCATACTAGATTTGGATTACTGCGCAGAAACAGATTTCTTTGCTGTCACGAATCTGGGCAAAATTCTCTGTAGGTAACTCAGAAAATTATGCCAATTTACATGAGTTATCCTCAGATATGTACGCAACTTTCATTCAATTTGAGCATTTTCATTTGAGCAAGTCTGGTGCCTCAATAAAATTCGTCTTTACGGACTGTTCTGTTTTGACAGATTCTGCCTTTTATTTCGCATTGCCTCTTTTGCTATGTGGGATGGATTTCTTTGTTCCATTAACTTCCAGTAGCTTTGGGCAATATCCAGAAGTGTTAAGAATGATTGTGTCACCTCTGAATACGTGCATTTTGATTATGCACTAACCCTCTAATGAGTTGTTTCGAGTTTGGTGTGAAGGAAGTTTTCAAGGGTCAAGAGAGGAGGATGATATACTATGATCAAGAAGAGCGAAAAGTCTAAGCTTGGGGATGCCCCGGTGGTTTATCCCTGCATATTTCAAGAAGACTCAAGCATCTAAGCTTGGGGATGCCCAAGGCATCCCCTTCTTCATCGACAAATTATCAGGTTCCTTCTCTTGAAACTATATTTTTATTCGGCCACATCTTATGTACTTTGCTTGGAGCGTCTGTTTGTTTTTGTTTTTGTTTTTGTTTGAATAAATGCTTGTGTGGGAACGAGACACGCTCCGCTGTTGCATATGGACAAATATGTCCTTAGGCTTTACTCATAGTGTTCATGGCGAAGGTTGAATCTTCTTCGTTAAATTGTTATATGGTTGGAAACGGGAAATGCTACATGTAGTAATTGGTATGATGTCTTGAATAATTTGATACTTGGCAATTGTTGTGCTCATGTTTAAGCTCTTGCATCATATACTTTGCACCTATTAATGAAGAAATACATAGAGCTTGCTAAAATTTGGTTTGCATAATTGGTCTCTCTAAGGTCTAGATAATTTCTAGTATTGAGTTTGAAACAACAAGGAAGACGGTGTAGAGTCTTATAATGTTTACAATATGTTTTTTATGTGAGTTTTGCTGCACCGGTTCATCCTTGTGTTTGTTTCAAATAAGCCTTGCTAGCCTAAACCTTGTATCGAGAGGGAATACTTCTCATGCATCCAAAATCCTTGAGCCAACCACTATGCCATTTGTGTCCACCATACCTACCTACTACATGGTATTTCTCCGCCATTTCAAAGTAAATTGCTTGAGTGCTACCTTTAAACAATTCAAAATTTATTACCTCTGATTTGTGTCAATGTTTTATAGCTCATGAGGAAGTATGTGGTGTTTATCTTTCATTCTTGTTGGGCAACTTTCACCAATGGACTAGTGGCTTCATCCGCTTATCCAATAATTTTGCAAAAAGAGCCGGCAATGGGATTCCCAGTCCCAAATTAATTAACAAAAATAGACACTCCTCCATGGTATGTGATTGTTGGACGGCACCCGAAGGATTCGGTTAGCCATGGCTTGAGAAAGCAAAGGTGGGGAGGAGTGTCATCATAATAAAACTAAAATAAAAATGCACTCCTTCATGGTATGAGATTGTTGGTAGGCACCCGAGGATTCGGTTAGCCATGGTTTGTGAAAGAAAGGTTGGAAGGAGTGCCACACAAAAATAAAATAAAATGGGAGCCGCTCTTTGAAGGTTTGTCTGGCAAGGGGGTTAGAGTGCCCACTACCATTCGTTGACAACAACAAACACCTCTCAAAACTTTACTTTTATGCTCTCTTTATGTTTTCAAAACCAAAGCTCTAGCACAAATATATCAATCGATGCTTCCCTCTGCGAAGGGCCATTCTTTTATTTTTATGTTGAGTCAGTTCACCTATTTCTCTCCACCTCAAGAAGCAAACACTTGTGTGAACTATGCATTGATTCCTACATACTTGCATATTGCACTTGTTATATTACTTTACATTGACAACTATCTATGAGATATATATGTTATGAGTTGAAAGCAACCGCTGAAACTTAATCTTCCTTTGTGTTGCTTCAATTACTTTGAATTATTTCTTTATGAGTTAACTCTTATGCAAGACTTATTGATGCTTGTCTTGAAAGTACTATTCATGAAAAGTCTTTGCTATATGATTCATTTGTTTACTGATGTCATTTACCATTGTTTTGATCGCTGCATTCATTACATGTGTTTACAATAGTATGATCAATGTTATGATGGCATGTCACTCCAGAAATTATCTTTGTTATCGTTTACATGCTCGGGACGAGCAGAAACTAAGCTTGGGGATGCTGATACGTCTCCGACGTATCGATAATTTCTTATGTTCCATGCCACATTATTGATGATATCTACATGTTTTATGCATATTTTATATCATATTTATGCGTTTTCCGGAACTAACCTATTGACGAGATGCCGAAGGGCCGGCTCCTCGTTTTCTGCTGTTTTTGGTTTCAGAAATCCTAGTAAGGAAATATTCTCGGAATCGGACGAAATCAACGCCCAGCATCCTATTTTTCCACGAAGCTTCCAGAACACCCGAGAGTCGCCAGAGGGGAGCCCTGGTGGGCCCAGGAGGTAGGCCGGCGCGACCGAGGCCCTGGCCGCGCCGCCTTACCCTCTCACCGCCTCTTCGACCCTCTGACGCCGCATCTTCGCCTATATAAAGGTCTGATACGTCTCCAACGTATCGATAATTTCTTGTGTTCCATGCCACATTATTGATGTTATCTACATGTTTTATGCACACTTTATATCATATTCGTGCATTTTCTGGAACTAACCTATTAACAAGATGCCGAAGTGCCGCTTGTCGTTTTCGCTGTTTTTGGTTTCAGAAATCCTAGTAAAGAAATATTCTCGGAATTGGACGAAATTAAAGCCCGGAGGCCTATTTTCTCACGAAGCTTCCGAAGTCCGAAGGAGAGACGAAGAGGGGCCACAGGGTGGCCAAACCCTAGGGCGGCGCGGCCCCACCCCCGGCCGCGCCGCCTCGTGGTTTGGGCCCCCGTGCCGCCTCTTGACCTGCCCTTCCGCCTACAAATAGCCTCCGTGACGAAACCCCCGCACCGAGAGCCACGATACGGAAAACATTACCGAGACGCCGTCGCCGCCGATCCCATCTCGGGGATCCCGGAGATCGCCTCCCGCACCCCGCCGGAGAGGGGATTCATCTCCCGGAGGACTCTACACCGCCATGGTCGCCTCCGGAGTGATGAGTGAGTAGTCTACCCCTGGACTATGGGTCCATAGCAAGTAGCTAGATGGTTGTCTTCTCCCCATTGTGCTATCATTGTCGGATCTTGTGAGCTGCCTATCATGATCAAGATCATCTATATGTAATTCTATATGTTGCGTTTGTTGGGATCCGATGAATAGAGAATACTTGTTATGTTGATTATCAAAGTTATGCTTATGTGTTGTTTATGATCTTGCATGCTCTCCGTTATTAGTAGATGCTCTGGCCAAGTAGATGCTTTTAACTCCAAGAGGGAGTACTTATGCTCGATAGTGGGTTCATGCCCGCATTGACACTCGGGGAGTGACAGAAACCCCTAAGGTTGTGTTGTGCTGTTGCCACTAGGGATAAAACATTGATGCTATGTCTAAGGATGTAGTTGTTGATTACATTACGCACCATACTTAATGCAATTGTCTCGTTGTTTTGCAACTTAATACCGGAGGGGGTTCGGATGATAACCTCGAAGGTGGACTTTTTAGGCATAGATGCAGCTTGGATGGCGGTCTATGTACTTTGTCGTAATGCCCAATTAAATCTCACTATACTCATCATGATATGTATGTGCATGGTCATGCTCTCTTTATTTGTCAATTGCCCAACTGTAATTTGTTCACCCAACATGCCGTTCGTCTTATGGGAGAGACACCTCTAGTGAACTCGTGGACCCCGGTCCAATTCTCTTTACCGAAATACAATCTATCGCAATACTTGTTTTACCGTTTTCTCCGCAAACAATCATCTTCCACACAATACGGTTAATCCTTTGTTACAAAGAAGTCAGGTGAGATTGACAACCTCACTGTTTCGTTGGGGCAAAGTAGCTTGGTTGTGTTGTGCAGGTTCCACGTTGGCGCCGGAATCTCCGGTGTTGCGCCGCACTACATCCCGCCGCCATCAACCTTCAACGTGCTTCTTGGCTCCTCCTGGTTCGATAAACCTTGGTTTCTTTCTGAGGGAAAACTTGCTGCTGTGCGCATCATACCTTCCTCTTGGGGTTGCCCAACGAACGTGTGAAATATACGCCATCAAGCTCTTTTTCTGGCGCCGTTGCCGGGGAGATCAAGACACGCTGCAAGGGGAGTCTCCACTTCTCAATCTCTTTACTTTGTTTTTGTCTTGCTTTATTTTATTTACTACTTTGTTTGCTGCATTATATCAAAACACAAAAAAATTAGTTACTTGTTTTACTTTACTTAATATCATGCATGTTTTTGTTTACACTAGTTTGGCATAATGGACAACAATGAGCTTCTTATTCTATTTCCTGATTTAAAACATGGATTGTTTGATGCGAAAATTAAAAAACCTATAAAATCTTATTTGCATGCTGGTGGTAATATTAGTATGAACGCTTTGAACACCATTGTTGATAATGATATAGAAAGTTCTAAGCTTGGGGAAGCTGGTTTTCATGATCTTTTTAGTCCCCCAAGCATTGATGAGAAAATTTTCTTTGATGATACTTTGCCTCCTATTTCTGATGATGATAATGATAGTAGTCTTTTTGTGCCACCTACTATGGAGAGTAAATTTTATTGTGATTATACTATGCCTCCTACACTTGATGAGAATAATAATGATAGCTACTTTGTTGAATTTGCTCCCACTACAACTAATAAAATTGATTATGCCTATGTGGAGAGTAATAATTTTATGCATGAGACTCATGATAAGAATGCTTTATGTGATAGTTATATTGTTGAGTTTGCTCATGATGTTACTGAAAGTTATTATGAGAGAGGAAAATATGGTTGTAGAAATTTTCATGTTACTAAAATGCCTCTCTATGTGCTGAAATTTTTGATGCTACACTTGTTTTATCTTCCTATGCTTGTTACTTTGCTCTTCATGAACTTGTTTATTTACAAGATTCCTATGCATAGGAAGCATGTTAGACTTAAATGTGTTTTGAATTTGCCTCTTGATGCTCTCTTTTGCTTCAACTACTATTTCTTGCGAGTGCATCATTAAAACTGCTGAGCCCATCTTAATGGCTAAAAAGAAAGAACTTCTTGGGAGATAACCCATGTGTTATTTTGCTACAGTACTTTGTTTTATATTTGTGTCTCGGAAGTTATTTACTACTGTAGCAACCTCTCCTTATCTTAGTTTTGAGTTTTGTTGTGCCAAGTTAAGCCGTTGATAGAAAAGTAAGTACTAGATTTGGATTACTGCGCAGTTCCAGATTTCTTTGCTGTCACGAATCTGAGCCCACTGCCCTGCAGGAAGCTCAGAAAATTATGCCAATTTACGTGCATGATCCTCAGATACGTACGCAACTTTCATTCAATTTGAGCATTTTCATTTGAGCAAGTCTGGTGCCATTTTAAAATTCGTCAATATGAACTGTTCTGTTTTGACAGATTCTGCCTTTTATTTCGCATTGCCTCTTTCGCTATGTTGGATGAATTTCTTTGATCCACTAATGTCCAGTAGCATTATGCAATGTCCAGAAGTGTTAAGAATGATTGTGTCACCTCTGAATATGTCAATTTATATTGTGCACTAACCCTCTAATGAGTTGTTTCGAGTTTGGTGTGGAGGAAGTTTTCAAGGGTCAAGAGAGGAGTATGATGCAACATGATCAAGGAGAGTGAAAGCTCTAAGCTTGGGGATGCACCCGGTGGTTCACCCCTGCATATATCAAGAAGACTCAAGCGTCTAAGCTTGGGGATGCCCAAGGCATCCCCTTCTTCATCAACAAATTATCAGTGTTCCTCCCCCGAAACTATATTTTTATTCGGCCACATCTTATGTGCTTTTTCTTGGAGCGTCGTTTTGTTTTTGTTTTTGTTTTGTTTGAATAAAATGGATCCTAGCATTCACTTTATGGGAGAGATACACACTCCGCTGTAGCTTATGGACAAATATGTCCTTGGTTTCTACTCATAGTATTCATGGCGAAGTTTCTCCTTCGTTAAATTGTTATATGGTTGGAATTGGAAATGATACATGTAGTAATTGCTATAAATGTTTTGGGTAATGTGATACTTGGCAATTGTTGTGCTCATGTTTAAGCTCTTGCATCATATGCTTTGCACCCATTAATGAAGAAATACATAGAGCATGCTAAAATTTGGTTTGCACATTTGGTTTCTCTAAGGTCTAGATAATTTCTAGTTTTGAGTTTGAACAACAAGGAAGACGGTATAGAGTATTATAATGCTTTCAATATGTCTTTTATGTGAGTTTTGCTGTACTAGTTCATCCTTGTGTTTGCCTCAAACAACCTTGCTAGCCTAAACCTTGTATCGAGAGGGAATACTTCTCATGCATCCAAAATACTTGAGCCAACCACTATGCCATTTGTGTCCACCATACCTACCTATACTACATGGTATTTTCCCGCCATTCCAAAGTAAATTGCTTGAGTGCTACCTTTAAAATTCCATCATTCACCTTTGCAATATATAGCTCATGGGACAAATAGCTTAAAAACTATTGTGGTATTGAATATGTAATTATGCACTTTATCTCTTATTAAGTTGCTTGTTGTGCGATAACCATGTTTATCGGGGAACGCCATCAACTCATTGTTGAATTTCATGTGAGTTGCTATGCATGTTCGTCTTGTCTGAAGTAAGGGCGATCTACACCGAGTTGAATGGTTTGAGCATGCATATTGTGAGAGAAGAACATTGGGCCGCTAACTAAAGCCATGTTCCATGGTGGAAGTTTCAGTTTTGGACAAACATCCTCAAATCTCTAATGAGAAAAGAATTAATTGTTGTTGAATGCTTAAAGCATTAAAAGAGGAGTCCATTATCTCGTTGTCTATGTTGTCCCGGTATGGATGTCTAAGTTGAGAATAATCAAAAGCGAGAAATCCAAATGCGAGCTTTCTCCTTAGACCTTTGTACAAAGCGGCATAGAGGTACCCCTTTGTGATACTTGGTTAAAGCATATGTATTGCGGTGATAATCCAGGTAGTCCAAGCTAATTAGGACAAGGTGCGAGCACTATTAGTACAC
The DNA here is from genome assembly GCF_022539505.1 of Lolium rigidum. NCBI lineage: Eukaryota > Viridiplantae > Streptophyta > Magnoliopsida > Poales > Poaceae > Lolium > Lolium rigidum. The sequence continues at coordinate 21,509,725 of NC_061514.1, read as the reverse complement.
TATGCATGAGGCTTGCAACTTATAAGATATAATTTACATGATGCATATGCTTTATTACTACCGTTGACAAAATTGTTTCATGTTTTCAAAAATCAAAGCTCTAGCACAAATATAGCAATCGATGCTTTTCCTCTATGAGGACCATTCTTTTACTTTCAATGTTGAGTCAGTTCACCTATTTCTCTCCACCTCAAGAAGCAAACACTTGTGTGAACTGTGCATTGATTCTTACATACTTGCTTATTGCACTTATTATATTACTCTATGTTGACAATATCCATGAGATATACGTGTTACAAGTTGAAAGCAACCGCTGAAACTTAATCTTCTTTTGTGTTGCTTCAATACCTTTACTTTGAATTATTGCTTTATGAGTTAACTCTTATGCAAGACTTATTGATGCTTGTCTTGAAATGCTATTCATGAAAAGTCTTTGCTTTATGATTCAGTTGTTTACTCATGACATACACATTGTTTTGATCGCTGCATTCTCTACATATGCTTTACAAATAGTATGATCAAGTTTATGATGGCATGTCACTCCGTAAATTATCTTTGTTATCGTTTTACCCGCTCGGGACGAGCGGAACTAAGCTTAGGGATGCTGATACGTCTCCAACGTATCGATAATTTCTTGTGTTCCATGCCACATTATTGATGTTATCTACATGTTTTATGCACACTTTATATCATATTCGTGCATTTTCCGGAACTAACCTATTAACAAGATGCCGAAGTGCCGACTGTCGTTGTCTCGTTTTTGGTTTCGTAAATCCTAGTAAAGAAATATTCTCGGAATTGGACGAAATTAAAGCCCGGAGGCCTATTTTCTCACGAAGCTTCCGTAAGTCCGAAGGAGAGACGAAGAGGGGCCACGGGTGGCCAAACCCTAGGGCGGCGCGGCCCCACCCCCGGCCGCGCCGGCCCGTGGTTTGGGCCCCCGTGCCGCCTCTGACCTGCCCTTCCGCCTACAAATAGCCTCCGTGACGAAACCCCCGCACCGAGAGCCACGATACGGAAAACATTACCGAGACGCCGTCGCCGCCGATCCCATCTCGGGGATCCTCGGAGATCGCCTCCGGCACCCCGCCGGAGAGGGGATTCATCTCCCGGAGGACTCTACACCGCCATGGTCGCCTCCGGAGTGATGAGTGAGTAGTCTACCCCCGGACTATGGGTCCATAGCAGTAGCTAGATGGTTGTCTTCTCCCCATTGTGCTATCATTGTCGGATCTTGTGAGCTGCCTATCATGATCAAGATCATCTATATGTAATTCTATATGTTGCGTTTGTTGGGATCCGATGAATAGAGAATACTTGTTATGTTGATTATCAAAGTTATGCTTATGTGTTGTTTATGATCTTGCATGCTCTCCGTTATTAGTAGATGCTCTGGCCAAGTAGATGCTTTTAACTCCAAGAGGGAGTACTTATGCTCGATAGTGGGTTCATGCCTGCATTGACACCTGGGGGAGTGACCGAAACCCCTAAGGTTGTGTTGTGCTGTTGCCACTAGGGATAAAACATTGATGCTATGTCTAAGGATGTAGTTGTTGATTACATTACGCACCATACTTAATGCAATTGTCCGTTGTTTTGCAACTTAATACTGGAGGGGGTTCGGATGATAACCTGAAGGTGGACTTTTTAGGCATAGATGCAGTTGGATGGCGGTCTATGTACTTTGTCGTAATGCCCAATTAAATCTCACTATACTCATCATGATATGTATGTGCATGGTCTCTTTATTTGTCAATTGCCCAACTGTAATTTGTTCACCCAACATGCTGTTCGTCTTATGGGAGAGACACCTCTAGTGAACTGTGGACCCCGGTCCAATTCTCTTTACCGAAATACAATCTACTCGCAATACTTGTTTTATCGTTTTCTCTCGCAAACAATCATCTTCCACACAATACGGTTAATCCTTTGTTACAGCAAGCCGGTGAGATTGACAACCTCACTCGTTTCGTTGGGGCAAAGTAGCTTGGTTGTGTTGTGCAGGTTCCACGTTGGCGCCGAATCTCCGGTGTTGCGCCGCACTACATCCCGCCGCCATCAACCTTCAACGTGCTTCTTGGCTCCTCCTGGTTCGATAAACCTTGGTTTCTTTCTGAGGGAAAACTTGCTGCTGTGCGCATCATACCTTCCTCTTGGGGTTGCCCAACGAACGTGTGAAATACACGCCATCAAGGTCCTCGACCTAAAACTTCGATACGGAAAAGCCACGGTACGAGAAACCTTCCAGAGCCGCCGCCATCGCGAAGCCAAGATCTGGGGGACAAGAGTCTCTGTTCCGGCACGCCGCCGGGACGGGGAAGTGCCCCCGGAAGGCTTCTCCATCGACACCACCGCCATCTTCATCAACGCTGCTGTCTCCCATGAGGAGAGAGTAGTTCTACATCGAGGCTCGGGGCTATACCGGTAGCTATGTGCTTAATCTCTCTCCTATGTACTTCAATACAATAATCTCATGAGCTGCCTTACATGATTGAGATTCATATGATGATGCTTGTAATCTAGATGTCATTATGCTAGTCAAGTGGGTTTTACTTATGTGATCTCCGGAGACTCCTTGTCCCACGTGTGTAAAGGTGACAAAGGTGTGCACCGTGTGGGTCTCTTAGGCTATATTTCACGTAATACTTATTCACCGTTATGAATGGCATAGTGAAGTGCTTATTTATATCTCTTTATGATTGCAATGTGCTTTGTATCAAAATATATCTCGTGTGCTACTCTAGTGATGTTATTAAAGTAGTTTATTCCTCCCGCACGGTGTAATGGTGACAATGGTGTGCATCGTGTTAGTACTTGGCGTAGGCTATGATTGTGATCTCTTGTAGATTACGAAGTTAACTATTGCTATGATGGTATTTATGTGATCTATGCCTCCTTTCGTAGCGTGAAGGTGACAGTGTGCATGCTATGTTAGTACTTGGTTTGGTTATGTTGATCTGTCATGCACTCTAAGGTTATTTAAACATGAACATCGAATATTGTGGAGCTTGTTAACTCCGGCAATGAGGGTTCGTGTAATCCTACACAGTTAGTGGTGTTCATCATCCAACAAGAGAGTGTAGAGTCTAGCATCTATCTATTTATTCTATTATGTGATCAATGTTGAGAGTGTCCACTAGTGAAAGTATAATCCCTAGGCCTTGTTCGCAAATATCGCTATCGCTGCTTGTTTACTCGTTTTACTCGCGTTTCTACCGCCTGCAATATTACTACCATCAACTACACGCCAGCAAGCACTTTTCTCGGCGCCGTTACTACTCGCTCATACTTATTCATACCACCTGTATTTCACTATCTCTTCGCCGAACTAGTGCACCTATTAGGTGTGTTGGGGACACAAGAGACTTCTTGCTTTGTGGTTGCAGGGGTTGCATGAGAGGGATATCTTTGACCTCTTCCTCCCTGAGATCGATAAACCTTGGGTGATCCACTTAAGGGAAACTTGCTGCTGTTCTACAAACCTCTGCTCTTGGAGGCCCAACACTGTCTACAAGAATAGAAACACCCGTAGACATCAATGGGCAACGCCTCCCGGAGGCTGCTGCGCCTGAGGCTGTTGCTGCTGTTGCTGGCGCCCGCGGCGACGACCCTCGCGGCGACGGTTGTTGTTGTTGGAGGGTTGGGCCGGTGGTGGTGGTGGAGGCGCCTACTGGTAGGCCAGCGGGTGTGGGAAGCCAGGCGGAGGACGAGGGGCGCCGGGCCGGCGCGGTGCCGATGGTGAGGACGGTGTGCGTCGCGCGAGCCCGCACCATCTGCAGCCAGCGCTCCTCGAGCTTGAGGTACGCTACGACCTTGGGGAAGGTCGGGTCCGAGAGGAGGGTGAGGTTGGAGGCGGCGTTCCTGTAGTCCTCGTGTAGGCCGGCGGTGAAGGTGGTGATGAGCAGCTCGTCGCCGATGGGCTCGCCGAGATCGCGGAGCTTGTCGGTAATCTTTTTGAGGCGCATGCAATAGTCATCGATGGAGGAGTCGAGCTGGTGGCACCCGTAGAACTCGTCGTGAAGAAGAACCTTGCGCTAAAGCTTGTTGTCGGTGAAGAGACCGTTGAGCTTGGTCCAAACAGCGCGGGCGTCGTCCTCGTCGGCCACCACCGTGTGGAAGAGGTCGGTGGAGATGGTGAGGTAGAACCAACAGATGATGGTGGTGTCGATGATAATCCACTCCTCGTCGTTGACCATGAGACGAGAGTCCAGGGAGCCGTCTACGTGGCTGTGAAGGAGAAACTCGCGAAACACGAGGGAGAAGTACCGCTTCCAGGGAGAGTAGGACGCGGTGGTCTGGCTGAGGGTCACCGGGACGAGGTCGGCGATGTTGAGGTCACGGATGAGGGCCATGTCCGGGCCGGCGAAGGGGTTGCTGCCGGAGGAGAGGGAGGAGGCCGGGGACTGCATGGCGGCGTCGGGGTGGAGTAGCACGCAGCGGGGGCGGCGGCTCGAGGGGAGGCGGCGGCGCTAGGAGGAGCACGACGGCGGCGGAGAAGGCTCGAGGGGGCGGCGGCGCAGGGGAGAGCGTGGCGGAGGCGGTGGCTAGGTTTAGGAAATGTGGGAGGAAACTGATACCATGTAGAAGACTAGGTTTTAGGTGCAAGCGGAATACATTGATCGGTGCACCTTGACACGTATAATATGGTTACATGATGCGGGCCTCTACCTCAACTATACAAGGAACTAGAAGGTGGGCCGAGTACACAATATACACGTACAAATATATTCAACAGCATGGACTAAATCTATCCGTTTGCCAAATTTCAGCTGTCAATGTATCAGGCCGAACAGTGTACGTGTCCTCCGGTGATCTTTCTTTGGCCACTCAGGACCCTCCCGCCAGTGACACACAAGATAGAAAAGAAGCAACTCCTCTACCCCAAACCCACCATCTTGTTATCACCAGAATTTGACCGGATCAGAGGTGGGCCGCGATCAAGATTGGGCTTGAAGAATATACATGGAAGATATACATGAAGCGGCCTTGTACACGAAGTTTGGGCTAGTTTGCCCTTGTATCTGTAAACCTAGTAGGATACGTGTCGGTTAGTTAGAGTTTGGCTCGTGCACGGTTGGGATTATTCCCACGTTAGAAAGTCTACGGACTATAAATATGTATCTAGGGTTATTGAGAAAGACAACAATCACGTTCATCACAAACCAATCTAGGCGCATCGCCAACCCTTTTGTTTCGAGGGTTTCTTCCGGGTAAGCATCATGCTGCCTAGATCGCATCTTGCGATCTAGGCAGTACACGTTTATTCGTTGTTCATGCGTTGCTCGTGCTGAAGCCTTGTTGATGGCGAGCGACGTAGTTATCATAGATGTGTTAGGGTTAGCATTGTTTCATCGTGTCACATGCTTTTGTCTATGCAACCCTTAGACGTCTAGCCGCCCTTACACCTATCTTAGGTGTAAGGGCGGCACCTTGCTTGATCATTATTTAGTAGATCCGATCTCGTTATGATTGCTCCTTGTTCTTCAAGGATTAGTTTAATATCTCGCATAGTTAGGCCTTGCAAACGGGTTGAAGGATCCAAGTGGCACGTAGGGTGTAGTTTGCTAGCCCTAGATAAGATGTTCCGGGGATCAACTTCATGTTGGTTTTTAGGCCTTGTATAGGGTTGGTTTATTATCACCGTGCGTGGCTGCCAGGCTCAATCACGCGTAGGATGTTCCGATTATGCGGTGAAAACCCTAAATCGTCGTAGGTTGTTTTAGCTATATATCGATCAAGCAGGACCACCATGTGATCGTAGACCTCATACGAACCATGGGTGGATCGGCTCCTTGAGCCGATTCACGTGACAACCCGAGAGCCGATCGAGGCTCGTATTTAATGTTTACGTGTATTCCATGCAGGAAACTAAGCGAAGCAAATCCATCACCTTCCTGATCAGGTATAGATCAGGTGGCACGCCCTTGCACTAGCATCGGGACGTGTGTACCAGAGGCTTTGCGGGCCGTCGCTCGAGGGACCAGGGCCAGCCGCAGCTCTGAGTTGTTCCCGGCTCTACGTGTTGCCCGTCGCTACTCGCCGGTGGGTTTCTGACGCCAACACATTCTGGCACGCCCGGTGGGACAGTCTTCGACAGCAACTGCATCGCCATCTACATCTGAGATGGCGGAAGGTACTCCGACCACGTACGAGGATCCGACCGAGGAGCTCAAGAAGAAGTATGACGAGGTCAAAGCTATCCTCGAAGCCGACCTCATCGGCTCTTTCCGCAGGACCCGCTCACACGGCATCGGTGGAAAGGGTTCACGCCCGAAGGCGCGCTCGATGGAGTGGACCTCGTCTACCCCTTCGAAGAACGCACCGGGTCTCTCGCGTCGGAGATTAATTTCATGGTAGCGCATTCGCTATACCGCCATTCTGAGAATCTGGTGAACACGTTGGAGCGTGTCGCCCTTCGGGTGATCCAGGAAATCATGAGGCATCAGTACTCTCCGTCAGGACCTGCTCTAGGGACGCACCAAGGAGAGATACCACTCCAGTCCCGACCACCGCTGCCGTTCGCGTTGGCAGCACCAGAGGTGCCGAGTTCACCGGCATTCGTCGTCCACAAGATCGGAGGTGACCCTAGTGATTACCAGTTCTTGTATGAGGCGCCCAAGGAGATCCCTCACGGGTACACGTGCACATACGTGCCAGACTGCAATAGCTGGGCACTCGCGAACCAGACTACAACGGCAGGGACTTCCGGAACAGCAGGAGGAGCTTCCGGATCAGAACTTGAGAAGCAGACGTGGCTAGCTAAGTATGCCACTCCGACGAACCTCCAGAGCTCAACCCCTGCAGCTGGCTCAGATCGTGAGAAGCAGACGTGGCTAGCTAAGTATGCCACGCCAACAAACCTCCAAAGCTCAACTCCTGCAGCTAGCTCCGAGCTTGAGAAGCAAGCGTGGCTGGCTAAGTACGCCACTCCAGCCGAATCTTCGAGCCCGACTCCTGCAGCCAAGCACCGCGGATCAGATCAGTACAATCTTGAGAGACCAGTTCGGCATGGTGCCGAAAAGGTGGGCAATCGGCTATTCCAAGCCGTACCCCAACGAGTACGATTTGATCCCACTACCACCCAAATATCGGCTCCCTGAATTCTCCAAATTTAGTGGGTCAGATGGCTCCAGTTCAATCGAGCATGTGAGCCGATATTTGGCGCAGCTGGGCACGATCTCAGCATCAGATGAACTACGTGTGAGGTTCTTCGCACAGTCCCTCACAGGATCGGCTTTCGGGTGGTACACGTCGCTGCCACCAGACTCAATCCGGACTTGGAAGCAGTTGGAAGAACAGTTCCACATGCAGTATCATTCAGAGGCTTCCGAGGCTGGCATTGCCGATCTAGCACAAGTACGTCAGAAGCGCGGAGAAACAGTGCCAGAGTACATCCAGCGCTTCAGGACCGTTAGGAACCGATGCTGTTCGGCTCGTTTGACTGAAAAAGAAGCAGTCGAGTTGGCGGTGGTGGGTCTCGCATCGCCGATCAAGGACATGGCTTCCCAAGCAGATTACCCTTCACTGGCGCATATGGTTCAGAAACTGCCGTTATATGAACAGTGCCACCCAGAGTTGTACCAGGACAAATTCAAGCGTGCGGTAGTCCTGGTTGAGATAGAAGAAGATGAAGGCTCTGCGGGAGATCAAGAGATAGCAGTGGCTGAATGGACTCGGGGGGCAAGCCCCGTGTCCTGCAAGTGGGTTAAGCCACAAGGTCCTCCAAAAGGGTTCGACTTCGACGTGACCAAAGCTGAGCAAATTTTCGACCTCTTACTCAAGGAGAAGCAGCTAAAGTTACCCGAAGGACTCAAAACCCCCACAGCATAGGAGTTGAACGGAAAGCCATACTGCAAATGGCATAACACGTTCACCCATACCACCAACGACTGCAGGGTGTGGTGTCAGCAGATCCAAATGGCGATAGAGCAAGGGCGTCTAATCTTCAGCCCAAGACGCCATGAAAGTTGACACTCACCTCTTCCCCGCCGTTAACATGGTGGAGTGCACTTACCCTGGGAGGTGCCAGCCAGGTTTCTCGTTCAGCATCAACATGGTAGGGACTGGGCACCACTCTGGTAAGGACAGAGACGAGGACAGCCGCTCTCGTAGCAAGGACAAGGAAGAAGCCGTTCTGCGCGATCGGCTCCGACACGATGGCAAGCGCTACATCACAGAGGGAGAAGTGAAGAATGTGCGATATCAACGACCTCTCTCTGATCATCTCCTCAACAAATATGTGAGTCAGTACGACCAACGCCGACGACACGACGACAGTGACGAAAGAGATCGTCTGGCTAGCAGGGACGCCAGGAGACATCGTCGGCATGATCGAGACGAGGAGAGATATGAGCGCCATGCCAAGGACAAGACAAGAGAGCAAGACGACGTGGACAAGCACTGGGACTGTCCCTTCTTCAAACACTGCTGGGATTCAGGAATGAGCCGATTGCCTACAATCGGCAACCGCCGTAATGTAGACAGAAAAGAAGAGCACAGGAGACGTGTCAGTGTTCAAGCGTCTAGGACCTCTCCCATCTCGGAACAAGCAAGCTGAGTCCTCTCGGGTGGAAGATCTCGAGGAGTTGGAAGATGACGATGAAGAAGAAGAAGATAAGTACCACCGGCCAAGGTGGTGCCCTGATGGACTCAGCCGTTCCCAAAAGCGTAGGGTTCAGCGACTACGTGGCTTGGAGGAAGCCGAAAGGTTATACCCGCACACGCAAGGAAGGCGCGGCCCGATCTGGCCGCGAAAATTCAACGAACCCTGGACGAAGAGGGTCGACCACAAAAAATGGAGTGGCGCCCCAAGCAAAGGAAAGCCGATGATGAGACATCGGCTGGTACAAACATGGTGTTCATCCTTCCAGCGGAGTTTTGTGCTCCAGGATTAGGCGAAGCACCTGTGGCACAACTTGACTGCGGCCCACGGCCAGCTATCTTCGAGAAGCCACGAGAAAGAAGCTACGTACACCGAAGGCCCTGTACTTACGAGGTTACATCAATGGGCAGCCTGTCAACAAGATGCTGGTGGACACCGGAGCGGCAGTCAACATCATGCCATACTCCATGCTACGACGGTTGGGACGCTCTAGCTCAGATCTGATCAAGACCAACGTTACACTGAGCGATTTCAACGGCCAAGCATCTAAAGCACAAGGTGTTCTGAACGTGGATCTGACCGTAGGGAGGAAAACCATCCCTACAACATTCTTCATTGTCGATAGCAAGAGCACTTATGCTGTCTAGCGAGGGAGAGATTGGATCCACGCCAACTGTTGCATTCCATCCACGATGCACCAATGTCTGATTCAGTGGGATGGAGATGAAGTAGAGGTCGTCCACGCAGATGACTCAGCCGAGATTTCAACGGCTGGCATGAACGTTTGGGAGACGGTAGGCCAAGAGCCACTCTCAGGCATCACTTTGGACGACTGCGAGCGCATCGACGTGACAAAAAACGGGGTGAGGATGGTCTTATCCACCGGCCTGACTGTGTAACAAGAGCAAAAGCTATGGACGTACGTGGCAAGGCCGATCCTTGTGATCGGCCCCAAAAAATAAAAAGTGATAATCTTGTCTCAAGCATGTCACGTAGTCATAGTAAAGCAAGACCACGATGTAAACCTTCATTGAGCAATGCAATCAAAATGGGGGCCGATTCCAGCAATCGGCCCGTATTATCCTTACCACACGTTTTCCCTGTGTTCAGTGTCGATCTAACAGGTGACGGAAAGCTAGGGTATGGGTTTACATCGGCTGATGAGCTCGAAGAAATCGGCATTGGTCATGTCCGCAGAGCCGATGTTCAGGTATAGTTCTTTGGATAACTGCAGAGCCGATATCTGCAGTAACCTGACAGATTCGGCTCGGGGGGCACCTAACATACGATACATGGGCAGTGAAATGTGAGGGGCCGATAGAAAAATCGGCAAGTAAAAAAAAATCGGCCAGTAAAAAACAAATTTTTACATGCAAGTCATAGCCGATGCACAGACATCGACTTGAGGAAATATGCGAAGACAACAACATACAAGTACAGCCAATGCGAAGACATCGACTTCAGAATAAAAAGCCGATGCACAGTCATCGACTTTAGAGGTACAAGTTCAGCAAGACATTTGTCAGTTTACACAGAGAGGCTTTACTGAAGAAACACGTTGAGGGCGTGAAGGGCGTCAGCACGGATGCGATCCACCTCGGCGATCTCGGCCTCGTCATCCTCGTCCTTGCCCGTCACCAGCTGACTGCTCAGGGCACGAATTTCAGCCAGATCGGTCTTCAGATCGGCTGTGAGGCCCTTTGCCTCCTCTTGACAGCGGGCAATAAGGGCTTCCTTGTCTTGGATAAGCTGCTTGGTCACCCTGACCCTCTCCTCAAGGATCTCCAGTTCGTTATGCAGGGTCTCGAGTTCGGCGTTATTGGCAGAAGTGTCAGTTTTGGCGTCTAAAGCAGCCTTTTTCTCGTTGAGCCGTTGACACTTGTCTGCGATATCGGCCCTCAACGGTAGCTGGGCATGACGAAGGATAATTCTTTGACGAGCTGATTGCACCCTTGACCTGAAAACCGACAAAGTCACAGCTGGCCAAAGCTTCACCTGCAGTGTCACCGGGAGATGGGGTTGGATGTCTTCGAGGATACCCTTGACTTCCTCGGGGTTTTCAACCAGGGTCTCAACTGAGGAGGAGAGCAAAGCCTTGAGACGCTGGAGTGGACCATAGACCGTGCTAGGACTTGGTTCTTCACCTGCCTTGGAAGTAGCTGGTTCGATAGATTCAGGATCGAACGTCAGCAAGCTTGAAAGATCACAACCCTGACAAGATGAACAAGAGCGGTATCAGTATACAACAAAGAAAAGGGTAGAGCCGAGGGAGCGGAGTGTACCTCTCCCAAGGTAGGAGGAGCAGCCGATGTTGTGATAATCGGCTTTTCCGTGGACTTGGCTAGGTTAGCCACTTGGTCAGCCACGATCGTCGAGGTGGCTAGGTCTAGCGTGGCGGACGGCATCAGTACCTCTTCGACGTCTCCGCTAGAGGTATCATTGGTCTGCAAAAGGAAGTGATTAGCCGATCCGAGTGGCAATGGGTTAGCATGAAATATAAACCAGGGAGGTAATTACATTTGAAACCTCCTGGCTTGATGGAGAAGCTCGTGGGTCTTTGCGAGCCCTCTTGATGCATCGACGCTTCACGCGCGACCCTTTTCTGATTGGAGCTTGAAAGGCAGCAGGCTCGGGAGTTGACCTTTTCTTGGAAGCCGACGCTGGCGAGTCCGTCTGGCTCTGTGTGGTGGATCGCCCGGAGTTGCCCGGGCTCGAGTCCCTTTGGCTGGACTGGGCCTCCCCGCTGGAATTTTCTTCGGTGGAAGTCTGTAAAAGAAATACAAGCATGTTGCAAAAGACTGGGAGGATAGGTAAATTTAGCCAAGGCACGAGTCAGCTTACGTGCAAGCTCTCTTGGGCAGGAGCTTTGCGCTTCAGGGTCTTTCTGGCAGCTACTTTCCTCACCGCCTTCCTCGCCTGGATTGAGGCTCGGGGGGCAACTGGCCCCGAGGATGCTTTACTCTTGGGAGCCGATTTCGGTGAAATCGGCTGGCTCTCCATTATGACCTTCTTCAGGGGTGGCGAGCTCTGGCAGAATAGAACCACCGGGGCTGGTGGAAGGAATTGGAAGGGGGAGCCATCGGCTTGCGTGGGCTCTGGGCCATCTTGTTGCTGCCAAGAGATAGAGCCAAGTTACAAACAATTATCATGAGCCATTGCAAGAAATTTATAAATAATGGTACCTGGTCTGCAGGAGCGTCATATTCGGCATCAAGTTGTCTCAAGAACGGTCCTAGAGCTCTTCTGAAGGCATGGGTCTTCCACATGGACCACCAAGTCTCGAAACCATCGGTAGTGGTGGTGAAACGGAGGTTGTGGGGAATTGGAACGGCCAGAGCATCAAAGAAGGTATAGCACCTTTGGCCAGTGAGGATGTCGGGCAGCTCAGCTCTACTTGCTGTCAGGTGGTGGAGAAAGAAGTGTGGGGGCACTTGCCCGAGACCAAGCTGCCGGGCTACTACAACCGGTTGGTAAGACTCATAACCAGGCTTGATGATCTGGTTTGAGGTACTCATGCCAACTGGGAGGAAGCAAGGACGAATCATGATAGAGTACAAGTGCCGGGTGCTAGCGTCATCGGCAAAGTTGTCCAACCGGAAGGAGACTGGGTTCTCAAAGTTCTCCGATTCAAGTATAAGGAAAGAACAGGGGGTCGTCCAAGCCTTGGAAGAAAATCTTGAACCACCCTGCTGCTTCCTTAGGGATCAGCCTGCTGCCTGGGAGACTATACAAAGCTTGGCCATAGCTAGTGCACCGAATCTCCTTTCCATTAGCATCTGGGAAGGTGCAGGTGGCCAAAGGTGGGAAGTCTGGGATCTGGTTCTGAAAGTACAATTGAGCCCATAACTGAATAAACCACCAGGGGCCTCCGGTTTTAACTGTCTTTTGAGAGAACAGTTTGACAGACATTAGTTGAAGAGATCGATAGACCTCTCCAAGAAACAGTTTGCCAAGGCCAAGCTGAGTACCTTTGGCAAGTTCATAGGCCAGGGAAAGGTAATTCTTGGTTGGGGCGAGTGATGGGCCACAGAATATGAAGTGCTCCAACCGAAGTTCGGTGAAGGCCGTGTGTTCTCTCTCCGTCGCAGTGGCCTTTGGTTTTCATATAACGATTGAGGTAGGCACCCCAGCTGGTACACTCTTTTTTGGAGGAAAGGGTGAAAGGGACTTTTGGCAGCTTAAACGCAGAAGGGCTTGGGGATGCAATGTCTAGGCCTGTGATCATGGCCACGTCCAGCAGAGTTGGTGTCATAGGACCGTGGCCAAACATGAAGCAGTTCAGCGCATCAGACCAGAAGTAGCCGATGGTTTTCAGAATATTTTCATTCTTTTCAAGGGGAGACAATGATAATGACAAGGCATCGGCTATCCCTATGGTTTCCCAGGTGGCATAATCGGTTTTTGACACTCTATTGTACCATGCCACCCAACCCTCAGGAGGATTAGGCCAGGCTCGCAGGCAATCGGCCCAGGAAGACAGATCTAAGTTCTGGTTCACGAAGGGGATTCTGTTAGCCTCGCATGAGATTAAGAGAGCGGGACTCTCGGAAGAACGGGGACCAAGACACATAGAATTTGCGAGAGAAGGATGTGGCAGCATGATGTCTGAAACCTAAAATTAATAACGGAATAAGGCATTAATTCAGGTGTTTGCTGCTAATCCTAACGTTGATTTGAATGGCGAGAGGCGGTTAAGGATTACCTTCAGACCGGAGACCATGGCGTTGGCATTGGATGATTCCGCCATTGGATGCGCTGTGGAGTTGGGGCGGCGCGGTCGAGATCTGAGATGCGGGTGGCCGTGAGTTGGAACTGCTCGGGCGGCGATTTGGGGATCTGAGTTTGCTTTCTCAGGCGGAGGTCGCAGGTTACCGTTTGGAGGGGCAACTGGGTTGGCTTTACTCACGTTTTATGGTAGAGGCTGATGCGATGCCATCGGCTCTTTTGGGGATTGTTTGACTTTGACTATCGGCAAAAAATTGATTGGGAATACTTCTTCATTAATAAAAGGGGATTCTTACAATGAAGAGCCGATTGCTCAAGAAAGGAGGAACAAAAGAAGAGCCGATTGCTCAGAAACTACTAATCCTACACTACTAATCCTCGCTGGCCTCGTCGTCGGCATCGTAGCTGCCGCCGGCGCTGCTTCCGGAGAGTTCCTCGTCGCTGCTGCCCCAACCCTCGGCTGGAGCTTCCTCCTCCTCGTCATCATCATCGTCTTCGCTGTCCGCCCAAGCGCGGAAGCGCTTCGCCGGCGGATATCCAGCGGAGGAGGAGGAATCATCCTCCTCTTCTTCCTCTTGTTCCTCCTCTTCCTCCTCTTCTTCTTCTTCTTCTTCCTCCTTGTCGGAGGAGGTGGGGTTCGCCCAGGAGTGGAGGTCGTCCTCGCTCTCGCTCTCCAGCTCCCCTTCGATGAGGAACTGGAGGTCGTCCTCCCCATCAGTCAGGGGCAAGTCACCATCTGACCCAACGAGGGCCTCGGGTGGGCCATCTGGCACGAAGTCGAAGTCCCACTCTGGCTCACTCGAGGAAGAAGATTGGAAAGAGAGGCCTGATGAGACGGAGGAAGAGGAAGACATTGCTACAGGGAAAGAGGGTTTTTTGGTGCCGATGGCTAGAACAGAGCAAGGGGATGAAGAGGCGAATCGTTCGGCACAGTTAAATAAGGTGAGCATAGTGGAAATTTAATGCCATTACGGTTTCCGAGGGAGTGATGCTAAGGCCATCAAATCTTGCAGAGAAGTTGAGAAGGCAAGGCATCATGATGAAGAATACTGCGACGGTTCTGCTCTGCCACGACATGACCCGACGAAGAAAAAGCAGAGTGATTTTCGAATTATCAATTCCAAAACTAGGGGGTCATGTGTTATCACCAGAATTTGACCGCATCAGAGGTGGGCCGCGATCAAGATTGGGCTTGAAGAATATACATGGAAGATATACATGAAGAGGCCTTGTACACGAAGTTTGGGCTAGTTTGCCCTTGAATCTGTAAACCTAGTAGGATACGTGTCGGTTAGTTAGAGTTTGGCTCGTGCACGGTTGGGATTATTCCCACGTTAGAAAGTCTACGGACTATAAATATATATCTAGGGTTATTGAGAAAGACAACAATCACGTTCATCATAAACCAATCTAGGCGCATTGCCAACCCTTTTGTTTCGAGGGTTTCTTCCGGGTAAGCATCATGCTGCCTAGATCGCATCTTGCGATCTAGGCAGTACACGTTTATTCGTTGTTCATGCGTTGCTCGTGCTGAAGCCTTGTTGATGTCGAGCAACGTAGTTATCATAGATGTGTTAGGGTTAGCATTGTTTCATCGTGTCACATGCTTTTGTCTATGCAACCCTTAGACGTCTAGCCGCCCTTACACCTATCTTAGGTGTAAGGGCGGCACCTTGCTTGATCATTATTTAGTAGATCCGATCTGTTATGATTGCTCCTTGTTCTTCAAGGATTAGTTTAATATCTGCATAGTTAGGCCTTGCAAACGGGTTGAAGGATCCAGTGGCACGTAGGGTGTAGTTTGCTAGCCCTAGATAAGATGTTCCGGGGATCAACTTCATGTTGGTTTTTAGGCCTTGTCTAGGGTTGGTTTATTATCACCGTGCATGGCTGCCAGGCTCAATCACGCGTAGGATGTTCCAATTATGCGGTGAAAACCCTAAATCGTCGTAGGTTGTTTTAGCTATATATCGATCAAGCAGGACCACCATGTGATCGTAGACCTCATACGAACCATGGGTGGATCGGCTCCTTGAGCCGATTCACGAGACAACCCGAGAGCCGATCGAGGCTCGTATTTAATGTTTACGTGTATGCCATGCAGGAAACTAAGCGAAGCAAATCCATCACCTTCCTGATCAGGTATAGATCAGGTGGCACGCCCTTGCACCAGCATCGGGACGTGTGTACCAGAGGCTTTGCGGGCCGTCGCTCGAGGGACCAGGGCCAGCCGCAGCTCTGAGTTGTTCCCGGCTCTACGTGTTGCCCGTCGCTACTCGCCGGTGGGTTTCTGACGCCAACACATCTACACCTTGGGTCACCGTAGCCGTCACTAGTTCCCAGCGGATCTTGCTGCTCAGGAACCACATTCTTTGGCCGCCGTTTTGCACCATCGCCACAACAGCTGCCCGGCTATTGCCGTCCGCGGCTGTAATCGCGACTTCCCTCATTTTTAGCAACGATGCAGACCGTGCTTGTTGCCGGAGTTGGCGGCTTACTGGCCTTCATGTGGCCATTGGGCACGCCATCAACTCTTCTACGGCCCGTCTTTAGGGCGCCTCGTTAGCCCCTGCGTCCACAACCTCCTCATCCAGTCATCGGTCCGAGTTTAAGTATGTTTGCCGTTCAAAAAAATTCTCCTGTGTTGCACGGGTGTAGACATGGACATTGACTATGCATTTATGAACTAACCAACTGCATATGCTTGTGCAAATGGGCAATACTAGTTGTGGAAAGTGATGACAACATGTGTCATCGTGCACACCATGATCGTTCTGAAAGAGCGAGATGACAACATCTATGACCAATACAAAAAAATTGAGGGTGAATTGGTTGAGACACACCCGGAACAGCGTCTTAGAAACACTTTTTGCATCTGCATAATACGTTGCAGGATCGGACCACTCATGACCGCCTCCATGCCAATTTGCTTGAGCATATGCGGATTCATGTGGGAAACCAACCTGATTAGTCCAATTTGATAGTTGATTTGAATTCTCTTGTTTTGTAAAACTATGCAGTTCTGTGGTTGTGAACTATTCATATTTATGAACAATATTTATTTTATGGGTTTTCTATTTCCGTGCCCTCGGGTCCTTAATTGTACTCAGTTTTCTCCAGCTCCTTAGTTTTTCCTCAGTTTTTCCCAAGTCCTTATTTGAAACCCGCAGAAGGAGCTCAAACGGCAGGATTCCCGTTTAGTTGACCGTTCCATGCTGACGTGTGGGGCCGCGTCGTGTGGGGCCGCGTCAGGTGGGACTGGTAGAAAGGGACCGCGTGGGAAAGGACGAGACCGCGTTTGGTTGCACGTGAGCAGGAGCTGGGTTCTATCTCTCTCGTCCCAAATTAGCATTTTTAAGAGTACCTTTCCCCCCTCTTTCTCTCTGTCTTTTTTCACCTAATTTGTATCAAATCTAGAGAAGCTTGCATTTCTGTCTTTCTTCAATTATTTGTGCCTTTTGGCCCTCGTTGTTGCCCAATATGGCAGCAGATCTAGTACTCCCTCTGGTCCATATGTATGTAGTTAAATCTAGAAGCAAATCTACAAGGTAATGTACGATAAATTTACACAGTCATATAGTAGAATAGGGATAGATAATAGGGACCCCTCCCTAGATAATAAGTTGCATACAGCAGCCAAACATAGTAACAGGTTCGAGGTTGTTCACAACACCATCATACTAACAACATAACAACAAGGGATCCCTAGCTAACAACAAAATAGGAGGTAGCAGCAGCACACGTCCAGGACTCCGCCTACCCCATCTGGCTCTGCCTCCACTTGTTGCTCCCCTTGGGAGCCTTGGGCTTGAGCGGAGGCATGCGTCCGGCGGAGATCTCCACCCGCTGTAAGTTGCGGAGGTGCATGTCGAGCGCCTTGTGCTTGGTGCTGAAGGAGTAGACGCTCACCACCGCGCCGACCTTGGGGAAGGTGTTGCCGATGTCCTCGGCATACATGAGGAGGCAGTTGAAGTTAGTGCCGACGAGTCTCCCAGTGCAGAAGGGGCACCTGTAGACACCCTTGGCGAAGTAGGAGATGTACTGGCCGACCTGCAGCCTCCGTAGCACCTGGCGAGTCTTGGTGTGCTGGTCCTCGTCATCGCTCCCAGACACCTATCCATATCAAACGGAAACTATGAGTGAATGAGTTGCAACAATGACTAACGTGCATGATAACAAAGTTAGGAAAAACAGAGGCAGCCTCAGTTAGAGTGAACACGATTATATATCTACAAGGATGGTGTTAGCGAACCAAAGCTCATGCACAACAGATTTGTACACAGCAATGGTTCGCTGAACCCTCCCTGTAAAAATTGGTGCCCAACGATTCATCATAGACAAAGAAACAGATTCCAGATCTGAACTTGAACACATTCCAGATTATTTGCAAAATTAAACGGTTGATATCTTTTGATTCATGCATAAAATAACTGATTGAGATCCATGATTACTTGCATAAATTAACTGATTGAGATCCCATTATTACTTGCATAAATTAACCATATGGCCGAACCCCAAATTTTAAACGAAATGAAGAAGGGATCAAAACAAAATGGAATAAAATTAGCGCAAATATTAACCCAATACTCATCCATCTACAGATCCATCTACACCAACAAAAATATGGTTCAAAAAGGAATGGGGAACAAAAGAAGAAGCAAACGTAGTTACCTCGTTCCATGGGTCCTCCATGCAGGTGTCGTAGGGGTTCGGGGGCGAGACGTACGACACCTCCTCATAGGGGTCCCATCCCGGTGGGATCTGACCGCCACCGGTGGTAGCAGCCTTCGATGTACCGGCGACGGCGTCGTCGACCGTTGAGGGGACGGCGTCGAAGAGGGAGGCGTCGCGCTTGGAGCCGACGACATCATGGACAATGGGATTGGCATTCTCCTTGTCCATCTCGCCGGCAGAGGAGAGGAAGAGGGAGAGGGTTTTTTTTGCTTTGGAGAAGATGTTGGGACGTAAGAGAGGCGGCGTTGCATGAGCGAGTGAGATTGACAGAGATAGTGCGAGGAGACGTCTATAAATGCGAGGGGTGGTTAATGCGACCCGCGTCCTACGCGTTCACCGTTGCATGTATGCACGTCTTGGACTTCTGCAACGTGACACGCGTCCACGATTGCACGTCTTTGACTTCTGCACCGTGACCCGCGTCTACGCGTCAACAATTGCACGTCTTCTATTTCTGCACCGCAACACGCGTCCTCGAGTCTAACCCTGAAAATTTAGATATACTCAAGTATACCCTCGAGTCTTATACTAGCATTTTTTGTGTGCTCAGTTTTTCCCTTGAGTGCTAATACTGGCTAGTGCAATATACTCAGTTTTACCCTCAAGTGGCTGGTCAACAGAGAGTCAATAAATGAGATTAACTAGTTAAATGAGTCATTTAATGTGCAAAAAATTCCGAAAAAGAGTGGCACTTACTCATGAAGTCTTTACCACAAATTTCCACTTCTCAAATCATAGATAAATCAAGTTTTACCACAAATTGCCACTTCTCAAATCACCTAGTAGCTATGAAGGTGCATGATTTTCCACAATAAGCCCTTCCCAAAACAGCTTTCCCCAAAATATACTTTGTCTAAATGAGACCACAATTGTCACACTCATGTGTATTTGTATTGCAAATAGTTTGAGGTAGGCCAAGATGGGTTTCATTGTACAAAACACGCATTTTCCATTTTTTAAATCTCATATTTGAATCCCTTAGTCTGTTTACTACTCAGGTGCCCTTGGTTTCTTGATACTACTTTGTTTTGCCCTCTCCCTTCACAAATTCTCGCAGACGTGCAACATTGCTCTGATTGGTCTAGCCCATGTCACGCAGATCGTGCCCGCCGACCGTTGATCGTATGATCTAACGGGCAGGATAACCCCTCTCTCTCTCTCTGTCGGCGGTTAGCTTCCACCCTCTAAGTGTTCTAAAGGGCGGTTTTCTGCATTATTTTTCACGCGCTAAAAATTATAAACTCTTTTAGGCATTACTTTTCACGCAAAAAATGATAAACCATCACCGATTTGTTGTAGCCATTACTTTTCACGCAAAAAATGATAAACCATCACCGATTTGTTGTAGCCATTAATTTTCACGCAAAAAATGATAAACCATCACCAATTTGTTGTAGCCATTACTTTGTACGCAAAAAATGATAAACCATCACCGATTTCTTGTAGCCATTACTATTCACGTTAAAAATGATAAACGAAACAATCTATCTATCTCTGTATTTGAAATTTGGGAGGGTTCACCATCTACTTATCTTAACTTTCGAGGTTTTGACCTGAAAATCAAATGGGCATTATAAAGGGAAATAAAAGTTCAAAAAATGTAAAAACGAAACAATCTACCTATCTTTGTATAGAAGATCGTCTGTATGATTTTTGAGGTCATTTAGAGAAGGTAGAAAAAATCCCATTTTGAGAAGGTCGAAAAACCTAACTTGTTACAAAAGCTGGTTTCAGTGAGACCTAACCAATTTTAGCATACATGATACCATACCTACAACAACAAGGAATATCTAAAAGGAAAAGTTTCACAAAATTTGAAATTTAGGGTGAAAATAATACCATACATGATGCTGTTTTTCGAGGTTTTGACCTGAAAATCAATTGGGTATTATAAAGGAAAATAAAAAGTTCGAAAAATGTAAAAACGAAACAATCTATCTATCTATGTATAGAAGATCAGCTGTATAAAATTTGAGGTCATTTAGAGAAGGTAGAAACCTTGTTAGAAAAGCTGGTTTCAGTGATTTTTTCGAACATCTCCAAATGACCCTAAATTTGCCATACATGATGCCATACGTGTAACAACAAGGAACCCTATCTAAAAAGTGTCAAAAAAGTTTACCCAACCGTATAGCTCTATCAAAAAGAACCTCACCATGGCGCTAGTATAATTTTTAGTTACAAACTTTAGTTACCTAACCTTCAACATGAAACTTGTTTCAAATTTATTTTGGAGTACAAGAAACAAATCCCACCTTGATTCGAGCACCACAGCCTCCAAACGATGCCGATGGCGATATCGGCATGGTCAGAACGGCTATGCTCGCCGCTACTGCTAGGTCACCGTCGGGATGCACCCTCAATCCCGTCCCCTCATTCGATCACTGACACACCAGAGATACCGCCGAGGCCAATGTCGAACGTACATGATGATGCCAATGCCGAACATGCATGCACGCCGCTGTGGGCACGACCACGCCACCCCGCTATGCTGGACGCCACAGACCACCGTGAGGTCTTTCCCTTCGCCACCACACTCTCCTAGCACCCATCTATAACCGCCAGAAAGGAGAGACACTAGTTTTCTCTACATTGCTCGAGCTCGTGTCCGACACGATCAGTCAAAGTTTTGAGGTAGTCGTCGATGTCGTCGACCATTTCTTCTCTTCTTTGCATGGTTAAACGCGTCTAGTTCATATCTATCTAATGCGTCTGGTCTCGCCTCATGGAGTTCTTTGTGGACGTCGATCTCATCTCGGCACCCCGCAGGCCACCTCCTCCGTGCCATCGTTGTAGAGCTCCGTTTAAAAATCTAATCATACCCGTGTATTGCCCATTGTATCAGCGTCATGGCCCCACTTATCATTCGATATACCGAAGCCCCACTCGTTCGCGTTTTGGTCAGGGATACAACGATGCTTACGGTCAAACAAAGATGGATGTCTGACGTGTCTTTGCGGGCTCTACGTGGTCCCACTAGTCAGAAGATAACGGTCAACCGTCGGGCAACCGGCCGTTACAGCACCTGTGATGATTTCAGACAAGGGCTTGGGGAAAACTGATGAAAAACTAAGAAGCTCAGGAAAACTAAGCATAACTAAGGACCCGAGGACACGAAAATAGAAATCAATTATTTTATTTATCGCTATCACTTTGTTGAAAATGTGATGATCAAATTTTAATGCCAATAGCCGAAAATGGCCAGCACGAACACAATTGGTCGCGCCGCTGGACACACTTGCCTTGTAGGTTGGACCACCACCGAAAATCTGTTTGTGGGCCAATTCAAATGGACAGAATTGGATCGAATGTGTCGCTGGTTTGGATCACCCCGCAGGAGATACCCTGACATTCCTGTGCGCGGCACGGTGCCGCCCTCTACACAACGTATTTCGAGTAATGCTACGCCTACGGACTCACATCATCCACAGCATCCAGGAAGGAGGTTTCAGATTTTTACGGGAGGAGTCAAAACTGCACCAACCAGTTTACTCTACATCAGTCCGTAGGGATTTTGGTAACTAAAAAGAGTGGGTAAGTCTAGGATTGTTGGCATTTTCCGCGTGCTATCTCTGAAGCACAACGTATCGTTCAGGATTCAGGAGGCAGGTTCGGAACATTTCACATGTCGCGAGTCCAGTTGCTTGTCGCTGCGTCGATGACGACGAAAAGAGTACGCGTTTTTGGTGTTCCGGTTGGCCACATGCATGCACGGTGAGTTGGTGACTGATGGATGGATGCACGCTCGTGTGGTTTCTTCGCAAGTTGAGGAATGTCGAGAAATATTTTTTTTGATCTGTATAGCTACGTACGATTTCATCCACGCCAAAAGGATATCGCTAAATGGCGGGCGAGTTCGCCATGCATCTTTCCATGATTAGGGTTCGTGGGAAGCACGATAGATCCATTGCAGGACGACCGAAATTCTTAGAATACATTCGTAGGCTCGGAAGTGGTCCTTGCGGTCTACTAGGACGTCCATGATTAAGGTTAGCGCACACTTGATTAGCTAGCTAGCTACTTAATTACTACGAAGCTGCCGTTGCGCTAATGTACATGGCTTTGCATGTAACCTCTGCCTGGCATATGCTTAGCGACCAGAAAAGGTTAGGGGAAAGCAAACAAAGCTCCGAGCTGTGTGACACCGCTAAGCGGGCTCTCCCACCACTAGCTCCTAATCCTAGCATCGTAATTAACTAATCCTAGGATCGCCACTGATTAATCGCGCCCTCAAAGACACAAGTACACCAGCGTTATTGCACTCCATTCCCAGCTAGTCGTGCTACATGGGCTGGACCCTGGGCTGCCTGTGTGGTCCATACAAGTTCTAATTCATGTTCCGCCACTAGTATGGTTATCCAATTATTTATTTTTCCTATATAGTACGTACTGTACTAGTAGAAGTGTTTGGCAAATTTTGCGTTTCGGTTAAATAACAAGTTGGTTACATCCCAATTAAAAAAAAAGTTGGTTACATGTAGTTTACGAACAACTGCATCTACCGATGGGTTATTAGTACAAACCACCTCACAAAATCTATAAAACCTCACATCAGTTTTTATCAAGCATAGCTACTCCAAAATATACATCATCATTTGTCATCAAAAACATAAACATCAGCACCTGCACCAGCTGTGAGCCGGCTCCTCACGGGTGGCCGGTGCTGGTTCAGGAAGATCATAAACCAACTCGTCACGCGTTCAGAGGTCATCGCAAGATAGTTTGTGCTTTGTTCTCCATGAGGTGGCTACGAGCGTTGTGTATTGCAGTTGGAGAGATGAGTGTCGTGGGAATATAACCAACGTAAATGAGCTTCATCTATGCATATTTCTCAATTGTCTTGTTGATGTACTAAGTGTCCATCATGTGATCTAAGTGAGAACAAAGTTAGTTAGTTAGTTCTTGATATATTTCTGTTATGCTAATGGTATTGTGAACAACACCGAACATGTTGTGCTCCTCTATCACACGCACACATGCACACACATTTTGCTTGATCTTTGTTGTGTGAAGGTACAACTGAATACTCGTCAACCTCTATGGACCACGGGTTGACAAAACACGATTTGGAGAGCTACTTACAGATGAGCGTCAACTAGTGGTTTAAACCCCACATATCGACTACACATGATATCTCAATGCGAGCACATCGACATATTGATAAGGTGGCCTCCTTCTACTTAAGACTCTTGCTACGACCTTCAAACATTTTCTACTAATTGAGCGTTGCTTCGTTTTTCTTGTGCTATTGATAGGGTTCATGATAGGTGAAGGGACATTAAAAAGATATATCTATCACCCTCCTCTACATGCTAATGATGATTTATCATCGAGGATGACTCGTTTCAAGCATGGCACATGATGTAACCTGAACTTTGGTCTTCACCACATCATACATGGCTACGCCATCACATCACTCAAAGGTGAATCATATCCTCTACACAAGCCCATTTCTTACCCTCGTACCCTAAAGAATTGTATACTACTTTATACTCCATTGTATGCCAATGATAGGGATGCATCAACAGGCACGAAGAAACGAGAGGGAAGCGTATAAACTCGAAGTGGGAAGGCCGAGGACATGGACGCATTGAAGACAAGAAGGAAGAGGAAGTGTAGGAAACACCTTGAGTAGAACTTCCGCCCCAGGCACCCAGAACTTCCCGATACACCTTAAGCAGAACTTTCGGCCACCAGAACTTCCGCCCTACTTACGGCCCAACACCGGAAATATAGTTTTGGTCCTAGTAATCAGTGCTTTGCAGTTTCAGGAAGTAGCCCGGATCTTCCGGCCTTGGCAGCCAAACTTACAGTCCATGTTACATAACTTTCGCCCCTACTTGTTTGGGTGCAGATCTGCATATAAGCCCCCTAGCTCAGATCTAGGGTTAGGCACGATCATATGAAGAACTTGGCTTGCACCTTCACCTCCCATGGGGAATCAACCTCTATTAGACACTAATCTATGAGTTGTATCTAGGCTCGCTTTATGTGATTGGTCTTTCATGTGTATGACTCTAGCTAGTAGTTGCAAAAGTCTCTTCCGATTGGGAACTCTACTTTTCTCCTTTTCTCTCATACTTGTGATTCTACTAGTTGCGTACCGATCTTCCTCTCCGAGATTCTACCCCGTGTCTTTCTCACGAGAGATTCTATGAGGATGGTGTGTGCACGGATAGAGCAAGTGGCCATGTCATGATGTTCTTCTTCTAAATTGGGTAGTACTAAGATAGAAGAATAATGGTAAGAATGCAAGTTACAATCGTCACTCGTGGGAAGCAATAACATAATAACAAAGCCACCACTTCTAGCATTCTAACAAGCACAATGAAAAAACGATGTAACATTATAAAGCTTGTTAAATGCTCTTCATGTCTTGGTGTCATGTATAAGCAGATTGCTGGTACAATGAGAAAAAAACGGAACATTTTAGAACCAATCCTCGTATCAACTATCGCGTTTCTACATTGATTACACAACAATGCAGATCAACTAATGTAACCAACAATATCACCAAACATCCATCTACCTCATCCCCACACTTCATCATGAAGCAGGAGTTCCAAAATCTCACATACAACCTTCAGATTCACTAGATGGACCTGATGCTAACACATATAAGCTACCAGAGTTAGGGTTAGATGTTACTTATAACGCTCTGGCCATCGAACGGCAAAGACAACATCTCTCGGAGAAGTTGAGGAAGAGGAACTTGCCGCTGCATAGCTCCACCGGCCAGAGTAGACGGTGTTGCTTACTTGATCGTTGGTGAAGAAGCTTCATGAGCTCAATTTGGGAAATGATGGCGCTGGATTTGGCGGTGAAGCAGAGTGGTGTAAATAAGCTGTGTGAATCTTGGGAGGTGACCCAATTTTTCCTGCCAGTTTTTTCGTGGATGCAAGCGAGCTTCAATCATCCCTCCCACACACGAGCTCTCACGGTGTTTCCACACCGAGCATGAGAAAAATGCCAACTTGCTAGAAAAGGTCGATTAGGCGTTCCCCGCGCATATTCTATGGTAATTTAAGAAGTATAATTTTTTGGGATAACCAAATGCATGATTTTTGGCCTGCCGCCGAGCAATTGAAAACGTTCTAGAAGTACCGGTGAACAATCTCAGCTTCGGCAGAGTGCGGTTATCCGAGATAAGAAATTCCAAAGGAACTAGTCGTGTCAAATTCATGCGTTCCAATCAGATACGATGGCTCACAATGACACCACCACACAGCATGGTAGGAGCATGCTAAAATCCATTTTATCAAAATAAATAAATAGATGAAAATAGGATCCCCAGCAGTGCGTCACGTACGTGGGCGGTGTAGCCGTGTAGGTTTGGACTGTGCAGGGGTACTGCTGAGGCCACGCACGGTGCGTGCGTCCAATTTGCTGGGGGCTGCAGTTTCGTGCTGGGCATAGCAGGGAGGGGCACCCATACATACATGATTGTACCTTTCCCGGACGTACTGGGCGACGAGACCGAGAGGATAGTAGAGTTGACAGTGGACTGAGCCTGACCGGAGTAGAGTGAACCATGAGCGAATGATTGATGGCGCTGTTGGACGCGACGTGTCTCCCCGTCGGCCCGCCCCTCCTCGGATTCGCGCGCCATCCATCGACACCTCTCCAGTTTTTCTCCTGTTCCCTTCCTGCAGATGCAGCGCCGCTGCCTGCACGTACGGGCCGCTCTTGGATCCACGCGCGCGCCCACATTCTCCGGTGGCCATGATGCGATCACCCTAGGATTAGCTGCGGATGCTACGCGATTAAGGTCACTAACCCTTGTCGGTGAACCACACCGGCGTTCCGGCGGTGGTGACATCAGCACTTCGGCCGTTTTGTTTTTTTTGCGAATAGGACACCGGCATTAAAAGAATCACCGAACAGTACAAAGCAGCTCAAGAAAAATAAAAATTACAATGAGATCCTTGAGAAGCCCTTCATCTTCAACCTCCAGACCGTGTCGACGGTGCGCCGCCGCTGCCGCTCCTCTTCGAGCCAGCCTGACGTTGTTGGTTGCGAACGGGAAGTCGCCGAACGGGTCGAAAAGACCACATCCGTCCCGGAGACGAAGAAGTAGGATGAACTGCCGATGAAGCTCCTTGACGATCCGAAGATCCCCAAAGCCAGACGAAATCCTCGAAGACCACACCATACCCACAAGCTTCTCGACGTAGCCGTCGAGATGGGATTGAAGCCGGGGAAATATTATTGCATGAGGCGTCGTCAGCACCACCTGAGCACCGCCCCTACAAACAAAAACCCTAAAGACGGGGAACGAAGCTCCCAAAAGAACCCTCCCGCCGACGAGAGCCGCGATCTGCCCCACCTCCATGGCCCGAAGGCCATAGAAGCGGCTAGATCGGAGGCGGCCGCCGACGGGAGGCAGAGAACCCTAATCGCCTGAGGTGAAACCTCACGAGCGAAGGGGTACGTTCTGTCTACTGTTTTGTGTCTGGACCTTTCTTTGGCGAAAGAGTTTTGTGTCTCGACCTCGACTATTTCCTACAGTTACTCCAAACGGGCAGCTCATGCATGGTCGCTGCCACGCGTGCAGCTCAAACAGCTGCGATTTCTTTTTGACAAACTTGACCCTAGGTAAAGCTAATTCATCGTCCGCCCCTAGCCAACCCTAGGAAGCAACCCTAGGTAAAAATGCACCAGCGTGACGAGTGAGCTCGGCATATTTTAACCCCGCGTCTCTAAATCTCTGAGAGCAAGTACAATAAGGTATAGTCAGCTGACTATAAGAGATAAAATATTATAAGTTTGCTTAGTCGGAGGAGAGAGATTAGGAGAGAGAAGGGAAGTGAACTCTTATCTAATAGCCAGCTCTATCACGTGCTCCTAGGCACTATGTGAGACTAAAAGGTGGACCATATATTGTAAAAGTACTACACTTTTATAGCTTAGTACTAGTATTGTACATGCTAGCTATAAATTGACTATAGATAATGTGGAAATTGTTATAGCCGGCTACCGGCTATGATCTGAACGGTGGCAACAGCCGAGGAATATGCCTGTGGCAGGTAAATACTACTCCACACATCCACTTGAATACCTCGGTGTACCATCGGTCAGTACGAAAACAGAGGTTCAGGCTGAGACAGAGCTAAAAAGAAAATTAGGAAAAGCGCCATGCAGAGAGATCGCAGTGGAAAATCATGGGCATTCATTTTGCGACGACAAGCATGGCGCTCTGTACATTTCTGCGGGATCTTGTCACTCTGCCCACCCTTTATCGTTTAGCAAGTACTCCCCTCAAACGTGGCTTTCCATCCGTCCGTATCTGCGTAGACTGTTACTACCAGGCAGCGGCGCGTCAGAGGCGGGCGAGAACAGATGATGAGACGATACAACTGCCAGTCTCCGGCAGAGCTTTTGAATGCATTGCCATGTTCATTGTTTTATCCTTCCGGATCACTCTGTCGAAACAATATATACCTTGGTAAGAAACACCATTGCAGTGGACAGTAATTACCATTAGGATCCTTGGCCTTGTTGTCGTTGCCACGGAACCACCACGGAAGTCGCTCTAGTGGCTGCTTGCGCTGCGACTCCATGTGGTAGTACGTCGTTGCCCATGTATGGGAGCTTGCGTTGAGCAACGGATCGGAGACGAGCCTCCATGCCCGAATCGAATGGCCGCCACCATCGGCGGCGGCTGCACTAGCAACGTCGTCGTCGCCCGTGCCGATGACATCTCGTTGAGGAAGTGGCGGCGGTACTCCTAGATGAATTTGGTCACTTGGTTATAGATCGCGATGATCCTGCGCTGTCCCTTCACGCACAACGCCGCCCACGTCTCGTCGTCGTGCAGGCTGCACCGGGGCGGTCGCTTCAGGGTAGGCTAGGCGCGTCGGCGGCGACGGCGGATCAATCTCGCCGCTATATGTGCATACGCACCGGAGAGAGACTTCCATGAGCGCTTTAAGCCCACTTCCATGTGCGCCAATCCTATCCAGTATCCACCGACCGCACGGCCCTTGTGGTCATGGGCCTAGCCCATATTTCATGGTTTTTTTATTCGCCTAGTTTTTTCTTTTTTCCTGTTGGTTATTTGGGTTTCTTTTCCCGATTATTATGGTTTCTGATGTCTTTTTTTGTCCGGATTTTAAAATTAGTCCGAAATTCGAAAAGCTTCAAATTTTAAAATTGGTCAATCTTGGAAAATGTCTAAGATTCGAAATTTTTCAATTTTAATAAAAATTTATTTTTAAAATTGTTTAAATTTAAAAAGGTTTATATTTGAAAAATGTTAAAATTAAAATAAAAATTATTTCGAATCCCCCCATCATAAATCACAGAACAACACGAAAAACAAAAAATCAAATGAAAACAGAAAGGAAAGAGTAAAAATCGAAAGGAAAAATCTTCCCTCTGTATATAGGCATGACCCAAAGCATGCGGCGCGGTGATTGGAGCCGCATTGGGTGGCATATAGGATTGCCCTTCATGTGGGGTCATGATCCAGTAACACAAAATGTAAGCCTCGCGACGATATGCTCAAATTTATAGCTACATGGGCCCGGGAAATAGTTTGCCAAGCGCACTTGTTAATTTCTTGTTCTAAAATAGAAAGAATCTTCTTTCTTTGTTATTAATGTGATCTAAAAAGCTTGTTTCTTTCTTTGATCACCCTTGTTTCTTTCTATATTTATCAACTCTAATATCTCTAAAATTAGAATCTCTCGGTAGTGGAAAAGAACAAGATTATAATGATCATACTTAAGTAAAAACCAAGCGACCAGGTCCGTTCAACCCCGGCCTCTCGACACGGAATGCATAGCCCAAAGGTACCATGTTCCTTGTGCTCGTAGCATTTAATCCGAAGCACAACCCGAAGATTTACTTTAGCTATTCCACACAACACATGACTCTAGGTGCATCCATCTCCCTCTGCACATACTAATTTCCTCCTCCTCGCATCCTCCTCCAGCCACCGTTGATTTCCCTTTCCAGCCGTTTCGCTATGGCAGCCGCAGCACGCCTAGACAGCGCCGCAGCTCCCCTTTATCCGAGAAGACTGTTTTTTCCTCTTTTCCGCAAAAGTATTAAGTAGCCTCCTACTAACATTGGCAGTGATGCATCATCACATGTATGGACTAACTCCGCAAGAATCTGTGCGTCTTGAGCTGCCCAGTACACTAAAACTAAAGCCAATTCAAAACATTCCACTTTAGATGTTGTGTTGTGATCCAAATTCATTCTAAAGGGAGGCTAACTTCTGACGAGCGGAGCGAGACCCGTCGCCGTACGGATCGTTGCCACTGTCTATAAATACCTCTTGTAAGCCGCCGGCTAGGGTTTATCAAATTATAAGATATCCCACGGCATTTGTAAACACTCCCCGATATAGTGAAGTTTTGCTGTCTGGCGGCCGTGGTTTTTTTCTCTTCTGTGTTTGAAGGGGTTTTCCACGTTAAAATCTTGTGTCGCCTGCATGTGTTCGTTTGTTCTTCGTTATTTGCTTGTCGCGTTTGTAACATTAGAATATACTATTTGCAACTTTACAAATAGTCACAGTTCGCCATTTTTTTCGAAAGGGGGAAGCGAGCCCTAGCCTCTGCATCAAAATAGTCACAGTTTACAATAGTCACTGTTCACCATAGTATTAACTTTTAAGGTAAAAGATAAACACGTACGTAGGATTTTAGACATTTTACTAGGTACGATTGATTAAGACATGAAAATACAAACATTGAGAACTCCAGGTTTCATAAATAAGGTGGAATATGTATATATGAACAATTACATTTCGCTAAGTACGTATTCGCTCGTTTAATTGCGTAGAATTGCATCGTCATGTCCGGTCATCGTCCGAATAGCCGTCAGATCGAAAGTGAGGAGACAGACGGCGCCCTTTGCAAGGAGCTTGCTGATTTTCCAAGCACGCGCGCTTGCACACCCCATCTTCCTAGCTAGAGAACAAACTAGGTGGAATACAACGCTGATGTTCAACACGGCTTTCTCCCTGTCAACGGTTGAGATGACGCTTATACCATTCTTTCATTGCGTTAGTTTTCTTATCACTTGAATCACCATCCTCTCCCTCCATTATTGGATGATCCTTGGCTTTCTTTTGCTTTCTGGGATATTTTTCTTCGTCGCCTTTGGACACCCTTGAAGGCGATTTCTCTTTACGCCAAGGGGAACACCGTTTTGGAGGTGAATTATTGGTAGTAATAAAGGATGCATGGATCGCATTCCTTTCCTTGAGAAGCTCATCGATCTATAATAAAACAGTTATTAGTACTCAGAAAACTATGTTGAAACCTGATATGACTCGTCATCAGGACCGCACACATACCATTTGCATCTCCTGGGTGTACCCGCCTTTCATTTCAGCGAGCTTTGCAAAAACCTGCAAATCAAAGCGTGCCTTTGAGAAATGTCACCCTTGGACGTATGCAGATAATCAACTTGATAGAAAATAAAGCTGCGTAAACTTTGACCACATACTTCCTTATACTCAGCTCGTTTCGCGACTATCTTTGCCTCCACGTTTTGTAGCTTCTCCTTTTCAGCAGAGAAAGATTGATCACACACAATCTCTATACTATAGTTTGCCGGATAGAAGAAATTGTCACCTGAGTGAATAAAGAGCTTAGAAGTTTTATCTGAGTAATAAAACTTCTTTTTTATTTAAAAAACAGTTTGGGAGTAATACACTGCAACCATTTATTAAAAGTGCAGCAACAAATCAGTCCATATACCATAGACAGCGAAGTAGTGGGTTCCAGGTTTCAGCTCGTTAATATCACATGATTGGAAGCTATCCAACATTTTAAAGAATGCCGCGTGAGAATTCTTTGTTGCAGCTGCCTGAAAGAAATTGGAGCTTGTAAAGGTAATTAACCAACCAGAAAGAATTGACTTGGAGAAATGCAGAAAGTGAACGATAAGAACAAATAAAAACTAGTGACTCACCGAGTAATTATGCTCAAAACGATATATAGAAAAGCCAAGAAAGTACATCCCTGCCGAAGTTACTTTTCCGTTGTCGACGCTGTCCTCCTGCAGCATTCTGTATGTTAAGTGAAATATACTAAAGCCATACACACCCCAGAAATATTGACAGCAATGCTTTGCTTGCAGCGTATTTTTGAAGGAACATGCCATAAGAGTGTCTTTTCGTTTTGGACCATCGTCACATGACATTGCATTTGATCAGTAAATCTAAATCTCAATTTTTTGATACAAGTTTACAGTGCTTAGCATTAATAACATACAAAATCCCAATGTTTTCGTGAAGCTCCATATAATACATATCACAGATGATGCATTTGAAATTGTATAGGAAATATTTATTGAGATGAATAAGCAAATTCAGAAGTCATATTACTCGTGGTACTGTCAATATAGGCTTTTTATATATGTTACTTGTCAAGTTGTCATACAAACCTCCATATGCTAATAGTCGTCCCAGCTGCTTAGATTCTACATAAGATTTCGATCCAACAGATTTCTTCATTCTGCCTCGCTGGGAAATAAGCTTGATAAATTTACTAAATATATCCATACCTGCAGTGCAAGGTCCAGCCCTCCATTTTCTTCGAGAGTGAAATAAAGCAGCTGAAATTAAATGGAAGGAAACATATATTTTACAAAGGCCCGAGTAAAGAAAAAAAATTCAAAATTGTCATGCCAAAACGTTTTTACGTTATAGGGGACAAGGAGTAACCTTAAATTTGCTTCGATCGGTTGAGTGCACCTGACAAACTACACCAGTCTTAGCTTCCTGTTCTGTTATGTCCACGGAGAAAAAATGGGCTGATAGCTTCTCCACCTGGCGACATGCATGCAACAATGAAGTCCCCATTACTTACTGACATGGAAAAAGAAATTGCATAATGGAAGCCTAGTTACCGACCTTCCTGCGTTCAGAGTGCCCTAGCTGGAGCGGCACAACCTTAACCTGCCTATTCAACGCCTCCACCAAAATGGTTGCTGGAACAGTTGTCTTAATCGGTACACCAAGTTTACTACACATACCAGGCACACACACACACATATATATATACAATCAAAACAACAGCACAACATACGCTAGCAAATATTTGAACAAACATTGGCTCATTTACACATGTCGTTACCTCAACAAGGCGACACACATGGTGCTGGCTGGATTTAGATTCGATAGGTCCAGATCCGATTTCTGTCTATCAGAGTCAATAGCCTGAAATACACCGTAGTGGTTACCATACAATATATATTCTCATAACATAGTTTAAACACCGCAAATCAATAGGGGAACTTACCTCGAATCCTGATACGTCGTACTGCCGCCTTTTATTTGGATCTGACAGAATGCTGTAGGAGAATTTGACTTGCAGGAACATTTCTGACGCCACCGGGTCATCGCCATTCTTGTCTGGATGGTACCTGACGCAGTTTACAAATAAAAACCATCTGAATTCAGTGTTTCGTTTATAAATAAAACACACTCGGAGTGCAGTTCAGTACAAAAAAGTGTTTCTGTTTAGCACAAACACGAGTAAAGCGTTGGAACTTGGAAGGCCCTCTTGATCTGATCTAGAGTTGTGGGGCTTAATTACTTGAGCGCCATGCGTTGGAAGGCCTTCTTGATCTCATGGCTGGTGGCGGTGCGGCTGACCCCAAGCACCTCGTAGAGGTCCTTCCTCTGTGGCCGTCGCGCTGGATCGTCTTCGCGCTGGAACCTCGCGTCCGCCACCACCAGCTCAAGCGTGTGCGCCTGATTTGCCGGGTGGATGCTTCCTGCCTGATTCTTGTCATCGTTCCGGATTCTTGTCATGGTTGTTTGTGTGCTTCTAGCTTCTCAAACAAACGAGAGACGTTCCCTGGAAAACTAACAAGACACCTTCCTGTATTTATAAGACCAAGAGTTGAACGCACTGACAGTTAATTACGTGTTGGAAAGTTCTTCCACCTTCAACATTGTCATGACGCAAGTTATACCATGTCTTATTAATACGCAACGGCCCGGTCAGCACAAAACCTTTTCTTTTTCAACGCTCCAGTGGACCTAAATTAATGGTGTGTTATGTAGAGTACTACTAGCATGTTTGATATTTTAGTGTCTCGTAAAAATAAAATATATTTTTAGTGGAGCCGACATTCCCGTCGGTAATGAGATGCTTGTGGTGACTTCATCAACTTCATGACCTGCCACATCAGTTTCTTGAACTTTAGTCTGCTGAAGGTGCTCATAGGGTATGCCATGTGTACATGCATTTCATAGGGGTGAGTGTATGTACGTAGTGAACGTCTCCGTTTGTTATGTGTTTCACAAAAACAAAAACTAGTACAAGTTAAAGAAAAACTCTGCCAGATATTTTCTTTCGTTAGTTCTATTTAAGTTAAGACATATAAATCTACGGACGCATCTAATATCGATTGTGATTACAATATATAAAAAATGTACTCCCTCCGGCCCGATTTACATTATGTGATGAACGTTTTGCCAAAAAAAACTTCATGAATTTCTGACACAATTAGAAACTCTCCCACCGCGTATGTCGTTTCCTGTTCTTCCATGATCCCCCCCCCCCCGCGCTCCGCTAGCCCCCACCTTGTTCCCGTGCTGATGTTGCTTACGAAGAAACTGCCGCCGGGAAAGGTTGGAATTTTCCCATCCTGGTGGCAGCAGGCGGAGGGGCGGTGGTCCTGGACATGTGGGAGGCCAAGGACTTCCTGGATTGCGGATTCTCTCACACGGTCTTGGAGCTTGGGGATGTTGATGCGTGTAAAGTGCATGCATGAACTTTGTAGTTTGTTGATACATATTCCCACATATTTGCAACACATATGATGTTGTATCCATGTTTATTTTTATTTTTCGGGATTTACCAATGATCCCCTATTTTGATTATAACTCTACAGGGCGGGAAAACCCTGTTTTATGTATTTTTTTTACTTTCAGGGACCTAAATGAAGTCAAACTGAGCTAGGATTCCGGGGATGTCAATAATCTGAAGCACTTGGACCTAAGAAAATGGGCCAGGAGAGCCAAAAGAGGTTAGGTGGCGCGCCTAGCCAAGGGGGCGCACCAACCTACCTCTTTCTCTCCTCTACCATCCGATTCGGTTGATTCTTTCGCTCACGGAATTCGTTTGACCTAAAAAAAAACTCAATATAAAGGAATTCCCTAAGCTTCCTCGAGGGAGAGTGCCACAGAAACACCAAAACACCAAAAACAGAGTCAAAACTAGCGAACATAGGAGGGGGAAACTCCACCGGAGTCGCCACCGGAGGGATCTCCACCTTCTCCAACGTCTCCACCATCATCCCCATGATGAAGAGGGAGTAGTACACCTCTGGAATATGGTTTTTGGCAGCATCTTCTTCTTCTTAGATGTAGTACCATATGAGCTGCCTAACATGATTATGGTTATATATGTAATTCATATGTGGTGGATCTTTATTCTATGATATTGATATATGGTATTAGAACCTATTATGTGTAAGATATATTTATAGATTCATATCATGTACCCCGTTCTTAAGTACTTGTTCTGATCCAACTTGTATGAAAGAATATGTGTGGGAAGAAGTGTGTATTAGATGGATTAGCATGGTGGTAGTAATTGAATAATAACAGCAAATTCAAGATCTACTATGATATTTACCTTTCGTTTGCTGCGTCACTAGCTGAAAACTGAATACATGTGCTATAATTATCATGTGACAGTGTGATAATCTTGTTTGTTCAAGGTTGCATATTTGAGATTCAAACATTACATCAAATTACTTAAGGATGTACGCTATTGATTCTTAATTTAAGATTTCTTGGAGTTTTACCTTTTTTGAGGAGTATAAGGGAGATGTTTTGCATCATCACTATGTTAGGACGTTATACCCATATGAATTCTTATCAAACACAAGTTAAAGTTCCATCAATATTATGTCATTGATGAATTGTTTGTGTCCACTACAACTTAAAAAGAGAGTAGACAAGTGAACCCATGAACCCCGGTCCATTTTAAATCATTAGAAACACCTTTCCAACACTATTGCCACACTTCACATTTACCACTATTATTTAATCCGAAAATACCAAAAATACTTTCTCAACATACACACACACAAAACCTAAAAACCATTAGATTTTTATTGCTTTTATTTAGTTTGCTCAGTTTGTTATTTTACTTAACTTTATTTTAACTTATACTTGTATTTGCTATTACTAATATAAAACCTTGTACTTAACAACCACACGGTGGAGTTGATGACACCAGGCAACAACTTTATTATGTAGTTTGTTAGAAGAGGAGAGGAAGAGTTCAGCTTCAAAGCCAATTCCCCAAGAATTCGATATAAACCATCGAGTCACCCGTGTGGGGAAAAGGCGCCTGCAGAACACTCTGCGCTTGGAGTTTCAACGAGTTGGTACACGGAGAGTTGTTAGAATATTTTTTAGCGCCGTTGCCGGGGAGTTGCAAGAAGCTACATCATAGTGGTTGCAGTGTGGTTAATCCCAAAGGCAACATCCAATACATTTTATGGCACCATAGATTTGCAAGATTGACATCACAACAACATCTTCATCAACACCAACCTTGGTGAAACTCCTAAGCTTGCGGAGGTTGCACCACTGTGAGCTTTTTTCTTTGTCCTTTAAATTTTCAAAGTAAATCTCTTTGTCTTGTTTCTAGTATTATTAGTTAATTTTAAAACACAACAAACACATAAATTTTTGCATCAACCTTTTGCTTGCAAACATAGGAGAAAGTGGTACAAAATTTGTGACTACACAAACGCTCCTAATGATCAATTCATTGCTAAGCCTATCACAACACCTGGAATAACTGCTGTAAGTTTTAAAGTAAGTCCTGGTCTATTAAACCTCATAGCTAAAGAACAATTTGGGGAAAGTCCACTGAGGATGATTCTATGCACTTGCATGATTTCTATGAAATTTGTGACATGCAAATTTTTAAAATGTGGAAAATGACATTGTCAAACTTAAACTATTCCCATTTTCACTTAGAGGCAAAGATAAAGAATGGCTATTATCATTACCTACTGCTAGCATAATTTTTTTGGATGACCTCAAAGAAG
Source organism: Lolium rigidum (assembly GCF_022539505.1). Lineage (NCBI taxonomy): Eukaryota > Viridiplantae > Streptophyta > Magnoliopsida > Poales > Poaceae > Lolium > Lolium rigidum. Next base: position 21,473,625 of record NC_061514.1, on the reverse strand, counting down.
CTTTTATAAAGAAATATTACCCACTTGTTCAAATTCAAAATATAAATAATATCATATCATTTAGGAAAAATGATAATGAACATGTAACAATAGCCTGGGAAAGAATTAAAAAGATGCTTAGAACTTACCCATCACTTGGAGTAAATGAATGGAAAATCCTACACTCTTTTTACAACGGGTTAAATTTTATATGTCGAGAAGCATGATAGACTCTGATGCTGGGAGGTGATTCTATGATTAAAACTGTGCCTGATGCTAAAGTCGTCCTAGAAAACATCAGGCATACTGAAAGAGTGCCAAAACCATAGTACCATACCATAGTCAATGGCATACTGAAAGAGTATCAAAACCATCTAGGAAAGTAAACTCTATTGAAGATGTATATCCTTTATCCAATAAAGTAGATGTCTGATACATCCCAAACGTATCTATTTTTCCAAGAATCTTGCTCAAAGATTTGCTCTGGAATCTCACCATACTTGGTAAAAACTGCTACATATGACGTTATTTTTAGCGAAGTCTCATTTCTATCAGTTTTCGCAGGAAATAAAATCGGGAAAAAATACCAGTGGTGATTTTCATCAAAATAGAGGGCCTGGAGCTTTGGATCACGAGAGGGGAGCCACTAGACCCAAAAGGGACCAGGTGGCGTGCTCAGTACCTTAGGGCACGCCACCCAGGGCCTTTTGGCCCTCGGTCGTCGCCCCGCCTCCCCTTTTCACGTGGTGCTTTATATACCCTAGAAACTGACCTCACTAGAAGGACGAGATGTTTTGCCAAACAAAGCGCCGCCAAGACCACGATCTTTGTTTCGGGGGCCAGATTGATCCTTCTCTCCACCTCGGAGAGAGGGATTTCGAGGGCTTCTTCACCATCTTCGCCGCCAACGCCATCACTGTTGGAGATATGCCCAAGAGGCAATAATAAAATGATTATTATTATATCTTTGTGTTTATGATAAATATTTTCATCTCATGCTATAATAGTATTAACTGAAAACAATAATACTTGTGTGTTTTGTAAGCATAAAAAGAGTCCCTACTAAGCCTCTTGTTAAACTAGCTTGTTGATTAATAGATGATCATGGTTTTCTAATCATGAATATTGGATGTTATTAATAACAATATTATACCATTAGGTGAATGATGTGACGGACACACACCCATAGTAAGCATAGCATTTGATCTAGTCATTAAGTTCATTTTGCTACTAGCTTTAAGATACATAGCAACCTAATCCTTCGACCATGAGATCATGTTGATGCGTGTAATTGACACGTCCGTTGGGAACCCCAAGAGGAAGGTGTGATGCGCACAGCGGCAAGTTTCCCTCAGTAAGAAACCAAGGTTTAATCGAACCAGTAGGAGTCAAGAAGCACGTTGAAGGTTGATGGCGGCGGGATGTAGTGCGGCGCAACACCGGAGATTCCGGCGCCAACGTGGAACCTGCACAACACAACCAAAGTACTTTGCCCCAACGAAACAGAGTGAGGTTGTCAATCTCACCGGCTTGCTGTAACAAAGGGTTAACCGTATTGTGTGGAAGATGATTGTTTGCGGATAAAACGAGTAAAACAAGTATTGCAACAGATTTGTATTTCGAGTATAAAAGAATGGACCGGGGTCCACAGTTCACTAGAGGTGTCTCTCCCATAAGATAAAAGCATGTTGGGTGAACAAATTACAGTCGAGCAATTGACAAATAGAGAGGGCATAACAATGCACATACATGTCATGATAAGTACAAGTGAGATTTAATTGGGCATTACGACAAAGTACATAGACCGCCATCCAACCGCATCTATGCCTAAAAAGTCCACCTTCGAGGTTATCATCCGAACCCCTCCGGTATTAAGTTGTAACACAACGGACAATTGCATTAAGTATTGCGCGTAATGTAATCAATAACTACATCCTCGGACATAGCATCAATGTTTTATCCCTAGTGGCAACAAGCACATCCATAACCTTAGGGGTTTCTGTCACTCCCAGATTCACGGAGACATGAACCCACTATCGAGCATAAATACTCCCTCTTGGAGTTACTAGCATCAACTTGGCCGAGCCTCTACTAATAACGGAGAGCATGCAAGATCATAAACAACACATAGGTAATAACTTGATAATTAACATAACATGGTATTCTCTATCCATCGGATCCCGACAAACACAACATATAGAATTACGAGATAGATGATCTTGATCATGTTAGGCAGCTCACAAGATCCGACAATTAAGCACAATGAGGAGAAGACAACCATCTAGCTACTGCTATGGACCCATAGTCCAGGGGTGAACTACTCACTCATCACTCCGGAGGCGACCATGGCGGTGAAGAGTCCTCCGGGAGATGAATCCCCTCTCCGGCAGGGTGCCGGAGGAGATCTCTAGAATCCCCCGAGATGGGATTGGCGGCGGCGGCGTCTCAGTAAGGTTTTCCGTATCGTGGTTTTTCGCATCAGGGGTTTCGCGACGGAGGCTTTAAATAGGCGGAAGGGCAGAGTCGGAGGGCTGACGAGGGGCCCACACCATAGGGCGGCGCGGGCCCCCCTCTGGTCGTGCGGCCCTATGGTGGCGGCGCCTCGTCGCCCCACTTCGTATCCCTTTCGGTCTTCTGGAAGGTTCGTGGCAAAATAGGACCCTGGGTCTTGATTTCGTCCAATTCCGAGAATATTTCGTTACTAGGATTTCTGAAACCAAAAACAGCAGAAAACGACAGAATCGGCTCTTCGGCATCTTGTTAATAGGTTAGTTCCGGAAAATGCACGAATATGACATAAAGTGTGCATAAAACATGTAGGTATCATCAATAATATGGCATGGAACATAAGAAATTATCGATACGTTGGAGACGTATCGGCATCCCCAAGCTTAGTTCTCGCTCGTCCCGAGCAGGTAAAACGATAACAAAGATAATTTCTGAAGTGACATGCCATCATAACCTTGATCATACTATTTGTAAACATATGTAATGAATGCAGCGATCAAAACAATGGTAATGACATGAGTAAACAAGTGAATCATAAAGCAAAGACTTTTCATGAATAGTACTTCAAGACAAGCATCAATAAGTCTTGCATAAGAGTTAACTCATAAAGCAATAAATCAAAGTAGAGGTATTGAAGCAACACAAAAGAAGATTAAGTTTCAGCGGTTGCTTTCAACTTGTAACATGTATATCTCATGGATAATTGTCAACATAGAGTAATATAACAAGTGCAATATGCAAGTATGTAGGAATCAATGCACGATTCACACAAATGTTTGCTTCTTGAGGTGGAGAGAGATAGGTGAACTGACTCAACATAAAAGTAAAAAGAATGGTCCTTCAAAGAGGAAAGCATCGATTGCTATATTTGTGCTAGAGCTTTTATTTTGAAAACATGAAACAATTTTGTCAACGGTAGTAATAAAGAATATGAGTTATGTAAATTATATCTTACAAGTTGCAAGTCTCATGCATAGTATACTAATAGTGCCCGCACCTTGTCCTAATTAGCTTGGACTACCTGGATCTTTGCAATACACATGTTTTAACCAAGTGTCACAATGGGGTACCTCCATGCCGCCTGTACAAAGGTCTAAGGAGAAAGCTCGCATTTTGGATTTCTCGCTTTTGATTATTCTCAACTTAGACATCCATACCGGGACAACATGGACAACAGATAATGGACTCCTCTTTAATGCATAAGCATGTGGCAACAATTATTATTCTCATATGAGATTGAGGATATATGTCCAAAACTGAAACTTCCACCATGAATCATGGATTTAGTTAGCGGCCCAATGTTCTTCTCTAACAATATGTATGCTCCAACCATTAAGGTGGTAGATCTCTCTTACTTCAGACAAGACGGACATGCATAGCAACTCACATGATATTCAACAAAGAATAGTTGATGGCGTCCTCAGAAGCATGGTTATCGCACAACAAGCAACTTAATAAGAGATAAAGTGCATAAGTACATATTCAATACCACAATAGTTTTTAAGCTATTTGTCCCATGAGCTATATATTGTAAAGGTGAATGATGGAATTTTAAAGGTAGCACTCAAGCAATTTACTTTGGAATGACGGATAAATACCATGTGGTAGGTAGGTATGGTGGACACAAATGGCATAGTGGTTGGCTCAAGTATTTTGGATGCATGAGAAGTATTCCCTCTCGATACAAGGTTTAGGCTAGCAAGGTTATTTGAAACAAACACAAGGATGAACGGTACAGCAAAACTCACATAAAAGACATATTGTAAACATTATAAGACTCTACATCGTCTTCCTTGTTGTTGAAAACTCAATACTAGATATTATCTAGACTCTAGAGAAACCAAATATGCAAACCAAATTAGCAAGCTCTAAGTGTTTCTTCATTAATGGGTGCAAAGTATATGATGCAAGAGCTTAAACATGAGCACAACAATTGCCAAGTATCAAATTATCCAAGACATTTTAGAGTTACTACATGTAGCATTTTCCAATTCCAACCATATAACAATTTAACGAAGAAGAAACTTCGCCATGAATACTATGAGTAGAGCCTAAGGACATACTTGTCCATATGCTACGAGCGGAGCGTGTCTCTCTCCCACAAAGTGAATGCTAGGATCCATTTTATTCAAACAAAACAAAAACAAAAACAAACCGACGCTCCAAGCAAAGTGCATAAGATGTGACGGAATAAAAATATAGTTTCGGGGAGGAACTCGATAATGTTGTCGATGAAGAAGGGGATGCCTTGGGCATCCCCAAGCTTAGACGCTTGAGTCTTCTTAGAATATGCAGGGGTGAACCACCGGGGCATCCCCAAGCTTAGAGCTTTCACTCTCCTTGATCATATTGCATCATACTCCTCTCTTGATCCTTGAAAACTTCCTCCACACCAAACTCAAAACAACTCATTAGAGGGTTAGTGCACAATAAAAATTAACATGTTCAGAGGTAACACAATCATTCTTAACACTTCTGGACATTGCATAAAGCTACTGGACATTAATGGATCAAAGAAATTCATCCAACATAGCAAAAGAGGCAATGCAAAATAAAAGGCAGAATCTGTCAAAACAGAACAGTCCGTAAAGATGGATTTTATTAGGGCACCAGACTTGCTTAAATGAAAATGCCCAAATTGAATGAAAGTTGCGTACATATCTGAGGATCACTCACGTAAATTGGCTTAATTGTATGAGTTACCTACAGAGAATTAGACCCAGATTCGTGACAGCAAAGAAATCTGTTTCTGCGCAGTAATCCAAATCTAGTACTTACTTTACTATCAAAGACTTTACTTGGCACAACAAAACATAAAACTAAGATAAGGAGAGGTTGCTACAGTAGTAAACAACTTCCAAGACTCAAATATAAAACAAAGTACTCGTAGTAAAAACATGGGTTGTCTCCCATAAGCGCTTTTCTTTAACGCCTTTCAGCTAGGCGCGAAAGTGTAAATCAAGTAACATCAAGAGATGAAGCATCAACATCATAATTTGTTCTAATAATAGAATCATAAGGTAACTTCATTCTCTTTCTAGGGAAGTGTTCCATACCTTTCTTGAGAGGAAATTGATATTTAATATTACCTTCCTTCATATCAATAGTAGCACCAACGGTTCGAAGAAAAGGTCTTCCCAATATAATGGGGCAAGATGCATTGCATTCAATATCCAAGACAACAAAATCAACGGGGACAAGGTTATTGTTAACCATAATATGAACATTATCAACTTTCCCCAAAGGTTTCTTTTTAGCATTATCGGCGAGATTAACATCCAGATAACAGTTTTTCAATGGTGGCAAGTCAAGCATATCATAGACTTTCTTAGGCATAACGAAATACTTGCACCAAGATCACATAAAGCATTACAATCAAAATCTTTGACTCTCATTTTAATGATGGGCTCCCAACCATCCTCTAGCTTTCTAGGAATAGAAGTTTCAAGTTTTAGTTTCTCTTCTCTAGCTTTTATGAGAGCATTTGTAATATGTTTTGTGAAAGCCAAGTTTACAACGCTTGCATTGGGACTCTTAGCAAGTTTTTGCAAGAACTTTATAACTTCAGAGATGTGGCAATCATCAAAATCTAAATCATTACAATCTAAAGCAATGGGATTATCATCCCCAAGGTTGGAAAAAATTTCATCGGCTTTATCACAGACGGTTTCAGCGGTTTTAGCAGTTTCGGGTAATTTTGCGCGCTTTGCACTAGGAGTAGAAACATTGCCAACACCAATTATTTTACCATTAATAGTAGGAGGTGCAGCAACATGTGAATCATTAGCATTGCTAGTGGTGGTAATAGTCCAAACTTTAGCTACATTTTTCTCTTTAGCCAGTTTTTCATTTTCTTCTCTATCCCACCTAGCACGCAGCTTCAGCCATTAATCTTATATTCTCATTAATTCTAACTTGGATGGCATTTGCTGTAGTAACAATTTTATTTTCAATATCCCTATTAGGCATAACTTTCGATTTCAAAAGATCAACATCAGAGGCAAGACTATCAACCTTAGAAGCAAGAATATCAATTTTATTGAGCTTTTCCTCCACAGATTTGTTAAAGGCAGTTTGTGTACTAATAAACTCTTTAAGCATAGCTTCAAGTCCAGGGGGTGTATTCCTATTATTGTTGTAAGAATTCCCATAAGAATTAGCATAACCGTTACCATTATTATAAGGATATGACCTATAGTTATTACTAGAATTGTTCCGATAAGCATTGTTGTTGAAATTATTATTTTTAATGAAGTTTACATCAACATGTTCTTCTTGGGCAACCAATGAAGCTAACGGAACATTATTAGGATCAACATTAGTCCTATCATTAACAAGCATAGACATAATAGCATCAACCTTATCATTCAAGGAAGAGGATTCTTCAACAGAATTTACCTTCTTACCTTGTGGAGCTCTTTCTGTTTGCCATTCAGAGTAATTAATCATCATATTATCAAGGAGCTTTGTTGCTTCACCAAGAGTGATGGACATAAAGGTACCTCCAAACAGCTGAATCCAATAAATTCCGCGAAGAAAAATTTAGTCCTGCATAGAAGGTTTGGATGATCATCCAAGTAGTCAGTCCATGGATTGGGCAATTTTTAACCAAAGATTTCATTCTTTCCCAAGCTTGAGCAACATGTTCATTATCCAATTGTTTAAAATTCATTATGCTACTCCTCAAAGATATAATTTTAGAAGGGGGATAATTTCTACCAATAAAAGCATCCTTGCATTTAGTCCAGGAATCAATACTATTCTTAGGCAGAGATAGCAACCAATCTTTAGCTCTTCCTCTTAATGAGAAAGGAAACAATTTTAATTTAATAATGTCACCATCTACATCTTTATACTTTTGCATTTCACACAATTCAACAAAATTATTGAGATGGGCAGCAGCATCATCGAACTAACACTGCGAAAATTGCTCTCGCATAACAAGATTCAAGAAAGCAGGTTTAATTTCAAAGAATTCCGCTGTAGTAGCAGGTGGAGCAATAGGTGTGCATAAGAAATCATTATTATTTGTGGTTGTGAAGTCACACAACTTAGTATTTTCAGGGGTGGCCATTTTAGCAGTAGTAAATAAAGCAAACTAGATAAAGTAAATGCAAGTAAACTAATTTTTTTGTGTTTTTGATATAGAGTGCAAGACAAGTAAATAAAGTAAAGCTAGCAACTAATTTTTTTGTGTTTTGATATAAGTGCAGCAAACAAAGTAGTAAATAAAATAAAGCAAGACAAAAACAAAGTAAAGAGGTTGGGAAGTGGAGACTCCCTTGCAGCGTGTCTTGATCTCCCGGCAACGGCGCCGTAAATTTGCTTGATGCGTGTAATTGACACGTCCGTTGGGAACCCCAAGAGGAAGGTGTGATGCGCACAGCGGCAAGTTTCCCTCAGTAAGAAACCAAGGTTTAATCGAACCAGTAGGAGTCAAGAAGCACGTTGAAGGTTGATGGCGGCGGGATGTAGTGCGGCGCAACACCGGAGATTCCGGCGCCAACGTGGAACCCGCACAACACAACCAAAGTACTTTGCCCCAACGAAACAGTGAGGTTGTCAATCTCACCGGCTTGCTGTAACAAAGGGTTAACCGTATTGTGTGGAAGATGATTGTTTGCGGATAAAACAAGTAAAACAAGTATTGCAGCAGATTTGTATTTCGAGTATAAAAGAATGGACCGGGGTCCACAGTTCACTAGAGGTGTCTCTCCCATAAGATAAAAGCATGTTGGGTGAACAAATTACAGTCGGGCAATTGACAAATAGAGAGGGCATAACAATGCACATACATGTCATGATAAGTACAGTGAGATTTAATTGGGCATTACGACAAAGTACATAGACCGCCATCCAACTGCATCTATGCCTAAAAAGTCCACCTTCAGGTTATCATCCGAACCCCCTCCAGTATTAAGTTGTAACACAACAGACAATTGCATTAAGTATTGCGCGTAATGTAATCAATAACTACATCCTCGGACATAGCATCAATGTTTTATCCCTAGTGGCAACAGCACATCCATAACCTTAGGGGTTTCTGTCACTCCCCCAGATTCACGGAGACATGAACCCACTATCGAGCATAAATACTCCCTCTTGGAGTTACTAGCATCAACTTGATAACGGAGAGCATGCAAGATCATAAACAACACATAGGTAATAACTTGATAATTAACATAACATGGTATTCTATATCCATCGGATCCCGACAAACACAACATATAGAATTACAGATAGATGATCTTGATCATGTTAGGCAGCTCACAAGATCCGACAATTAAGCACAATGAGGAGAAGACAACCATCTAGCTACTGCTATGGACCCATAGTCCAGGGGTGAACTACTCACTCATCACTCCGGAGGCGACCATGGCGGTGAAGAGTCCTCCGGGAGATGAATCCCCTCTCCGGCAGGGTGCCGGAGGAGATCTCCAGAATCCCCCGAGATGGGATTGGCGGCGGCGGCGTCTCAGTAAGGTTTTCCGTATCGTGGTTTTTCGCATCAGGGGTTTCGCGACGGAGGCTTTAAATAGGCGGAAGGGCAGAGTCGGAGGGCTAACGAGGGGCCCACACCATAGGGTGGCGCGGGCCCCCCTCTGGCCGCGCGGCCCTATGGTGGCGGCTCCTCGTCGCCCCACTTCGTATCCCTTTCGGTCTTCTGGAAGGTTCGTGGCAAAATAGGACCCCGGGTCTTGATTTCGTCCAATTCCGAGAATATTTCGTTACTAGGATTTCGAAACCAAAAACAGCAGAAAACGACAATCGGCTCTTCGGCATCTTGTTAATAGGTTAGTTCCAGAAAATGCACGAATATGACATAAAGTGTGCATAAAACATGTAGGTATCATCAATAATATGGCATGGAACATAAGAAATTATCGATACGTTGGAGACGTATCACATGTTAATCACTTACACCGGATGGATGCTTTGATGAGATCAAACACCAATTCTTAATTGGATGGTTATAAAGGTGGCACTAAGTGTTTTGAAAGTATGAGTTAAAGCACATGGATCAAGAGTGGAAATTGTCCATCCAAATGATGGATAGATATACTCTAGGCCCTCTTGGTGAAATGTTATCCAATTAGCTTGCAAGCATGTGACTAGGTCACACGGGATGGCATATTACTGTACGAGTAAATAGTACTTATCGGTAACGAGGTTGAACTAGGTATAGAGATACCGATGATCAAACCTCGGATAAGTAAAGTATCGCGCGACAAAGGGAATTAGTATCGTATGTTAATGGTTCTTTCGATCATGAAATCATCGCTGAATATGTGGGAGCTATTATGGATCTCCATGTCCCGCTATTGGTTATTGATCGGAGAAGTGTGTTGATCATGTATGCATAGTTTACGAAACGTAGGGTGACACACTTAAGGTTTGATGTCGTTTTAAGTAAATATGGAATATGGAATGGAGTTCGAATATTGTTTGGAGTCTTGGATGGGATCCAGGACAACACGGGAAGTTCCAGAGAATAAGATTCATATATGAGAAGTCATATTCCAAGTTTGGAAATGGTCCGGTGAATTTATGGAAGGATCTAGAAGGTTCTAGAATCATCCGGAATAATTCACTATGGCAGCAGGGACTCCACCAGCCCTAGCCGACCCACCAAGTGGGAAGTTAGAGTCCAAGGTGGACTCCGCCTCCATGGCGGGCCAACTCAAAAGGAAAAAGGGGAATCCCACCTTGACTAGGTTTCTCATTATGGTATGTTTCCAATAAGACTCCAAGAGGGAGTATGATTGGGGGGCTAGGTTTTCCGACCTATATAAAGGGGAGAGGAGGGGAGGGTCTGGACATACTTTGGCCGCACATCCAAAGGGCACCAAGGCCGACGCCCTAGCCCCCTCTCCCAAACCCTAGCACTACCCCTCCTCCATCTATCTCCCGCACGTCAACGGCGAAGCCCTGCATGAGATCTCCACCACCACCGTCACCACGCCGTCGCGCTGGCGGGATCCGAGGAGGATCTACTACTTCTGCTGCCCGCTGGAATGGGGAGAAAGACGTCTTCATCAATACCGTACGTATGACCAAGTACGGAGGTGCCGCCTGATTGTGGCACTGTCAAGATCTACAAGCATCATCATATGAATCTCAATCATGTAAGGCAGCTCATGAGATTATTGTATTGAAGTACATAGGAGAGAGATTAACCACATAGCTACCGGTACAGCCCCGAGCCTCGATGGAGAACTACTCCCTCCTCATGGGAGACAGCAGCGTTGATGGAGATGGCGGTGGTGTTGATGGAGGAGCCTTCCGGGGGCACTTCCCCGCCCCGGCGGCGTACCGGAACAGAGACTCCTGTCCCCCAGATCTTGGCTTCGCGATGGCGGCGGCTCTGGAAGGTTTCTCGTACCGTGGTTTTTTCGCATCAGGGTTTTCTCGACGGAGGCTTTAAATAGGCGGAAGGGCAGCCTCGGAGGGGGCCTGGGGGGCCCACACCATAGGGCGGCGCGGCCCCCCCTCTGGCCGCGCCAGGGTGTGGTGTGGGCCCCCGTGGCTCCCTCCGGCGGCTCTCGGGTGTTCCGGAAGGCTTCGGGAAAAATAGGGACCCGGGTCTTGATTTCGTCCAATTCCGAGAATATTTCTTTACTAGGATTTCGGAACCAAAAACAGCAGAAAACGAGAACCGGCACTTCGGCATCTTGTTAATAGGTTAGTTCCGGAAAATGCACGAATATGACATAAAGTGTGCATAAAACATGTAGGTATCATCAATAATATGGCATGGATCATAAGAAATTATCGATACGTCGGAGACGTATCAAGCATCCCCAAGCTTAGTTCTCGCTCGTCCCGAGCAGGTAAAACGATAACAAAGATAATTTCGGAGTGACATGCCATCATAAACTTGATCATATTGTAAACATATGTAATGAATGCAGCGATCAAAACAATGGTAATGACATGAGTAAACAACTGAATCATAAAGCAAAGACTTTTCATGAATAGTACTTCAAGACAGGCATCAATAAGTCTTGCATAAGAGTTAACTCATAAAGCAATAAATCAAAGTAAAGGTATTGAAGCAACACAAAGGAAGATTAAGTTTCAGCGGTTGCTTTCAACTTGTAACATGTATATCTCATGGATAATTGTCAACATAGAGTAATATAACAAGTACAATATGCAAGTATGTAGGAATCAATGCACAGTTCACACAAGTGTTTGCTTCTTGAGGTGGAGAGAGATAGGTGAACTGACTCAACATAAAAGTAAAAAGAATGGTCCTTCAAAGAGGAAAGCATCGATTGCTATATTTGTGCTAGAGCTTTTATTTTGAAAACATGAAACAATTTTGTCAACGGTAGTAATAAAGAATATGAGTTATGTAAATTATATCTTACAAGTTGCAAGCCTCATGCATAGTATACTAATAGTGCCCGCACCTTGTCCTAATTAGCTTGGACTACCGGATCTTTGCAATGCACATGTTTTAACCAAGTGTCACAATGGGGTACCTCCATGCCGCCTGTACAAAGGTCTAAGGAGAAAGCTCGCATTTTGGATTTCTCGCTTTTGATTATTCTCAACTTAGACATCCATACCGGGACAACATGGACAACAGATAATGGACTCCTCTTTAATGCATAAGCATGTGGCAACAATTATTATTCTCATAAGAGATTGAGGTTTTATGTCCAAACTGAAACTTCCACCATGATTCATGGCTTTAGTTAGCGGCCCAATGTTCTTCTCTAACAATATGCATGCTCCAACCATTAAGGTGGTAGATCTCTCTTACTTCGGACAAGACGGACATGCATAGCAACTCACATGATACTCAACAAAGGGTAATTGATGGCGTCCCCAGAAAACATGGTTATCGCACAACAAGCAACTTAATAAGAGATAAAGTGCATAAGTACATATTCAATACCACAATAGTTTTTAAGCTATTTGTCCCATGAGCTATATATTGCAAAGGTGAATGATGGAATTTTAAAGGTAGCACTCAAGCAATTTACTTTGGAATGGCGGATAAATACCATGTAGTAGGTAGATATGGTGGACACAAATGGCATAGTGGTTGGCTCAAGTATTTTGGATGCATGAGAAGTATTCCCTCTCGATACAAGGTTTAGGCTAGCAAGGTTATTTGAAACAAACACAAGGATGAACGGTACAGCAAAACTCACATAAAAGACATATTGTAAACATTATAAGACTCCATACCGTCTTCCTTGTTGTTCAAAACTCAATACTAGATATTATCTAGACTCTAGAGAAACTAAATATGCAAACCAAATTAGCAAACTCTAAGTGTTTCTTCATTAATGGGTGCAAAGTATATGATGCAAGAGCTTAAACATGAGCACAACAATTGCCAAGTATCAAATTATCTAAGATATTTTAGAATTACTACATGTAGTATTTTCCAATTCCAACCATATAACAATTTAACGAAGAAGAAACTTCGCCATGAATACTATGAGTAGAGCCTAAGGACATACTTGTCCATATGCTACAACGGAGCGTGTCTCTCTCCCACAAAGTGAATGCTAGGATCCATTTTATTCAAACAAAACAAAAACAAAAACAAACCGACGCTCCAAACAAAGTGCATAAGATGTGACGGAATAAAAATATAGTTTCAGGGGAGGAACCTGATAATGTTGTCGATGAAGAAGGGGATGCCTTGGGCATCCCCAAGCTTAGACGCTTGAGTCTTCTTATAATATGCAGGGGTGAACCACCGGGGCATCCCCAAGCTTAGAGCTTTCACTCTCCTTGATCATATTGCATCATACTCCTCTCTTGATCCTTGAAAACTTCCTCCACACCAAACTCGAAACAACTCATTAGAGGGTTAGCGCACAATAAAAATTAACATGTTCAGAGGTGACACAATCATTCTTAACACTTCTGGACATTGCATAAAGCTACTGGACATTAATGGATCAAAGAAATTCATCCAACATAGCAAAAGAGGCAATGCGAAATAAAAGGCAGAATCTGTCAAAACAGAACAGTCCGTAAAGATGGATTTTATTAGGCCACCAGACTTGCTCAAATGAAAATGCTCAAATTTAATGAAAGTTGCGTACATATCTGAGGATCATGCACGTAAATTGGCTTAATTTTCTGAGCTACCTACAGGGAGGTAGACCCAGATTCGTGACAGCAAAGAAATCTGGAACTGCGCAGTAATCCAAATCTAGTACTTACTTTACTATCAAAGACTTTACTTGGCACAACAAAACTCAAAACTAAGATAAGGAGAGGTTGCTACAGTAGTAAACAACTTCCAAAACACAAATATAAAAAAAGTATTGTAGCAAAATAACACATGGGTTATCTCCCAAGAAGTTCTTTCTTTATGGCCATTAAGATGGGCTCAGCAGTTTTAATGATGCACTCGCAAAAGATAGTATGTGAAGCAAAAGAGAGCATCAAGAGGCAAATTCAAAACATATTTAAGTCTAACATGCTTCCTATGCATAGGAATCTTGTAAATAAACAAGTTCATGAAGAGCAAAGTAACAAGCATAGGAAGATAAAACAAGTATAGCTTCAAAAATTTCAGCACATAGAGAGGTGTTTTAGTAACATGAAAATTTCCACAACCATATTTTCCTCTCTCATAATAACTTTCAGTAGCAACATGAGCAAACTCAACAATATAACTATCACATAAAGCATTCTTATCATGAGTCTTATGCATAAAATTATTACTCTCCACATAAGCATAATCAATTTTATTAGTAATAGTGGGAGCAAATTCAACAAAGTAGATATCATTATTATTCTCATCAAGTGTAGGAGGCATAGTATAATCACAACAAAATTTACTCTCCATAGTAGGTGGCACCAAAAGACCACTATCATTATAATCATCATAAATAGGAGGCAAAGTATCATCAAAGAAAATTTTCTCCTCAATGCTTGGGGGACTAAAAAGATCATGAAAACCAGCTTCCCCAAGCTTAGAACTTTCTATATCATTATCAACAATGGTGTTCAAAGCGTTCATACTAATATGTTCCATAGGTTTTTTAATTTTCGCATCAAACCATCCATGTCTTAAATCGGGAAATAGAATAAGAAGCTCATTGTTGTCCATTATGCCAAACTAGTGTAAACAAGAAACAAAAAGATGCAATTGCAGGATCTAAAGGAAATAGCTTCGAGCACACACACAACGGTACCAGAAAAGTACTTTACCTGAGACCGGAGTATGAGAGCCTTTTACCTTTCCTCCCCGGCAACGGCGCCGGTAAAATAGCTTGATGTCTACGGGTGCTTCTATTCTTGTAGACAAGTGTTGGGCCTCCAAGAGCAGAGGTTTGTAGAACAGCATCAAGTTTCCCTTAAGTGGATCACCCAAGGTTTATCGAACTCGTGGAGGAAGAGGTCAAAGATATCCCTCTCATGCAACCCCTGCAACCACAAAGCAAGAAGTCTCTTGTGTCCCCAACACACCTAATAGGTGCACTAGTTCGGCGAAGAGATAGTGAAATACAGTGTGGTATGAATGAATATGAGCAAGTAGTAATGGCACCGAAAAATAGCTTTGTCTGGCGTGTAGTTGATGGTGGTAATATGGTAGCAGTAATAACGCAAGTAAACAATGAAACAAACAAGCGATAGCGATATTTAGGAACAAGGCCTAGGGATTAGACTTTCACTAGTGGACACTCTCAACTTTGATCACATAACGGAATAGATAAATGCATACTCTACACTCTCTTGTTGGATGATGAACACATTGCGTAGGATTACACGAACCCTCAATGCCGGAGTTAACAAGCTCCACAATTCAATGTTCATATTTAAATAACCTTAGAGTGCATGAAAGATCAACACGACTAAACCAAGTACTAACACAGCATGCACACTGTCACCTTCACACTATGTAGGAGGAATAGATCACATCAATACCATCATAGCAATAGTTAACTTCATAATCTACAAGAGATCACAATCATAGCCTACGCCAAGTACTAACACGGATGCACACACTGTCACCATTACACCGTGCAGGAGGAATAAAACTACTTTAATAACATCACTAGAGTAGCACATAGATAAATTGTGATACAAAACACATTGCAATCATAAAGAGATATAAATAAGCACTTCACTATGCCATTCATAACAAGTGAATAAGTATTCTCGTGAAATATAGCCTAAGAGACCCACACGGTGCACACACCGTCACCTTTACACACGTGGGACAAGGAGTCTCCTGGAGATCACATAAGTAAAACTCACTTGACTAGCATAATGACATCTAGATTACAAGCATCATCATATGAATCTCAATCATGTAAGGCAGCTCATGAGATTATTGTATTGAAGTACATAGGAGAGAGATTAACCACATAGCTACCGGTACAGCCCCGAGCCTCGATGGAGAACTACTCCCTCCTCATGGGAGACAGCGAGACGTTGATGGAGATGGCGGTGGTGTTGATGGAGGAGCCTTCCGGGGCACTTCCCCGCCCGGCGGCGTGCCGGAACGAGACTCCCGTCCCCGCGATCTTGGCTTCGCGATGGCGGCGGCTCGGAAGGTTTTTCGTACCGTGGTTTTTCCGCATCGGGGTTTTCTCGACGGAGGCTTTAAATAGGCGGAAGGGCAGCCTCGGAGGGGGCTCGGGGGCCCACACCATAGGGCGGCGCGGCCCCCCTCCGGCCGCGCCGGGTGTGGTGTGGGGCCCCCGTGGCTTCCCTCGGCGGCTCTCGGGTGTTCTGGAAGGCTCCGGGAAAAATAGGGACCTGGGTCTTGATTTCGTCCAATTCCGAGAATATTTCTTTACTAGGATTTCTGGAACCAAAAATAGCAGAAAACAGGAATTGGCACTTCGGCATCTTGTTAATAGGTTAGTTCCAGAAAATGCACGAATATGACATAAAGTGTGCATAAAACATGTAGGTATCATCAATAATATGGCATGGATCATAAGAAATTATCGATACGTCGGAGACGTATCAAGCATCCCCAAGCTTAGTTATGCTCGTCCCGAGCAGGTAAAACGATAACAAAGATAATTTCTGAAGTGACATGCCATCATAAACTTGATCATATTGTAAACATATGTAATGAATGCAGCGATCAAAACAATGGTAATGACATGAGTAAACAACTGAATCATAAAGCAAAGACTTTTCATGAATAGTACTTCAAGACAAGCATCAATAAGTCTTGCATAAGAGTTAACTCATAAAGCAATAAATCAAAGTAAAGGTATTGAAGCAACACAAAGGAAGATTAAGTTTCAGCGGTTGCTTTCAACTTGTAACATGTATATCTCATGGATAATTGTCAACATAGAGTAATATAACAAGTACAATATGCAAGTATGTAGGAATCAATGCACAGCTTCACACAAGTGTTTGCTTCTTGAGGTGGAGAGAGATAGGTGAACTGACTCAACATAAAAGTAAAAAGAATGGTCCTTCAAAGAGGAAAGCATCGATTGCTATATTTGTGCTAGAGCTTTTATTTTGAAAACATGAAACAATTTTGTCAACGGTAGTAATAAAGAATATGAGTTATGTAAATTATATCTTACAAGTTGCAAGCCTCATGCATAGTATACTAATAGTGCCCGCACCTTGTCCTAATTAGCTTGGACTACCGGATCTTTGCAATGCACATGTTTTAACCAAGTGTCACAATGGGGTACCTCCATGCCGCCTGTACAAAGGTCTAAGGAGAAATCTCGCATTTTGGATTTCTCGCTTTTGATTATTCTCAACTTAGACATCCATACCGGGACAACATGGACAACAGATAATGGACTCCTCTTTAATGCATAAGCATGTGGCAACAATTATTATTCTCATAAGAGATTGAGGTTTTATGTCCAAACCGAAACTTCCACCATGATTCATGGCTTTAGTTAGCGGCCCAATGTTCTTCTCTAACAATATGCATGCTCCAACCATTAAGGTGGTAGATCTCTCTTACTTCGGACAAGACGGACATGCATAGCAACTCACATGATACTCAACAAAGGGTAATTGATGGCGTCCCCAAAAAACATGGTTATCGCACAACAAGCAACTTAATAAGAGATAAAGTGCATAAGTACATATTCAATACCACAATAGTTTTTAAGCTATTTGTCCCATGAGCTATATATTGCAAAGGTGAATGATGGAATTTTAAAGGTAGCACTCAAGCAATTTACTTTGGAATGGCGGATAAATACCATGTAGTAGGTAGATATGGTGGACACAAATGGCATAGTGGTTGGCTCAAGTATTTTGGATGCATGAGAAGTATTCCCTCTCGATACAAGGTTTAGGCTAGCAAGGTTATTTGAAACAAACACAAGGATGAACGGTACAGCAAAACTCACATAAAAGACATATTGTAAACATTATAAGACTCCATACCGTCTTCCTTGTTGTTCAAAACTCAATACTAGATATTATCTAGACTCTAGAGAAACTAAATATGCAAACCAAATTAGCAAACTCTAAGTGTTTCTTCATTAATGGGTGCAAAGTATATGATGCAAGAGCTTAAACATGAGCACAACAATTGCCAAGTATCAAATTATCCAAGACATTTTAGAATTACTACATGTAGTATTTTCCAATTCCAACCATATAACAATTTAACGAAGAAGAAACTTCGCCATGAATACTATGAGTAGAGCCTAAGGACATACTTGTCCATATGCTACAGCGGAGCGTGTCTCTCTCCCACAAAGTGAATGCTAGGATCCATTTTATTCAAACAAAACAAAAACAAAAACAAACCGACGCTCCAAACAAAGTGCATAAGATGTGACGGAATAAAAATATAGTTTCAGGGGAGGAACCTCGATAATGTTGTCGATGAAGAAGGGGATGCCTTGGGCATCCCCAAGCTTAGACGCTTGAGTCTTCTTATAATATGCAGGGGTGAACCACCGGGGCATCCCCAAGCTTAGAGCTTTCACTCTCCTTGATCATATTGCATCATACTCCTCTCTTGATCCTTGAAAACTTCCTCCACACCAAACTCGAAACAACTCATTAGAGGGTTAGTGCACAATAAAAATTAACATGTTCAGAGGTGACACAATCATTCTTAACACTTCTGGACATTGCATAAAGCTACTGGACATTAATGGATCAAAGAAATTCATCCAACATAGCAAAAGAGGCAATGCGAAATAAAAGGCAGAATCTGTCAAAACAGAACAGTCCGTAAAGATGGATTTTATTAGGCCACCAGACTTGCTCAAATGAAAATGCTCAAATTTAATGAAAGTTGCGTACATATCTGAGGATCATGCACGTAAATTGGCTTAATTTTCTGAGCTACCTACAGGGAGGTAGACCCAGATTCGTGACAGCAAAGAAATGCTGGAACTGCGCAGTAATCCAAATCTAGTACTTACTTTACTATCAAAGACTTTACTTGGCACAACAAAACTCAAAACTAAGATAAGGAGAGGTTGCTACAGTAGTAAACAACTTCCAAAACACAAATATAAAAAAAGTACTGTAGCAAAATAACACATGGGTTATCTCCCAAGAAGTTCTTTCTTTATGGTCATTAAGATGGGCTCAGCAGTTTTAATGATGCACTCGCAAAAGATAGTATGTGAAGCAAAAGAGAGCATCAAGAGGCAAATTCAAAACATATTTAAGTCTAACATGCTTCCTATGCATAGGAATCTTGTAAATAAACAAGTTCATGAAGAGCAAAGTAACAAGCATAGGAAGATAAAACAAGTATAGCTTCAAAAATTTCAGCACATAGAGAGGTGTTTTAGTAACATGAAAATTTCCACAACCATATTTTCCTCTCTCATAATAACTTTCAGTAGCAACATGAGCAAACTCAACAATATAACTATCACATAAAGCATTCTTATCATGAGTCTTATGCATAAAATTATTACTCTCCACATAAGCATAATCAATTTTATTAGTAATAGTGGGAGCAAATTCAACAAAGTAGATATCATTATTATTCTCATCAAGTGTAGGAGGCATAGTATAATCACAACAAAATTTACTCTCCATAGTAGGTGGCACCAAAAGACCACTATCATTATAATCATCATAAATAGGAGGCAAAGTATCATCAAAGAAAATTTTCTCCTCAATGCTTGGGGGACTAAAAAGATCATGAAAACCAGACTTCCCCAAGCTTAGAACTTTCTATATCATTATCAACAATGGTGTTCAAAGCGTTCATACTAATATGTTCCATAGGTTTTTTAATTTTCGCATCAAACCATCCATGTCTTAAATCGGGAAATAGAATAAGAAGCTCATTGTTGTCCATTATGCCAAACTAGTGTAAACAAGAAACAAAAAGATGCAATTGCAGGATCTAAAGGAAATAGCTTCGAGCACACACACAACGGTAACGAGAAAAGTACTTTACCCGAGACCGGAGTATGAGAGCCTTTACCTTTCCTCCCGGCAACGGCGCCGAGAAAATAGCTTGATGTCTACGGGTGCTTCTATTCTTGTAGACAGTGTTGGGCCTCCAAGAGCAGAGGTTTGTAGAACGAGCATCAAGTTTCCCTTAAGTGGATCACCCAAGGTTTATCGAACTCGGGGAGGAAGAGGTCAAAGATATCCCTCTCATGCAACCCTGCAACCACAAAGCAAGAAGTCTCTTGTGTCCCCAACACACCTAATAGGTGCACTAGTTCGGCGAAGAGATAGTGAAATACAGGTGGTATGAATGAATATGAGCGAGTAGTAATGGCACCGGAAAATAGCTTGTCTGGCGTGTAGTTGATGGTGGTAATATGGTAGCGATAATAACGCGAGTAAAACAAGTAAACAAACAGCGATAGCGATATTTAGGAACAAGGCCTAGGGATTAGACTTTCACTAGTGGACACTCTCAACTTTGATCACATAACAGAATAGATAAATGCATACTCTACACTCTCTTGTTGGATGATGAACACATTGCGTAGGATTACACGAACCCTCAATGCCGGAGTTAACAAGCTCCACAATTCAATGTTCATATTTAAATAACCTTAGAGTGCATGAAAGATCAACACGACTAAACCAAGTACTAACACAGACATGCACACTCTGTCACCTTCACACTATGTAGGAGGAATAGATCACATCAATACCATCATAGCAATAGTTAACTTCATAATCTACAAGAGATCACAATCATAGCCTACGCCAAGTACTAACACGGATGCACACACTGTCACCATTACACCGTGCGGGAGGAATAAAACTACTTTAATAACATCACTAGAGTAGCACATAGATAAATTGTGATACAAAACACATTGCAATCATAAAGAGATATAAATAAGCACTTCACTACGCCATTCATAACGGTGAATAAGTATTCCGTGAAATATAGCCTAAGAGACCCACACGGTGCACACACTTGTCACCTTTACACACGTGGGACAAGGAGTCTCCGGAGATCACATAAGTAAAACTCACTTGACTAGCATAATGACATCTAGATTACAAGCATCATCATATGAATCTCAATCATGTAAGGCAGCTCATGAGATTATTGTATTGAAGTACATAGGAGAGAGATTAACCACATAGCTACCGGTACAGCCCCGAGCCTCGATGGAGAACTACTCCCTCCTCATGGGAGACAGCAGCGTTGATGGAGATGACGGTGGTGTTGATGGAGGAGCCTTCCGGGGGCACTTCCCCGCCCCGGCGGCGTGCCGGAACAGAGACTCCTGTCCCCCAGATCTTGGCTTCGCGATGGCGGCGGCTCTGGAAGGTTTCTCGTACCGTGGTTTTTTCGCATCAGGGTTTTCTCGATGGAGGCTTTAAATAGGCGGAAGGGCAGCCTCGGAGGGGGCCTGGGGGGCCCACACCATAGGGCGGCACGGCCCCCCCTCTGGCCGCGCCAGGGTGTGGTGTGGGGCCCCCAGGGCTTCCCTCCGGCGGCTCTCGGGTGTTCCGGAAGGCTCCGGGAAAAATAGGGACCTGGGTCTTGATTTCGTCCAATTCCGAGAATATTTCTTTACTAGGATTTCTGGAACCAAAAACAGCAGAAAACAGGAACTGGCACTTCGGCATCTTGTTAATAGGTTAGTTCCAGAAAATGCACGAATATGACATAAAGTGTGCATAAAACATGTAGGTATCATCAATAATATGGCATGGATCATAAGAAATTATCGATACGTCGGAGACGTATCAGAGGCGCCTAACTTGGTTTTGCAGGGGTTGGTGATGTGATATGGCCATGAAGTGATTATGTTTATATTTTATGTATGAGATGATCCTTATTGTAAAGTGGCAACCGTCCGGAGCCTTATGGTTGTCTTTAATTTTGTTTCAATACATCATGTTGTAGTTTTATTTCAAAGTAGTTGTAATAGTTGCTACAAGTGGTGGACAACCATGAAGACGACGCCATTGACCTTGACGCCCCGCCGACGATGATGGAGATCGTGCCCGTAGATAATGGAGATCATGCACGTGCTTTGGAGATGAAGATCAAAGGCGAAAAATAAAAAGGCCATATCATATCACATTATGAATTGCATGTGATGTTAATCCTTTTTTATGTATCTTGTATTGCTTAGATCATGACAGTAGCATTATAAGATGACCCCTATCACCAAAACTCAAGATAATAAAGTGTTGGTCCTTAGTTAGCACCGTTGCTAAGACTCGTTGTTTCGAAGCATCACGTGATGATCAGGTGTGATAGATTCAACGTGTGTATACAACGGGTGCAAGCCATACTTGCACATGTGGGAAATAAGGTTTAACTTGACGAGCCTAGCATGTACATACATGACCTTGAAACACGGAAAACCGAAAGGTAAAGCATGAGTCATATAGATGATATGACGAACATGTCGATGTTCGCCATTGAAGCTATATCATCTCTCGTGATGATCGGACTTTATGTAGTGGATTTGGTTTATGTAATCACTAAAACAATGTGAGGGATGTTGTTTTGAGTGGGAGTTCACATAGTAATTTTTAATTAACTAGAACTCAATCTATCATGAACATAGTCTTGGTTGTATTTTCCATCCCATATTCCATTTCCTCCATAGCCATAGCCATCACCATTGTAATAGAGATCTCCTTAAGAATTGACGACCATTGTAAGAATGTTATGATTTCAATCTAAGTATTTTCTACAATGATTTCTATGTTTGTATTTGATCTTGATATTATGTGTGAGTAGTCCTCACGGGTTGCGGGTTGGAGTGAATCCTCGTAGCGTTCACGTGCATCTGTTCTTATGATATGTGTAAGGATTGATTAGGAGTTTTTTAATATTGTATCCTTATCTCTTTACCTCATCTTGATGATCTACAGGTACCCATATCATTCGAGTCGATCAAGGGAAGATGTGGGATGAGTGGAGAACGGTGTGCTACCTTGAAACCTCAGTGAAAGAAAGGGGAAAGTAACAGTACATGTTTAGTGATTCATTTAGGATCATAGCACAATCATCTAGCTTAGGCCTTTGGTCTGTATTTACTTAAAAATGTTGTAGCTTGCGGCTGTGAGGACAATGGTTGGACCATTAGGCACTTGTCACCTCTGGCTTTAGGGGCGAGAGTATTTATGGATGTTCTACTCACAAATCTCTTATCTCTATTTTATTTGTTACACATATCAGCTTCATTTATATATGTATGCATAGCTGCTGGTGAAACCTTAACCCTGGCCTATTTTCACCCCCTTAAAAGTAAACTAGATAGGTCCGGTAAACTAAAGATAAAGTACACTAGCAAATCTTGTAGACGTTTCCTTTACACCATTTTGCAGCGCTTCCCAAGGTTCGATTAAACCTAGGTATTCTAGAGAAAAATCTTATCATACTACAATTCGTAATCTGGATCAAACGTATCAGGTCGCTAGCATTTGCGGGAGGTAGGTGATGTCTACGGGAGCTTCTATTCTTGTAGACAGTGTTGGGCCTCCAAGAGCAGAGGTTTGTAGAACAGCAGCAAGTTTCCCTTAAGTGGATACCCAAGGTTTATCGAACTCGGGGAGGAAGAGGTCAAAGATATCCCTCTCATGCAACCCCGCAACCACAAAGCAAGAAGTCTCTTGTGTCCCCAACACACCTAATAGGTGCACTAGTTCGGCGAAGAGATAGTGAAATACATGTGGTATGAATAAGTAGTAGCAACGGCACCGGAAAAGTGCTTTGCCCGGGACGATAAACAAGCGGTAGTAATGCAGCGGTAGTAACACGAGTAAAACAGTAAACAAGCAGCGATAGCGATATTTAGGAACAAGGCCTAGGGATTACACTTTCACTAGTGGACACTCTCAACATTGATCACATAACGAGAATAGATAAATGCATACTCTACACTTTTGTTGGATGATGAACACATTGCGTAGGATTACACGAACCCTCAATGCCGGAGTTAACAAGCTCCACAATAATGCTCATATTTTAGTAACCTTTAGTGTAAGATAGATCAAAAGACTAAACCAAGTACTAGCATAGCATGCACACTTCGTCACCTTCATGCATATGTAGGAGGAATAGATCACATCAATATTATCATAGCAATAGTTAACTTCGCAATCTACAAGAGATCATGATCATAGCATAAACCAAGTACTAACACGGTGCACACACTTGTCACCTTTGCACACGTGCGGGAGGAATAAAACTACTTTAATAACACATCACTAGAGTAGCACATAGATAAATTGTGATACAAACACATTGCAATCATAAAGAGATATAAATAAGCACCTCACTATGCCATTCAACGGTGAATAAGTATTACGTGAAATATAGCCTAAGAGACCCACACGGTGCACACACTCGTCACCTTTACACACGTGGGACAAGGAGTCTCCGGAGATCACATAAGTAAAACTCACTTGACTAGCATAATGACATCTAGATTACAAGCATCATCATATGAATCTCAATCATGTAAGGCAGCTCATGAGATTATTGTATTGAAGCACATAGGAGAGAGATGAACCACATAGCTACCGGTACAGCCCCGAGCCTCGATGGAGAACTACTCCCTCCTCATGGGAGCAGCAGCGGTGATGAAGATGGCGGTGGAGATGGCAGCGGTGTCGATGGAGAAGCCTTCCGAGGGCACTTCCCCGCTCCGGCAGGGTGCCGGAACAGAGACTCCTGTCCCCCAGATCTTGGCTTCGCGATGGCGGCGGCTCCGGAAGGTTTTCCGTATCGTGGTTTTTCGCCTCGGGGTTTCGCGACGGAGGCTTTAAGTAGGCGGAAGGGCAGAGTCGGGGGCCGGACGAGGGCCCACACCATAGGGCGGCGCGGCCCCCTAGGCCGCGCCGCCTTGTGGTGTCGCCACCTCGTGGCCCCACTTCGTATGTTCTTCGGTCTTCGGAAGCTCCGTGGAAAAATAGGCCCCTGGGTATTCGTTTCGTCCAATTCCGAGAATATTTCGTTACTAGGATTTACGAAACCAAAAACAGCGAGAAAACGAGAGCCGGCACTTCGGCATCTTGTTAATAGGTTAGTTCCGGAAAATGCACGAATATGACATAAAGTGTGCATAAAACATGTAGGTATCATCAATAATATGGCATAGAACATAAGAAATTATCGATACGTCGGAGACGTATCAAGCATCCACAAGCTTAGTTACGCTCGTCCCGAGCGAGGTAAAACGATAACAAAGATAATTTCTGAAGTGATATGCCATCATAACCTTGATCATACTATTTTCAAACATATGTAGTGGATGCAGCGATCAAAACAATGGTAATGACATGAGTAAACAAGTGAATCATAAAGCAAAGACTTTTCATGAATAGTACTTCAAGACAAGTATTAATAAGTCTTGCATAAGAGTTAACTCATAAAGCAATAAATCAAAGTAAAGGTATTGAAGCAACACAAAGGAAGATTAAGTTTCAGCGGTTGCTTTCAACTTGTAACATGTATATCTCATGGATAATTGTCAACATAGAGTAATATAACAAGTACAATATGCAAGTATGTAGGAATCAATGCACAGTTCACACAAGTGTTTGCTTCTTGAGGTGGAGAGAGATAGGTGAACTGACTCAACATAAAAGTAAAAGAATGGTCCTTCAAAGAGGAAAGCATCGATTGCTATATTTGTGCTAGAGCTTTTATTTTGAAAACATGAAACAATTTTGTCAACGGTAGTAATAAAGCATATGAGTTATGTACATTATATCTTACAAGTTGCAAGTCTCATGCATAGTATACTAATGGTGCCCGCACCTTGTCCTAATTAACTTGGACTACCGGATCTTTGCAATGCACATGTTTTGACCAAGTGTCACAATGGGGTACCTCCATGCCGCTCGTACAAAGGTCTAAGGAGAAAGCTCGCATTTTGGATTTATCGCTTTTGATTATTCTCAACTTAGACATCCATACCGGGACAACATGGACAACAGATAATGGACTCCTCTTTAATGCATAAGCATGTGGCAACAATTATTATTCTCATATGAGATTGAGGATATATGTCCAAACTGAAACTTCCACCATGGATCATGGCTTTAGTTAGCGGCCCAATGTTCTTCTCTAACAACATGCATGCTCCAACCATGAAGGTGGTAGATCTCTCTTACTTCAGACAAGACGGACATGCATAGCAACTCACATGATATTCAACAAAGAAAAGTTGATGGCGTCCCCAGAAGCATGGTTATCGCACAACAAGCAACTTAATAAGAGATAAAGTGCATAAGTACATATTCAATACCACAATAGTTTTTAAGCTATTTGTCCCATGAGCTATATATTGCAAAGGTGAATGATGGAATTTTAAAGGTAGCACTCAAGCAATTTACTTTGGAATGGCGGATAAATACCATGTAGTAGGTAGGTATGGTGGACACAAATGGCATAGTGGTTGGCTCAAGTATTTTGGATGCATGAGAAGTATTCCCTCTCGATACAAGGTTTAGGCTAGCAAGGTTATTTGAAACAAACACAAGGATGAACGGTACAGACAAAACTCACATAAAAGACATATGGTAAACATTATAAGACTCCATACCGTCTTCCTTGTTGTTCAAAACTCAATACTAGATGTTATCTAGACTCTAGAGAAACCAAATATGCAAACCAAATTAGCAAGCTCTAAGTATTTCTTCATTAATGGGTGCAAAGTATATGATGCAAGAGCTTAAACATGAGCACAACAATTGCCAAGTATCACATTATCCAAGACATTATAGCAATTTACTACATGTATCATTTTCCAATTCCAACCATATAACAAATTAACGAAGAAGAAACTTCGCCATGAAAATTAAAAGCTAAGAACACATGTGTTCATATGAACCAGCGGAGCGTGTCTCTCTCCCACACAAGCATTTATTCAAACAAAAACAAAAACAAAAGCACACAGACGCTCCAAGTAAACTACATAAGATGTGGCCAAATAAAAATATAGTTTCAAGAGAAGGAACTCGATAATTTGTCGATGAAGAAGGGGATGCCTTGGGCATCCCCAAGCTTAGACGCTTGAGTCTTCTTAGAATATGCAGGGGTGAACCACCGGGCATCCCCAAGCTTAGAGTTTTCACTCTCCTTGATCATAGTATATCATCCTCCTCTCTTGACCCTTGAAAACTTCCTCCACACCAAACTCGAAACAAACTCATTAGAGGGTTAGTGTATAATCAAAAACTCACATGTTCAGAGGTGACACAATCATTCTTAACACTTCTGGACATTGCTCAAAGCTACTGGAAGGTAATGGAACAAAGAAATCCACCCAACACGACGAAAGAAGCAATGCGAAATAAAAGGCAGAATCTGTCAAAACGAACGGTCCAGTAAAGACGAATTTTAAAAGGGCACCAGCCTTGCTCAAATGAAAATGCCCAAATTGAATGAAAGTTGCGTACATATCTGAGGATCACTCACGTAAATTGGCATAATTTTCTGAGTTACCTACAGAGAATTAGACCCAGATTCGTGACAGACAAAGAAATGCTGGAACTGCGCGAGTAATCCAAATCTAGTATTTACTTTACTATCAAAGACTTTACTTGGCACAACAAAACATAAAACTAAGATAAGGAGAGGTTTCTACAGTAGTAAACAACTTCCAAGACACAAATATAAAACAAAGTACTGTAGCAAAATATTACATGGGTTATCTCCCAAGAAGTTCTTTTCTTTATAGCCATTAAGATGGGCTCAGCAGTTTTAATGATGCACTCGCAAGAAATAGTAGTTGAAGCAAAAGAGAGCATCAAGAGGCAAATTAAAAACACATTTAAGTCTAACATGCTTCCTATGCAGAGGCATCTTGTACACAAATGAATTCATGAAGAACAAAGTGACAATCATAAGAGGATAAAACAAAAGTAGCTTCAAGATTCTCAACATAAAGAGGGGAAACTTAATATTATTGAAATGCATATAACCATATTTCCCTCTCTCATAATAACTTTCAGTAGCATCATTGACGAAATCCACAATATACCCATCACTTAAAACATTCTTATCATGGTTCATATGCATAGAAGTATCATTAAATTTGGCATAAGAAGAGTTATTTTCATTAATAGTAATTGGAGTAAGATTATTATCAAGAATTTGAACATGGTAAACAAATTGCATATTAAGGGAATTGTTTTTAGTAATCCAATCATGACTATGACAAGTTTCATAAGGATAGTTAGAACCTATATCATAGCATTCTTTATAATAATCATCAGAGATCGGGGGCACAGTGTCATCATAGGAAATAGAATAGTTATCTTTCACAGTCGGTTTATCTGTGTCCACACCATCATTGTTATTAGAAGGAGATGTATCAAGAACATAATGACCAGTAGCTAAAGGATTTTCAAACTCCTCTTCCCCAAGCTTAGAGCTTTCTATATCATTATGGGAGGAAGCATGTATAGTACTGACACTATGGCAATTATTATCATCATTTTCAGAATTAGTTTCCCAGATATTTATAATATCAAAAGTAGTGTGCTCATTCAAATCATGATCGCTAATGTATGTAAAGGGCATATGAAGATCATCGTATTCAGATTCATTGTCACAATAATCATTAGGAGCAACATACTTACGGTTACCTAGCGTTATCTCATTCACGCGGGGATACGCCGTTACCTCTTTCTTTTTATTCTCCTTCTTCTTCTTCTTCTCTTCCTTCTCCTCGTCCCTTTTTTTAGGAGGAAGAGGCTTGAAGGGTGGCTTGTCCGCATAACCTGATTTACTTTCAGAAACAATAGAAGAAACTTGGGAGGATCCCTCCTTTTCATTAATTAGTTGAAAACACACAGCGAGTCCTATCATATTTTGGCAAGGTGTCATCTTCTAAAATATTTTGTATGTAAGTATTTGTATGGCTATTATCAATGCAATAAGAAAAACACCCATGCAGGACATCATCAACATCAAGATCACTCATATGTAACAAAGAGATTTTTCTCGACGAGTTCTTCACACCCCAAAAATAAAGTAAGTTCATCATGCTGATTAGGAGTAATTTCATCATCACAATACAAATTTGCAGCACTCATTGGGTTCAAATTATCATTGGAGGAGCATTGAAAATTAAAATGACCCACTTCATGGCAAACTTCACAAATAAAAGGATAGAGGGCACAAACTTTTTTACCAAGATCATCTAGAGCCCTAAACCACTTTCTAGTTTTTTCATTAGCATGATGGATACAATATTCATCTTTGATTTGATTAATTCCACAAGGTCTATGTATTCCACAAAAATTAACATGCTTATAGGAAATAACATTCTTAGGAGTTTGAGCATGCTCATTACAATAATTAACAACAATTTCATTCTTCATACAAGCCTCTTTAAAAGGTTCATGATACTTATCAAAATTCTTTTTAGGCAATTCAAAATGAGAAGCAAAGGCTTTATAAAGATTTGCGAGCAACTTGAGAGTCAAGACCATAAGTAGCACTCATATTTCGAAATTTATCGGTATCCATAAAAGTTTCAATGCATTCATAATCATAATTTATACCGACTCTTTACCTTTGTCGTTCTCCCAATCTTCGACGTTCTCCTTAATCCGATCAAGAAGGTCCCTTTTAAACTCTTCTTTGTTGCGCGTGAATGATCCAGAACAAGTAGCATCCAGCAAGGTCTTATCTTGAAAAGAAAGTCTTGCATAGAAATTATCAATAATGATATTACCCGGAAGCTCATGATTGGGGCATTTGAGCATTAAAGACTTCAATCTCTCCCATGCTTGGGCAATACTCTCTCCATCATGAGGCCAGAAATTATATATTCGGTTTCGGTCTTTGTGAATTTCACTTGGAGGATAGAATTTAGAATAAAATAGATGCACAATATCCTTCCAATCAAGAGAATGCTCATCCTTCAACAGTTTATGCCAATGCGCCGCTTTACCAGACAACGACATAGAGAATAATTTCTTCTTCACTTCATCCATAGAGATACCTGCACACTTGAATAACCCGCATAATTCATGCAAAAACAGTAAATGATCTCCGGGATGCACAGTTCCATCCCCTTCATAGCGGTTATCCATAACACGTTCAATAATTTTCATAGGTATTTTATATGGAATACTTTCGGTAGGTGCATTTAAAATATCACAAGCATCATTAGAGTTATCACATATGGGAGATAAAGTATTATCGAGCAAATTTTCTCCCCTAAAGATGGGAAGCTAAAAAGATCATGAAAACCGGCTTCCCCAAGCTTAGACTTCTCCATAGCATTAGCGATAATTGCATTCATACTAATAACATCGCTACTAGCATGCAAATAAGGTTCCATTGGTTTTTTAATGTTCACACCAAACAATTCTAAATCAGGAAAAAGATTAAAAAGCTCACTAAATTTTTTGTTGTTTTCCATTATGCCTAACTAGTGAAAATAAAAACAAGAAACAAAAAGATGCAATTGCAGGGATCTAAAGGAAATAGCTTCGAGCACAAACACAATGGCGCCGGAAAAGTACTGTTACACTGGAACCGGAGTATGAGTGCCTTTTTACCTTTCCTCCCGGCAACGGCGCCGGAAAAGTGCTTGATGTCTACGGGAGCTTCTATTCTTGTAGACGAGTGTTGGGCCTCCAAGAGCGAGAGGTTTGTAGAACAGCGGCAAGTTTCCCTTAAGTGGATACCCAAGGTTTATCGAACTCGGGGAGGAAGAGGTCAAAGATATCCCTCTCATGCAACCCTGCAACCACAAAGCAAGAAGTCTCTTGTGTCCCCAACACACCTAATAGGTGCACTAGTTCGGCGAAGAGATAGTGAAATACGGGTGGTATGAATAAGTAGTAGCAACGAGCACCGAGAAAAGTGCTTTGCCCAGGACGAGTAAACAAGCGAGTAGTAATGCAGCGGTAGTAACACGAGTAAAACGAGTAAACAAGCGAGCGATAGCGATATTTAGGAACAAGGCCTAGGGATTACACTTTCACTAGTGGACACTCTCAACATTGATCACATAACGAGAATAGATAAATGCATACTCTACACTTTTGTTGGATGATGAACACATTGCGTAGGATTACACGAACCCTCAATGCCGGAGTTAACAAGCTCCACAATAATGCTCATATTTTAGTAACCTTTAGTGTAAGATAGATCAAAAGACTAAACCAAGTACTAGCATAGCATGCACACTGTCACCTTCATGCATATGTAGGAGGAATAGATCACATCAATATTATCATAGCAATAGTTAACTTCGCAATCTACAAGAGATCATGATCATAGCATAAACCAAGTACTAACACGGTGCACACATCTGTCACCTTTGCACACGTGCGGGAGGAATAAAACTACTTTAATAACACATCACTAGAGTAGCACATAGATAAATTGTGATACAAACACATTGCAATCATAAAGAGATATAAATAAGCACCTCACTATGCCATTCAACAGGTGAATAAGTATTACGTGAAATATAGCCTAAGAGACCCACACGGTGCACACACTGTCACCTTTACACACGTGGGACAAGGAGTCTCCGGAGATCACATAAGTAAAACTCACTTGACTAGCATAATGACATCTAGATTACAAGCATCATCATATGAATCTCAATCATGTAAGGCAGCTCATGAGATTATTGTATTGAAGCACATAGGAGAGAGATGAACCACATAGCTACCGGTACAGCCCCGAGCCTCGATGGAGAACTACTCCCTCCTCATGGGAGCAGCAGCGGTGATGAAGATGGCGGTGGAGATGGCAGCGGTGTCGATGGAGAAGCCTTCGGGGCACTTCCCCGCTCCGGCGGGGTGCCGGAACGGAGACTCCTGTCCCCCGGATCTTGGCTTCGCGATGGCGGCGGCTCCGGAAGGTTTTCCGTATCGTGGTTTTTCGCCTCGGGGGTTTCGCGACGGAGGCTTTAAGTAGGCGGAAGGGCAGAGTCGGGGCCGGACGAGGGCCCACACCATAGGGCGGCGCGGCCCCCCCCTAGGCCGCGCCGCCTTGTGGTGTCGCCACCTCGTGGCCCCACTTCGTATGTTCTTCGGTCTTCTGGAAGCTCCGTGGAAAAATAGGCCCATGGGTCTTCGTTTCGTCCAATTCCGAGAATATTTCGTTACTAGGATTTCTGAAACCAAAAACAGCAGAAAACGAGAACCGGCACTTCGGCATCTTGTTAATAGGTTAGTTCCAGAAAATGCACGAATATGACATAAAGTGTGCATAAAACATGTAGGTATCATCAATAATATGGCATAGAACATAAGAAATTATCGATACGTCGGAGACGTATCAGTAGGTTAGTTTAGTAATTTGTTAGTAGAAATCTTGTTAGTATATTTTTTAGTAAAAATTGTTCGTATATTTGTTAGTAGATTTGTTAGGGGAGCGGTGTTTTGGAACATGGGTCCATATGCTCTCTATATTTCGAAATGCATCTTACATACATTTTAAATTTTTAAAAAATTGAAACTAAAAGTTCGCACGTACATCTTCACGTGCTACGTGCTCACAAAGTCATTTCATAAAAAATCGACTTATCATGTGACGTGTGTAAAAAAGAAAAAATCCAGTGCAAAAAATAATGCTTTTCACAAGATAAACTTTCTCTTTTTTATATAGACCACACAAAATATTGGTTTTTCGTGAAACTTGACGAACGCACGTATATTATGAAGATGTACATGTCGAATTTTTTATCCAAATTTTTTGACATTTTGAAATATAATTTTTTAGTAGAGGGAGCATATGCACCCAGGAGCCGAATTGAATTTCCGATTTGTTAGTAGAAATTATTAGTATATTTGTTAGTAGATTTGTTAGTATATTTGTTAGCAGAAACTCTTAGTACATTTGTTAGTAGAAACTATTAGTAGAATTTTTAGTAGAATTTGTTAGTGGTGAATTTTTGTAGTGTTATTTTTTGTAGACTCTACTAATTAGTTTATATTTGTCATTAGTTAGATCTCGAACATATCATATGTCATATCAAAGGCATTTTCGTGGTATCCATAAGAAGAATGCCAAGGTTCCCACGTGGGGAGCTGTGATCACCCTTCCTGGTGAGAAGAAGCGGCATCTTGACACGTGGAGGGACCCAAACTTGCTGGCGGTTCATCACTTTGGGGAAAGGGCACATCTCAACTGATATATCACGTACCTCTTCACGCCCACGGATATTAGGTTCTCCACCAAGGAGGAGGAGAAGGAGCACCGCCTGGCCGAGAGGCAGTTGGCATTGGAGCGCCACAAGGACCCCTTGGTGCATCATTATGTACCGAAAGGATCCTGCAGTGATGGCGTACAACTTCCAGTTCTTCGAGAGCTCCGAGGCAGGTCCGTCCAGGGCGGACTAGCATGGGCCGGAGGCAGGTCACTCTGGGGCAAGCCAACACGAGTTTTACTTCGACTCCGGGACAACAACTTCTATGGAGGCGTTGACTCGATGTTTTTCGCACAAGGATGACTCGAGGGTTTATATCAAACTTTTGGGGAACTAGTATAATACACATCTCCTTCCTCTTCTAGCAACCTACAAAACAAAAGAGTAGTGTTTCCTAGTGTCGCCAACTCCACCAAGTGGTTGTCAAGCACAATATTTCGTATTATAATTGAAATAAAATATAAATAAACCAAACAAGCATCAGAAAATAGAAAATACCCTATAAGTTTCCTTGGGAACTCAACTATGCTTTAAGCTAGTAACACATAAATAAACTATAGTATGTATGCAAGCTAAACAATAAGTGAACTAACTATATGCTCCATCCATCCTCAAATAGGTGGAGTTTAGCCTCAAACTTTATCCACAAAAGTGTGTACTTCTATCTTCCCAATGCACTTTAACGTAGTAAAAATAGCTTCTCTTTCATTGCACGAAAATCAAATTCAATAATATTAAGGAGCACATATTATCTTTAATTTCTACATGCGCTTAGCTCCTTGGAGGTGAAAAAATTAAGGAGGAGAGAGATGTTGATTTGCATCTTTCCAATGCAATTTTCTCTCTACTTGATAATATATCTTGGAAAACCCGCGCACACACTTATTTGTGGACGGAGGAAGTATGAAAGATACTAACTGCAATGCAAAGGTAAAGTGTAATGGTGTTGGTAGTGGTGTAAACTGTATGAGATAACTAAATGCAAGATAAGTAAATATTTTTCGTATTTTCAGATTAAATGAATACTGAAAACAAAAGGGCTTGTAAATGCGTGTAAAAGGTGTTTTTTTTCTTATGATTAAAAGCGGGGACTGGGGTTCATAATTTCACTTGTCTACTCTCTCATAAACACAGTCAAATCAAAACAACTTTAAAGAACCGTATAATATTGATGTAACTTCATAATGTGCTTGATAAATATTCATATGGTCATCACGTCATGTGGTTGAGATACAAACGAATTCACAAGAGTTTAAATAACTAAATAGATAAAATAAAAATTGAAATTGAAATTGAAATTTGATGAAGTACCAAAATAAGCCTCATGCGAAAAATGTTTGATTTTTAAAAATTATCTATACTTATGCTCTTCAGTTACTAATTTATCATGTTCAATTTAGTTAATATTCATGCATATTTCAAGTCAGGAAAGTGCGGGAGATGAATTCCATGTTCAATTAATTTTGGACAAGACAATTGGTGATAATATATCGATTACAAGAACTTGAACCAAGTTTTCTCAACAGGCATTTTAGGTAATAATTTTTGTATTATGAAGTTACGCATAAATATATTGAGAAGTGATGGAAAAAATGTAATCAAAAATTAAATGTGTTATAACAATTTAGAAGAAAAAAGCATAATGAATTCAACTTTGTAATTAAAATTATATAGCTTTGCAAAACGGGCCAGCCAGAAGAACAAGGGCTACGTGAAATACATCCATTGTGAGAGGAAACTCATTTCCAAGATAGAACTCGTCGACTTTACAACGAAGTTCCAAACAGTTAATTTCCCCACTTCAATGGTTACGCGATTTGGAATGCTGCATTTTGGAATAAATGACTCTACGGCCTACGGGCACTGATGTGACAAGGCTTCGCCGTTGACACGTTGTCCGCAGTTGCCATTTGGCTCTGCGTACGTCCACGAACGCTACTGGTAGAACGAAGCATACCTTCGAGTCAAGGGTGCAAGCTACTCTATCGCTGTCTGTACCACAAGTCGTCGTTCTTCGTTTCCATCCATCTCCTCCGGCTATGTTGTTGGCTAAGCGCCAAGTCGTCGCTGGCAAAGCCCGTCATATTTTATGTTCTGTCCACGCGGTGAAGACAATGGCGTGTTGGCCTAGCGGCTTCGGTCATCACAATTGACAACCTTTGCTCACGGGTACAATTGGTATGTCATTAACATTCTTAGCCGCCCAATCAGATGCTACATACATGGGGCACGGTTTACTTCATGCTACCTCCATCACAAGATTTAAGACTTACTATATTTTTTAGAAAATTAAACTATGTTAAGTTTAACTGAGCTTTTCTTTAAAATCGTCAACATGCAAAATAGAAAATTAATATCATTAGATAGATAATAAAATATATTTTCATATGTAATAGGAAAATATCATATTTATTGATAGATTTTAAAAAAATTGATCAAACTTTACTTGTTTGACTTTAAAGAAAATCTTCAGCCTTGGAATGAAGGTAGTATATTCGAAGGACTAGTGAGTAGTGACCCGCACATTTGGTACGTCAGTAGAGCTCAACCATTCACATTCTTAGTCGACCAACCAACAAAAATCAGGTCGATATGCCACATCAGGGCTCACACGATTTATTTCATATATTCAGAGAAACTAGTGACCGCCCATTAGCGTGGGCATCATTCTCAAACTTCACTTAAATTACAATATGCAACACCACTTGCTCATCGTGCTGGTACATTCTCCAAGAATACATCGATTAATTTAGTAGGCTAGCTTATAAATTCATAGAATGATGTTGCATATAGTAATTCAAGTGAAGTTTTAGAATTGCCACTGCATATAGCGGGTTCACTAGTTTCTAAGTAAGCCGTGTCCGGCACGCATGTGCCGTTGACTTGGTTTTGCTGATTGGTCGGCCAAGAATGTCAATGGTATCGAAACCGTGCCCCCACGATTGGGGCCTCTTATTGGACGGCTAAAATGTCAATGGTATCAAGCTCCGTGGTTTTTGCTAATCAGAATGTCAGTGGTATGACGTACCAATTGTACCAGTGAGCAAAGGCTGTCAATGGTGAAGACCAAGGCCGCTAGGTCAACAGGACATTGTCTTCTCCGTGTGGCCCGGAACATAAAAGATGATGGGCTTTGCCAGCAACGACTTCGCACTTAGGCAAGAACGAGCAAAGTGGTTTCGGAAGATAGCTGGATGAGATGGATGGAAATGAAGAGTGACAACTTGCGGTATAGACAATAAGAAAGACATCTTGCACGAGAATCATATCCTGAACCGAGCGGCAGCAGAACTCGATAGTCGATACGCCAACACTCTGACACCAATATGATCCAGGGAGTAAAGTTATATTAAGTTACATCACACTATATTTGTTGAAACGTAGGCTACATGATGCTACATTTTTTAAAACTTTCATGCGCAAATGTAGTACGTATTTTATCTTTTTGTACATGCCACAAATACACATATTTAAGTTTCAGATTTCGTATGCATGTTACTGCATTTGTTACCTACATGCAAATATATATTTTCAGAATTTTCCAAAATCTGAAAATACGTCTCAAAAATTACCCTGACTTTTCTCAGATGGCCCACCTCTGCAGTTTCCCATTAGCTGCGATATGGAGTTCTAGAAATTTCCCTCTACATCTTACACCTTCACTCGCGCCTTCCAGAGAAGGCATGCCTCGTTAGTCGTTCCCATAAAGCTTTTATTCCAAAATGCAGGACACGCAAACCAATATATTCGTAATTTACGATCTTCCGTCTGTATCCGCTTGCAACTATCGCTATCACCGTACATGTCCAATTCTCGGTTTTTTGTGATGCACTTGCTGTGCCCAGACTAACATAGGGCATCTCCAACAGGCTGACCCATTTCCTATATAAATTGTGTCCGTTTTGATTTATTTTGGTCCGTTTCTGGATTAAAATGCGGTCGTGTCTTTATTTTGTTATTTGAATCTGAGGTAGATCAAACGGCAATACCCATTTATTTCTTTGATAATATTTGGTATATTGGTAATTTACATAGGGCAAACATAAAAAAGGATAGTAAAAAACAAGATAGTAAAGCCATATATAGGGTTTGCGCTGACCGTGTTGCCTTCTCGTCATCATCGTTGGTGGTGAGGTCGCTGTAATCCGGTACGGGCCAGGGATAAGCCTATGTGACCATCGGTGGTGCCAGAGCTGGGGCCACACGGACGTCGGAGGTGTCATTGCTAGAGGCACGGACACTGGAGGTGCCGGTGTAAGCGGGTGCTATGGAGTGCCCGGTGGTGTGGCAGGGCGTCCCTTCGCGAGTGCGGAATCCCGCAGCTACACGGTGATGCCCTGGCGCCACTCGTCCATGTCCTCTAGCTCTGAGGCGACGATGGCCAGCTTCAGAACCTCATCGTCATACAGCTTGGGCGGCTGGTAGAGTAGTTATTCCTCCTTTTTCAAGGCCTTGGCCTGCTCCCCTGCCACATGAGGAGGCCGAGGTAGTCGAGGGTATCGTCCCTCGGCTTCTCGCCCATGATGTTGTCGCCGTCCACGACCGGCTCCTCGTCCTCCTCCATCTTTGAGTCCTTGGCCGAGACCTCATCGTAGTCCCACTTGTCGTCACTGAGGAACCCGGCGCGGCGTCGCGGGTCCCACTCCCAATGCTCAAATGTGTCCCACTCCGGGGAGCTGAGGGCGTAGGGGGCGTTGGTGGGATCTTCCGGTAGATCCGATGGCAGGAGCTCCCGATTGGGCCTGATCTTGTCTCGTCGCGCCAACCCTTCACGCGTCTGACAACACATCCACCCTCCGTCTTTGAGGTACCAACCGTCAAGGAGGTGGGCATAGTTACTACCACACTCTTTTTATTTATTTATTATCACGCCATGTCACTAAAATATGTTGGAGTGTGTGATGTTACTACCTATGTTACTCGTACTATAAGTAGTCTAAGCTACATCTAGATGAAAATTCTTAGGGTAGCCAAGCAGTGGTGGAGCGCCCAGACTGTCTCATATCGACTAGAGATTGCGGGGACGGAGGTGAGACTGATGTTGAGTTGGGAATGGAGCGAGGGGAGCCAAATGCTTTAGGGTGAGTTGTATTTAGCACATTCAAAAACAAACGTGCTCCTTATGGGAAATTCATTTTGGCACACGCGTGCATATGAACTCGTTGTGTGAAAATACATTTGACAGTGTTAGAAAATTTTAAAATAAATTTTTGCACGTGTGTTTGGATATTTTATGTTTGTACACAAGTTTTCAGGAAAAAAAATATTTTATGTGTCTTGTGTAAACAAGATAAATCTTGATGCTCCAATACGACTACGTATAGGACATTTTTTTGTCTTTTTTGTACATGCCATATAAAATATTATTTTCCCACGAAACCTTATGTACGAACATAGAATGTTAGGATGTACACCAACAATTTTATTTCATAATTATTTGACATTTTAAATTTATTTTTTAAGTATTTTATATAATAAGTGCACCTATGAGCCAAAATGCCACCTCCGCTCTTTAATTATGTCTTAGATTTATCTAAGGTTAGATGTAGGTAGATACTATTTAATACTATACAGATACATATGAATTTAAGAAAATCTAAAACAACATTCTATGGATAGAGGAAGTAGCACATTAAAAAATCCAAACATTCAAATTTCCCGAGGTCCGATCCATTAAATGAAAACAAGCATCCCAAAAAATAATCATATGCAGCCCGGCCATTGACTTGTCAACACGTATAATTAATAAGAATAAATGTCACTACCTGGCACCTACAAATCCAGACATTTGTGTTCTATAATTACATGTTTCACGGGATGGTTTTCCATCATTAGTTTGAGTGGCAAAGAAGCTAGCTAGAACAGAAGCACACAAACAGCCATGACTAGAACTGAGGAAGATGCTCATCCGGCAGTGATCTCCCACCCCGCACATCCGCAGCACAAGCTTCAGCGGGCGGTGGTGGACGCCAAGTTCAAGTGCGACGGCTGCATGCAGCTCGGCAAGGGTCGTAGCTATCGGTGTGAGCCATGCGACTACGACATCCACACACGCTGCGCGCCTACCGAGTCGAGCCTGAAGCACCATCTGCTAAAAAACTGCAAGCTCGACTTCCGCCTCAAGCCGCCCGGCCCCGGCTGCTGGTGCGACGCCTGCGGCGATGAATGTCTCGGCTTCTTGTACAGCAACCGCGACCGCAACGTCGACCTCCACCCCCGCTGCGCTTTCCTCCCACAGCAGGTCGTCATAGACGGCGTCCCGTTCGAGCTCCACACGAAGAAGGAATCGGCCCTTACTTGTTTCCGGTGCCAGCAGAAAGGCGCCCGCCGCAACACTTACTGGTCCTATCGTTCCCGCGACAACGGGGAACATAGGTATGTCCACGTGGGGTGCCTGATAGACGGCACCCGCGGCAAGGAGGAGAGCGTACCAACACCAACAGAACTGGTAAACAATCCTGGCAAGGGCGCATGGTACAAGAGAATTTGGAAGTTCACCAAGATCGTTGCAAAACTGAGCTTCTATCTCATCACATTCGATGCGATGGGTATTTTTACCATGGCTGGAGACGTCGTTGACTGTTTCATGTGAACTAAACGACGTAAAGAGTGAGTGTTATGTCTGTACTCTGCTGCTGTCCCCTGAACTTGTCCAAGTCTTATTGGTTTTGTCCTAGTGCTATTAGGTTTTTGCCCCGTAGTAGATACTCGGATGCCGGGTTTCTGTCAGCGGGTTTCCTAATAGCGTGAGGGCACAAATTTGTTGTCTTGTTGAACAATATATTTTCGTTATTTTATTTCAATAATGAAAAAGGGGACCATCCAGAGATTATAAAAAGGTAGCGACTATTTTTACTAACTAAATAATGACAGAAAAAACCTCAATGGAAACGACTCAGTTAATCTAAACTGTTTATTTTAGTTCAGCGAAACAGACACAATTTGTACAGCACATGTTGAATCCGGTGTTTTTCATTTCTTCACTACACATTGAGTTTTAAGCCAATACAGAAAATAAAAACCAAAAAACAGCCAAAACCAGAACATGCATCCTTGTAAGATCCAAAACACCTGTTCGACCTTGTCCACCAAAGCAAAACAGCTCACGTCCTACTCCAATCACTCCTTCCTCAAAACTAAAAGCCCTCGCGTACCCGCGGTGAAATTTAAACGAACTATGTGTGTATGTAGACGAGAAGCGCTCTAACTAAATTATCAAGTCTTGTAGGTACTCCGATCTTGCTCCCGAGGAAGAAAGATAGCATTCTTCTGTCATTTTTTCTTTTCTAATATATCAGAACTTTTGTGTGCAGTGGCTGCCAGGTTGAAGTTGGATGAAAGGTTGGCTGATGAAGCAAAATAAAGAGATTGCCAAAAGATAAGCAAAAGAAACTGAGATACTAAAATAACTGAAGAATGCATAACAGAAATAAAATTATAATGCATTACTCAGATACTAAAAGTATGAGATGACCCTCTTAGATTATTCACATTTTCGTATTCAAACTCCTATCATCTTAGCAAATGGGCAAGATACACTTTGTTGGAAGCTAACCGGCAAAAAGTGCTTACTACCATTGCAAAGCAAATTTGGTTCTCCCAGCCAACCAAAGACCAAAGATCAAAGGAAGTGCCAGTGCAAACCAAAAACCTTCTTTTGCAGGTTTGGAAATGCAAGAAGATGGTTCCGAGAGTTCAGACTTTTGCATGGAGTGACAAGGGATTAACTTGTCAATGCCTATGGATTGTAGGCTAGGGTTTAGTTAGAAGTAGAGGGCAAGTAGATCTCGAAGGTTTCAGCCGAAAAGTACTCGACGAATATGAAATCTAGGGTTTGCAGACAATGATTCGATGATCTCTTCGTCCCTCGACCCCCCTTTATATAAGAGGTGGAGCCGAGGGTTTCGTCTTGTACAAGTTACAGAGTCCGGGACGGTTTCTAACTCATCCCGCTAGATTACAAATAACACTTCCTATTACAACTCTATCTTTTCCTTTAACATATCTTGGGCTTCCGAATCTTCTTCTTCCTCGGGTAGTGGGCCTTCAATAAACCCCGGGTACTATATTTGGCAGGCCCATTTGGGATGCCTATGTCAGTAGCCCCCGAGATTTTGCTTGAATCATAGAGTCAGGGAAAATCTCTACTGTTTATTTTTACTCGAAAGCCCTAACTTTCATACTTCTTCTCATAAAATTCTATATTGTGCAGGGATATTGGTAGTTGGGGCTAGTTCATCTGACGGATCAGGTACTAGTTAACTGCTCTAGTGGCAATCCGCAAAAACCTACTTCAAAATCACGTCCCCGGACATGATCTCGGGATACTGGTGTAAACTTCGACAGGTGCCGCTTAAGGTCTTACCATTCTGTCGAGTCCCAGTCAAATTTATCGAGTACCTAACGCGTCCGTTAGGATTTTTCTTCGTATCTGTTGATACGGATAAAAGTAGCAGAGCGCAGTCTTCGGCGATGCCACGCCCGGCAGAATAGATCTGGGGTCTTACCTTCGCAAATTTGCGGCATTCAGAAATTGATCGCAACTTTGGCGTTCTGAGAATATATTGTCGAGTGCTTTTCCGGCTGTTGGAATAGCACATTTTATCGAGTCAAATATGACTTATATTGCTCTCCCGATGGGAGTATATGTAGAGTTAATTATAACTCGAAGTATACTCTCTTGCTATTCTATTTTTCCTTTGTTAATTTCATCGGGCACGCGAACAGCGTTCCCGATGGGAGTAGCCCCCGAGGCTACAGCCAAGAACTTGTGCTTGGTTGTAGGCTCAACATTTTAGTCCACCTTGTCGCTATATTGCCATTATCTCCCGATATTCTTTCCCTTCTTCTCTTTTTTTTTTTTTTTTTTTTTTACCTATCGGGTGCGCGAACAGCGCTCCCGATGGGAGTAGCCCCCGAGGCTACAGCCAAGAACTTGTGCTTGGTTGTAGGCTCCCACAATTTCTATTTTTGCCATAATCGAAACTTTACTTTTTTCAAAGTAGCCCCCGAGCATTTGGGCAAAAACTTGTTCTTGACCAAAGGCTCCCGAAGTATGCAAATCACTCATCCTGTCGCCATTTTCCTTTTATTTTTCTTGTCGACATATTTTCCCTTGGCAAATTTTTCTTCAACTCTATCAATGGCCGAGTTTTTCCTGCCTTGTGGGTCCATCGTTTCCACCACGTTGACACGTCGTGTAAGTGGGGGACACACGTCCTCCGCTTTTTCTGGCGCACGTACGGTAACGCCTATCTCAGCAAAAATACTTTTTTGCCCTTGTACCCAGAAGATCGATTCTCACCACACGATTTCCTCATCCAACGGCTTTCTGCGACCCTCAATTCTTATATAAACCTCGTCTTCAACCTCCGTTCATCCCTTGCTTGCGCCGCTCACCTGTTCCTCTTCGCAAAACTTTCCCCGCGCCCAACTCTCTCTCGATTTCCCGCACTTGCATACATTGCTCGTCCATTGCCGTTGATGCCACCGCGCGCGCGCCGACTCGCCACAAGCACTCCAGAATCCGCGATGGCTGCTGAAGATCTTGAGTGGGAGAGATCTAAAATCTCCAATCAAGACGTCAATCTGATGAAAAGGCTTGGCCTTATGAAGAAGGAAGACGCCATCCGCTTTCCCAGCGAAGAAAGCTATCCCAACCCTCCAATGGAGTATCGGGTTAGTTTTGTTGATCATCTCATCCGTGGCCTCTCTCCCCCAATCCATGATTTCCTCCGCGGTCTTCTCTTTGTTTACGGGATTCAGCTTGCACCAACCGACTCCCAACTCGATCCTTCATATTTCTATTTTTATCACTCTTTGTGAATGCTTCCTTGGAGTCGCTCCCAATTGGGCTCTTTGGAAGCGCATTTTCTGCCTTCGCCGCAATGGCGCGCACAACGCCACCTACAACATAGGTGGCGTAGTTATC
This sequence comes from Lolium rigidum, assembly GCF_022539505.1. NCBI lineage: Eukaryota > Viridiplantae > Streptophyta > Magnoliopsida > Poales > Poaceae > Lolium > Lolium rigidum. Next base: position 21,430,668 of record NC_061514.1, on the reverse strand, counting down.
TGTGTCCGAACCGATGTCGATTATTTCGACGTCAAATTTCCCGACTCTGTCCAAGGATGGCGCAAGAGGTGGCTCTATATACACGAAGAAAGCGCCAATTCCGTGGAACACAACATAGTTCCCTTCGACGGAAACGCGAAAATTCAACGCCGCCACTCCTGGGACGCCGAAGTTTCCGAAGAAGAGAAGAAGGCGACGAAGCTCTTATGTCTCGTATTCATCAGCTCCAAAATACTCGAGGCAAAGAGTTATCTGGTGTCCAAATCACAGCCTATTTTCTTAGAATTAGAGTGCAGCCTCTTCAGGCTCGCAAAAATCCTCTTTGGACATACTCTGGTGCCAATGACGCCAATAAGCTCTCCGGTGATCTTTCTGTGAAGGACTTGGAGAAGCTTATTCGAAGAATTACCTCGCTAAGTAAGAAGGATCCTATTCCTTCCTCCTGTCGCGTGGCACCCTACAACTCCACCAATCCTCTCCCCGAGGTATTTTGTCTTCTCGAATTTTTATCTTGTTCTGAAATTTTCCTGCATCTCATTGTATTAATATCTCGCTATTTTTCCCTTTGTCGCTATTTTTTTATAGGATCACCCTAATATGGCTTCCCTTCCTCCTCTTCCTGAGGATGGAGAAGTCGAAGAAATGGGTATAGTTGCCGAAGATGCTCAAGGCTCTTCTCGTTCTCGAAAGTGAAGTCGCGGGTTCTCACAAATCTGCGGCTTCTCATGAGAAAGAGGTTGAGTCTGAGGCCAGTGAATCGACTGAATCCCTTCCTCCTACTGTTTCTCCAAAGAACAAAAGGAAGAGGACCGAAGCCGAGGATTCTGGCATTTCTAAGGCTGAAGAAGTTGTTCCTTCTCATCCGAAGGCAGCTTATGATCCTTATGTTGAGTCCCTCATCAGCTCGTAAGTCAACTTTATCTCTCCCCCCTTCTTTTTTGTGCTCGAAATATTTATATTGTCCTGCTTTTTATACTGTCGACCTTTTGTTCACTAGTGATGAAGAAGAAGAAGTACCAGTTACTGACGTAGCTCCTCGGACAAGCACGTCACGTACTGTGCTTGTTTCAGATACGCTAGTTGAAGGAGATGAAACATCGCCTCCCCAACAAAACGTCGTCACCACTACTCCACCATCGAGCCCCCTTGTCCCTTCGCCAAAAAGGGCAAGGGTTGAAATGATCGTTGAGCCTCCTCCTCAACCGAGCAGCTATTCGTCGCACCTCTTGGATGATGTTAGTTTATCGAGATCTATCTTTCCTCTTTTTTGCTTTTATGGAACCGTACTTTTTGTAATGCCGAAGTTTTTCCCCTTCTTTTCTTCTTCTTTGACAGCCTATGATCAAGGATCTTATCCGCATCGGGTCCCAATTTATTGGGTACCGCGAGTATGCCAGCAGAGCCGAAGGTAACGACTTTTATACTTGCTGTTTTTCCCCGGTTTTTTACTCCCGCTGCTCTGTCGCTATTTTTGATCTTTCTTTTTCACATCTCAACGTAAAAACTTGCGGAGGCTAACCAACGTGCCGAGACACTTGCTCGAAAACTCGAGCAAAGTGAGACGGCTCGTAAGAAGGCTGAGCTTGCCGCTAGCGAAGCTAGAGCTGAAGCTGATGATGCCAAAGCAAAGGCCGCTAGTGTCGAAGAATTGCAGCAGAGGCTCAAAGATGCTGAATCTGCCTTACACGAGCAAAAAACTGCGCAGGCTGCACGTGAGCAAGGGGTCATCAAGCGTTTGAAGTCGCAATGTCGACGTACGCTGAGTAATATCCTCAATTTCTTCTATTTTGTTGCATTTCCTGTATCTTGGTTTTCGACTAATATTTTGTCTCGTGTGTCAGCCCAAACAGGCCAAGATTATGATCTGGAGAATCCCGTCAATGATCCTCTCCTTGACGCACTTTCTCTTTTGGAGCTCCATGGACGCGAAATTCGTGAAGGCGTGGCCAATGCTAATGGGGCTTTGTCGGCGTTGTTCCCCTACTTCTTCCCGAAGAAAGAGGAACCTTCGACTTTCCTTGACCTTGCCAAGCTTTTCAATACATCAGAAGATCTTGGGCTGAAGATGCGCCATGAAAATATGAAGGTGGCTGTTGAAAATACTGTTGCTCGGTTGCCGACAGCCAGCAGACTCTCGACCGGATGAAGGTTGGCGACACCGATCGATAGAACAGTCGAGGTGGAAGTCACTGATGAAGGCGGCCAAGCCCAATACGAAGAAAATCTTAGCGTATCTCGGGATCAAGCCAACGTCGACTCCTAGTTCGTCAAGGCCGGAGGTCTAGTTGCATGCCTCTATTTTTCTTTTGCTTCTTTTGCTCTTGTCGCCAAAGTGGTCATTTGGCGACACGTATTTCCTTAGCTCCACTGTAGTGCCCTTGTAATTATTCCCAAGAGATTAATGAAGAACTCTATCTTTACCTGTTATTTGATGTTGTCCTGTTTAAATTTCAGTTGATATTTGATAACTATACTCCAACTCCTACTCCTTCCAATGCTTCGCCTTCTTCCCGCGCGGAGAGAACTGTTACTGATACTGCACCTGACGATGATACCTTGTCGCAAGAATTGGATGAGCTTCGACAACAACTTCAGTATGCGAAGAAGCAAACACTTCTGATGATGGAGCAATTTCGTAGGTCATCTGAAGCCGAAAAAGTTGCCCTTCAGCAAGCTCGCGAGGCTATGGCTGCTAAGGAGGTTGCTGTTTCTGAGGCTGAAAAGGCAGTCACTCGAGAAAATTTCATGCTCGAGTTAATGAATGAAGCCAGTGCAGATATGTCGGGTATGTTTGTCTCATCCTATAATGTCTTTCATCTTCATGCTATTGTCTCTTAGAGGTTTTCCTTTCGTTGTTTTGGTAGGTGCCTTTATTGATGCTGCTGCCGAGGAAGAAAGGGTAAACACTAGGACAAACCTCCTTGTTAATCTTTCCTTGGATCATGGTTCTTTGTTTTGGGCTACTCCAGAGAGGACCCGCCAAATTACCAGATTTCAAGATCGCACCTCTCAAACCCGTGATTTCCTTCACTTCTGTACCAAAACCTTATCCATGGTTTACAACTCCATGTTTCCTCGGAATGTCCAACCAAAAACTCTTCCTGAATTGATGGAAAGGTTCAAGGATGCTCGCAGTATCCATGACTTTGTCAAAGCACAACTGGTAGCTGGTGCCGATTTGCTCTTATCATGCTCCAGATCTGCCACTCGAAGCTTGACCTTACCCAGGTTGTCGAGAAGGTTCACCAAAAGGTAAAACGTCGGAGAGTTGGTGTTGACAGGATTAACACAAAGGTTACGCCTGTAGCCGAAGAAATGATTGAGGACCTGCTTCGGATGGATGCCGACTTTTTTGCCGATGGCCATTATGCCGATTTTCTTGGTGCTGCTCCTGAGGAGGACAGAGTTACTCTTGATGACATACTGAATCAAGACTAGTTATTTTCTTCTTGTAGATATTTTTCCTTTGTAATCTATGGCTATATTGTAAAGCAACCATTATATTTCTATGTCTGTCTAGCCCCCGAGTGTTTCGGTGACTCTTTACTATATTTGTATATTTGCGAGGTTGTGAACCAAGGCATTTATATATTTGAGGCAAATATGAGCCCCCGAGCTTTTATTGAGTACTATTTTGTATTTTTATTGACTCACGAGGTATTTGAATACCAAGGCAAGGTTTTTTCTTCTTTTGTCGATGAACTATATTGAAATTCGTCGGAGCAATGACTTTGGTCACGTTGATAAAGAAAAAGGGTGATATAGCCACTATCTTTATTATATTACAGCACCGCGAGCCCGCCTCATTAAAAACCTTCTCCGGCCCCACTCGGTGCCCCGAAAAAGGAAAAGAGTGCGTCTGAAAACTCGCGGGCGTTTCAGTACATTGAAGTTTTACAAGGACTATATTTCAACTCTAGGCGTAGAACCGCCTAAGTTGCGCCACGTTCCAGGGGTTTGGCTCCTCCACCCCTGTTTTCTTGTCTTTTATCCTGTATGCTCCTCCTCCGATTACTTCCGTGACGATGTAAGGGCCAAGCCATGGTGACTCGAGTTTTTCATGACTTTTTTGCGTGAGCCGAAGAACTAGGTCGCCCACCCGAAAAGATCTTGGCCGCAAACGTCGACCGTGGTAATTCTTCAAGTCCCGTTGATATTTGGTTACCCGAGATAGTACTTCGTCTCGAGCTTCGTCGAGTGCATCTACATCGTCTTCCAAAGTGCTGTTTTTGACGCTTCTTCATCATATGCTCGTGACTCTAGGGGAGTCATGCTCTATTTCTATTGGAAGTATCGCTTCCGCGCCATGGACTAGAAAAACGGGGTTTCTTGTGTCGCCGTATTTGGTGTTGTTCGGATGCTCCACAACACACTTGGTAGTTCTTCAGGCCAGGTATGTCGAGCTTTTTCTAAAGGTCCCAACAGACGTTTCTTGATGCCATTGCAGATTATGCCATTGGCTTTCTCGACTTGCCCATTGGTTTGAGGATGTGCAACTGACGCAAAGTTCAGCTTGATACCCACCTCTTTGCAATAGTCTTTGAATTCATTGGATGTGAAGTTGCCGCCGTTGTCCGTGACAATGCTGTGGGGCACTCCAAATCTAAAAACGAGGCCCTTTATGAATTTTACTGCAGATGCTCCGTCTGGTGAATTTATCGGCTTCGCTTCTATCCATTTTGTAAATTTGTCGACAGCTACTAGCATGTATTCCTTTCCTCCTGGCCACGATTTGTGTAACTTGCCCACCATATCGAGTCCCCATTGTGCAAAGGGCCACGACAAAGGTATTGGAGCTAGCTCTGCCGCCGGAGAGTGAGGTTTTGCGGCAAACCTTTGACACGCGTCGCAAGTTCGTACTATGTCCTTAGCGTCCTCAATTGCTCGTTAACCAGCAGAATCCTGCCCGAAAGACCTTGGCTGCGATAGCTCGACTACTTGCGTGGTGGCCACATATTCCTTCGTGTACATCCTTCAGAATTATTCTTCCTTCTTCAGGTGTGACGCACCTTTGCAAGACTCCCGAGATACTTCTCTTATATAATTCTCCCTTAACCACTGTGAAAGCTTTGGAGCGTCGTATTACTCGCCTTGCCTCGACTGGATCGTCGGGTATTTCTTTCCTGAGTATATATGATATGTATGGCTGCATCCATGGTATCTCGTATTACCATGACCAGGTCTTGCTCTTCTTCTTCCTCCTCTTGCTTCTCCTTGGTAGCCCCCGAGGGTTTTTTCTCCTTCTTTTTTGATTTTGTCGACTCGGTGGATCTCTCTCGTTATCTCTTCCCAAAATACACCTGGTGGGACCGCAAGGCACCGCGACCCGATGTTTGCAAGAACGTCGGCTTCGTCGTTGCTCAATCTACTAATATGATTTACTTCGCATCCATCGAACAACTTCTCGAGCTCATTGTACACCTCCTTGTATGCCATCATGCTATCATTGACTCGCGTCACATTGGTTCATAACTTGCTGAGCTACCAACCGTGAATCGCCAAAGATTTTTAATCGAGTTGCTCCGCAGCTTTCGCCATCTTCATCCCGTGTATGAGAGCCTCATATTCTCGCTTCATTGTTAGACGCGTTAGGGAACGTCATCCGAAGGATGTACTTCAACTTGTCGCCTTCAGTGTGATATGAGTACTACTCTCGCGCCAGCCCCTTCTAGTCTCTTGGACCCATCAAAGTTCATAGTCCAGGTTCTCGATAAACTGGGGGTCCTCGTATTTTGCAACTCCATCCATTCTCGCGATGAAGTCCGGTAGTATTTGCGACTTTATTGCTTTTCTTTTTTCATACGTGATGTCCCGAGGGGAAAGTTCTATTCCCCAAAGGGAGACACGACCCGTAGCTTCCGGGTTGTTCAAGTATATTTGACAAAGGAGCTTCATTGACCACTATGATCGGGTGTGCCGAAAAATAGTGGCGCAATTTTCGTGCCGTCGTGAACACTCCATATGCTAGCTTTTGGTACCGAGGGTACCTTTGTTTTGAGGGCGACAAGACTTCGCTCACGAAGTATACCGGTCGCCGTACTCCATGGATTTTCCCTTCTTCTTCTCTTTCGACAACTAACACAGTGCTAACCACTTGGGGTGTGGCTGCAATATACAAGCAGGAGAGGTTCCTTTTCCTTTGGAGCCACCAGGATTGGTGGTGTCGATATTTTTCGCTTCAGATCCTCGAAAGCTCGATCGGCTTCTTCGTTCCACCGGAATTTATCTCCTTGCTTTATCGGCGCATAAAATGGTAACGCTTTTTCTCCTAACCCGGCGACGAATCCGCTCAAAGCCGCGACTCGCCCAGCTTAGTCGTTGTATTTCTTTCAACTTCGTTGGCTTCCTCATTGTTACTATGGCTTGTATTTTGTCGGGATTTGCTTCAATCCCTCTTGCTGAAACTAGAAATCCTAGAAGTTCTCCTGCTGGGACGCCAAAAGAACACTTCGTCGGGTTCAGCTTGAGGCAGAATTTGTCGAGGTTGTCAAAAGTTTCTTTGAGATCCTCGATCAGCGTTGTCCCCTTTTTTGATGTTATGACGACATCATCGATGTATACTTGCACGTTTTTCCCGATCCGTGTTGCTAAACACTTCGCATCATCCTTCGATATGTTGCTCCCGCATTTTTAGACCGAAGGGCATTGTCTTGTAGCAAAACACGCCGTAAGGTGTAATAAACGCTGTCTTGGCTTCATCATCTTCTTTTAATCTGATCTGGTTATAACCAGAGTATGCATCCAAAAAGGAAAGACGTTCACAGCTCGCCGTGGAGTCGATGATTTGATCGATCCTTGGGAGGGGAAAGTGATCCTTAGGGCAATGTTTGTTGAGACACGTGAAGTCGACGCACATGCGAAGGACTCGTCGTGTTTTTCTTCGGCACCATCACCGGGTTAGCTACCCATGTGGCTTCGTAGATATCTCTCTCGATAAAACCAGCTTCCTCTAGTCGATTTATTTCTGACAGCATGGATTTGCGGTTTGGTTCCGAAAACGCCGCAAAGGTTGTCTCGATTGGTTTCGCCGTTGGATCCAAATTTAGGTGGTGCTCGGCAAGTTCCCCGGGTACTCCCGGCATGTCAGCCTGGACACCATGCGAAGATTTTCCAGCTTCTCACGGAGGAACTCGACGAGCGCGCTTTCCTATGCGATATCCATGTTGTTTGCAATGGATGTCGTCTTTTTTGGATCCGTCGGGTGAATCCGCACCTCCTTAGAATTTTTCTCTGTGTTGAAAGTTGATTCTTTGTTTGGCCTTCCAACGTCTGGCAATACGTCGTAATCAGTCATGCTTTTCGACGCCAAGTATTCAGCTTGCATCCCGAAGGTTTCTGATAACCGATGGAAATCCTTGTCGCACTTATCAGCCTAAGGCGAAACTCCCTTTGACTGTGATTGGTCCCTTGGGTCCAGTGCAATCTCCATAACAGGTATGTATAGTGTGGTACTCGCCATAAATCTAGCATATGCTGGTCGTCCCAACAAAGCGTGGTATTGCGATGGAAAATCCACGACTTCAAACTCCAGTTCTCGATTCTATAATTTTCTCGGGTTCCAAACCGAACGTCGAGGTTGATCTTTCCCAATGGGTAACTTGGTTTTTCCGGTGTGATGCCGTGGAACCTTGTATCTCGTTGGCTTCAGGTTTGCTAAGGATATGTTCATCTTCCTCAATGTATCCGCATACATAAGGTTTAAGCTGCTGCCACCATCTATGAATACTCGAGAAACATCAAAGCCCGCAATAACCGCCGGCGAATAAGTGCCGACCGCCCTGGTCGAGGAACTTGCTGCGGATGATCTCGCTATTGTGAAGCCGATATCTTGTCCCGACCAATTAAGGTACTCAACCGTTGGTGGAGGCATTTTCTCTGCCATAAACACCTGTCGTGAGATTACTTTTTGAGCTCTATTGGATGGCCTTCCCTTCGAATCATCGACACCGGCTCCGTTGGAGTTAGGATCAACATAAGGTGGTGGTGCGGGTGCTGCCGCTATTCTGAGCTGGTGTCGATTGTCCTCTGTAATCGCGGGAGGTGGCGGTAGGTGAACTTCGCTTCTAGGTTCCCGAGGGTTTCTCTGTGCTGCTCGAGTGTGAGCATTTTCTGCACATCTGAACATTGCTTGGAAATTTCGACAATCTTTCTGCAGGTGTCCTGACTGTCTTTTCCCATTGCTATCGAGGAAAAAATGCATCTGGCATGGTCCATTTAACATTTCTTCGGGAGACACAAAAGGTCGTGGAAACCTTGGCCCACTATTTTGCCTGTTGCGGGAGTCATCCCTATTATCGCTTCGCTGCTCATTGCTTCTCTGATAGTCGTCTCTGTTGCTTCCTCCGGTATTTGCCCGAAATCCTGCCGAAATTTGCCCTGGGGCGTCATAAGTTGGATACTGCCGAGGAAATCGTCGCCTCGACTGATAATTTCGACCACGGTCTTCTTCTGGCGACCTGTGTCGTTTATTGTGGACAGCGTCTTCTCCGTCTGCCCATCTATTTGCTATCTCCATCAACGCGGATACTGTTTTTGGATTGGTCCTTCCCAAATCCTCGACAAAGTCTCCACGCCTAATTCCTGCGACAAACGCATCTATTGCTCTCTCGTCGGATATATTTTCTCGCCGAGTTTTTTATGATGTTCCACCTTTGGATATATTTTCTCATTGATTCATCCGGCTTTTGTCGACATGCCCTCAGCTCTTCTAACGACGCAGGTTTTTTGCACGTGGACCTGAAGTTCTTGACGAATACGTCCTCGAAACTTTCCCAATTGCCGATGGATCCCGGCGGAAGTTTTTTGATCCAAGATCGTGCGGCTCCACTTAAGTGCACCTGAATACTTTGCATCGCTGTTGCTCTAGTTCCTCCAGTTAGCTTCACCGTCTCGAGGTAATCAATTAAGCCAGTCCTCCGGATCTTGCAGGCCGTCGAACTTTTTGAAATGATCGGGTAACTTGAATCCCGAGGGGACTCGAGTTTTTCGGACTCTTCTCGTGAAGCACGGTAGACCGCACATATCCTCGTCATTAAGCTCCGGGGACTGCCGATGATCCCTTCTGCTTTGCCTTGCTCTATCGACCCTTGCTTGTACTCCTGCATCTCTTGCTCCACTTGGTCCTTCCGGAGCTGCCGCCGTTGCTGCCGCAGGTCGTGGACTATTTTGCCTTGCCGTTCCTTCGGGAGGCGTTGCTACGAACGCTGTCCCCATAGCTCCAACTCCTGCCAATGCCATGTTGTATAATGTTTCCCTTGGATCTCCCGGGGGTGGCCTGGATGCAAGGATGTAAGCTTGTGTCGCCATATACCCAGCCTTCCGGTGTCTTAGGGATAATATTTCCCCTTGTATCTATCGACATAAAAGACATGTCGAGGTTTTGAACCAAGAACTCTCTTTCGCTTCGGGTATGTGTTGTAACCTTGATCTTCCTCTCGTTCCGAGCCTCCCGTGGCTATCACCCGAAACTCTAGATTGTCCACTTAGATCTGCCCTTCTCCTCGCTAGATGCGTAGCTGCCTCCTTTCTCATGTTCAACTCAGCTGTCTGTTTTTCTATTTCTCGGCAGTTCGTGCGAGCATATATTGATAAGCTTGCAGTTCTTGAGCTGTAGCTGTTGTCGTCATTGGTTCCGAACCATCTATGGCTTTTGCCGCTCTATCCCAGGCTGCCTGTGGAAGTTGGACTCTGACGCGTGGTGTGGGCCCGACATATTTAGTGCCCATACCTCTCCTTAGATCTGAGGGATCGACAAAAGGATTTCCCAACTCGTCGAAAGCCTCCGATGTTTCCTCTTGATCTTCGATAGCATAAATCTGATGATATTTTGTATTCAGATCTATGTTGGGTTCGGTGACATCATTGTCGAGATTGATGAAGACCTTGCCCACTGTGAGAGATTTGTCGATGAAGTCATAACTGTCGACATCGCTTGAGCCATCGCTTATATATGAGTCCGCGGATGACTCAAACGATGCGTCGTCGAAGGTCTTGGCGAGTTGCTCTCTTGCTCGATGCCGACGTAACGTGATGCCGAAGTTTCTTCTTCCGACTCAGCTTGCCGATGCATAGCTTGAAAAATCAGAATCGACCGCCGACGATCCCGACGAAATCGGAATTTCGACACGATACGATCCTTCTTTCTCGACGCGAAAGTGGAACCTTCCGAACGTCATCTCCAAGGGCTCCGCCAGATACGCATATGCATCCAAACGGGAGGGTGGGTGAGGAACAAAATCAACAAGACCAGCGAGCGATCCGTTTACCTCGATCCATGGTGTTGCTTCCGGTTGACGATGTCGAAGATCTTGAACGTGCCATCGAGATCGGATCCTTACGCCTCTAATCCCCACGAGACGGCGCCAATTGACAAGGGATTAACTTGTCAATGCCTATGGATTGTAGGCTAGGGTTTAGTTAGAAGTAGAGGGCAAGTAGATCTCGAAGGTTTCAGCCGAAAAGTACTCGACGAATATGAAATCTAGGGTTTGCAGACAATGATTCGATGATCTCTTCGTCCCTCGACCCCCCCTTTATATAAGAGGTGGAGCCGAGGGTTTCGTCTTGTACAAGTTACAGAGTCCGGGACGGTTTCTAACTCATCCCGCCAGATTACAAATAACACTTCCTATTACAACTCTATCTTTTCCTTTAACATATCTTGGGCTTCCGAATCTTCTTCTTCCTCGGGTAGTGGGCCTTCAATAAACCCCGGGTACTATATTTGGCAGGCCCATTTGGGATGCCTATGTCATGGAGCCTATTGCGAAAAGCGCTCCCCACTGAGAAGAGAGCAGGTAAGTTTTCTATACACATCAATGAGGGGTGCTCTCGATGCGGAGCAATGGAAGACGAAATGCATATGCCTATTGCGAAGTTTTTTTATTCTAATCACCCATCCATCCCAGACTTGATTCATCCCATTATTTCCACTGGTCACCCTTTAGCTTCACATGAAAATATATATACATTCCTATTCTTATGGTGCCTTGGGAAACCAAGAAACGATCAGCTGTTTTGCAGGAAAGCTCATAAACCTTGGCAAGTGTTTTCTGCAACAAATGCTATACTCCAAGGAGCCAAGTTGGATGACAGGGCACATGACAACTTGATACAAGATCTTCCTTACCAACATGAGGTGCCTGGACCAACTTCTTCCGTTCAAGACCAATAGTATACCACAAGTTCAACTCGGGATTTGCACATCAACCATCGGGTGTTTCCTTCTCCAGGGACGACCGTCTCCGATCCATGGAGCATTCTAGGCACAAAGATCTTTACAGATGCTTCATGGCTGCAACTCCAACATCAGAGCACTTCTACGTCGAAGGCAGGAATATGAATTTTCATTCAGTTTGAAGGCGCCCACCGATGCGGCAGGCTCTTCATCTCAGCTATTTCTACCCCGGCTGCTTCGGCACTGCAAGCCAGAGCTTTGGGACTTCTTCTTGCAACAAAGTTGGCACACCACCTTTAGCTTCAGCAGGTTCACTTCTTCACCGACAACGCAATCCTAGCAAGGGAAGCAACTGCATGTAACATTAATGAAGACCTGGCAGATTAGGCCACAACTAGCTGCTCTTTTTAGCATGCAATCTTTCTATCAGCAGAAAATATTTCATGTTCCCAGGAGCACGAACTTCAAAGCTGATTTCCAAACAAAGCTTTCTACTAGGATTCAGGTTTATGGTAGGCCTTTCTCCTTCAGGTGCCTTGCTAACAATGAGGATGACCTACGATGCTCCTTCAGAGATGTATTTTTAGAATTCAGTGACGCCTTATGCACACTTGCTTTTGTAAAATGTTGCTGAACTTAATGGAAAAACCCTTTATGTTCAATAAAAAACATGTCCACTCAACACATGATAGTAGTTCCTCAAGATCGACTTGTCCCTACATACCCCCAGTAATGACTAGAACTTATTTTGTGTAGGAGCCATGATAAGTACACTCCTATATGCAAGTTTGGAAAAATGATGGCGCGTTCTTTTGCGTATAATGATATAATGAAGGCTATTCTCCACCAGAATGTGGAAAGATATCTACCAAGTACGTCGATAACATAGAGGTGGTGCAGACAAGATAAGGAAATGCATAAATCTGCCCTTGCACCAAGAAGTGCAGATGACAGTGCAGCGAAATTCCGCGTGTTCATAAACAGATTGGTTCACATGGTATCATGAATGGTTCAAGAAGCCAAGGTAATAAAATGAAGAAAGCTCCCAAAACAAAAGAAAGAGCATCTGAACTCCGAACTAAACAACCTCTTACCTATGAATCTATATACATTAAAAACTAAAGAGTAAAATCTGAAAAGTAAGGACTGAGATCCCTATAGACTAAAAACTAAAGACTAAATGCAAAGAGAGTTTTTTGAATAACACATTTTTCTTTATTTCTAGAAATAATACTTGTTTCCGATAGTTCGTCGGAATAATACACCGTGAGAAAAACGGAACCCGATCGGAGCCAACGGAGCCCGATCGGGGTAGTATAGCCCGATTACTTAAGATTTTGTGGACCATATGCGCGGCTTCTCGATTCATTTGCAGTAATCGGGGTTCTCTAACCCGATTGCATCCACGGGTGCAACTACCCCGACTAGAGCCAATCAGGCTATGCGTACCCGACTTTTTTTTGGGTCGAGTAACTTGTCCCCAAAATTTTGGCCCTATTTCCCGCCACCGTTCTCCCGGCTACCTTCCCGCCACAGTTCTCCTACCAACCTGTTGCCGCCACCCCTCTCCCGCCACCCCTCTCATGCCACCCTCTTTCCCGCCACCATTTCTCGCCAATTAATCTTGACGGCTCTCAATAAAAATACTGAACCGCAAGATTGTTTTGAACAACCAGTGTTTCTATCCCTTTCTTCCGCCACCACCACTTTGCTGCCATGAGTCTTCCTTGGTCGGACCAGGACTGGAGGTCGAGGAAGAAGAAGGATGCAAGCTTGCCCCGGGGCATTCGAGCGAAGTGTTGCTGGCAGTGACGAAGCTAGGAAATAATCTCAATGGGGTCAGCTGAATATTATACAGCTAAATATTATATCTAATTCACTGGTGTCATCTATGTAAAAAAAACAGTTCCTAGTAATAATTAGTGAAGAGTTTTGCAATATTCAGTGGGGTCAGCTGACCACAATGCCAATAAGGAAGGTCCATCCCTTGTTGTTGGTGCGGCGATCTTGCGAAGGTGAAAGAGGCGGAAGATTTCTCTGATAAGTTTGGCATGGAGTTTTTAATGTGTGCCAACTATGATCACCATGCACCGGCAAGCTCATCTTACGCGAGACCTCCGATATCTTGTAAGCAAGGGGAATGGACAAATTGTTCTATTTTCTTGGCAGTAACGTTCATACAACTTTTGCAGTCACCTCCACCACTTTATATGTGGTACAACTGGATTTACAAGGAGCAGCCCGAGTGGGCTATCAAAGAGATTGAAGATAGGCATTATCGCGCGTGGGCCGACTTCAAGGCGGAGGAGGCAGAGGAGGTTGTTGCAAAGTCGAAAGCAGCGCGAGAGAGATTGGTGCACACTACAAGAAAAGTTTTTATCAACAACGTCAAATTTTTGTCAGCTAAGGGGCGTTTTTCGTCACCTATGAGCCTAAGCTGATGATATGGGTTTTGTGGTGCATATCGCGTCACCTATGGATGCACCATGATTTTTTCGGCCCGTCGCGTTAGGGTGCCATTTGGCCACGAAAAATCGGGCCATAGTAAAAGATTTTTGGGAGTACATTTGACTACCGACGTCATGCAAACTAACACGTGGCAGACATCGTTAACTGTACGGTAACGCTATTTACCGGCTGAAAACTCGTGGTAGATGGTAGGCCCATACAAGGAAGCAACACCTTAAGCAGGCCAGCTCAATAAGAAAATATTGGGCGGGCCCACTTAGTTAGCGGGTCAGGCTAGTTGACTTAATTTTATCAGTCAACTATATAAATGGGCTAGTTGTTAGTTATGCGGGTCGGACCCAATATCTTGGTTTGACTAGTCAAAGACTAAATGAGCCAGCAAAATCAGTTCGTGGACCAGCCCAGCTGAGTAGGGTTGACCAATCAAACATCTATAAGGGCCGGCACACTATGTCCATGGGTCAGGCGAATGTCCTGGTTTGACCAGTCAACGTTATAACTAGGCCGGCTAACTTAGATGTCGAGCTGGGCCAGATTTATTTGTTTGACTAGTCTACTTGTAACCTTGATCGGCAAATGGGCCGGGCCAACCTTATATTTTTGCTTGGTAAATTCGTTGACTAGGCTAGCCCAATAAGTAAATGGACCGGCTCAATAAGTAAGTAGGGCCTCTCGAAATTAAGTGGGTCGGCAATAAGTACGTGGGGCCGACCCATAAGTACTTGGGCCCGGTCCAATAGGTAAGTAAGTTGGACTAATAAGTAAGTGGGCCAGCCCAGAACGTTTAACTGGTCACCTTGCATTCTAGGCTGGCCCAGCTAGGATTATCAAAAGGTCCATTAAGTTTCATAGGACCGTTTAACTACGGTCTGCTAAACTAATTGTGAAATCCAATTACAGTATCAGTGAATACCCAATTTAATCTAGCACGTGCAAATCGCAATTACAAACATTTAACAACCACTTAGTGTTTCACATTGTAGCATTGTGTCCAATTCATTTAAACATCATTTCAGATAATAAAATAAATATAATTTTACAAATAAAATAATAAGGCAATTAATATTTTCAAATAAAAAAATTACATATAATCATGGAGGGCTCCTATTAGCATAATCAATAAAATGCTGGTATTTGGCAATCACTTTGATTGAATCATATGTACTCTTTTTCAACATATCAGCTATAGATCTTAGAGCAGCAACACCATGTCTTTCTGCATACACTACAACCTTTAGATATTTATCATTTGAAAATAATGGTCTCGGTTGACAACTATGGGAGGATGCATCGAAAGAAAGGTCCGAACTTTCGTGGCCTCTCTTCTCATGAGAATTGCTTCATTACAACTACAATCTAATAATATTGCAAACATGTATTAAGAATTGTCGATATCAGATAGTCACAAGTAGCAGAAATAAGCACAAGCTAGAAAATGTATGAAACATGTACTAAGCACAGACTTACATTATATCGTTGCATAGGCTCACTATGGATCTTTTTTGACGCCTATCTTCTAATGAGGACTGCTCACTACAGGAAAACGTATCTTTGCCGGGTATATTTTCCTTTACCGGGTGTATTTTCTCGGGTACACGGCAAAGCCCCTCTTCGCCGGGTGCCAAAAAGCAACACACGGCAAAGAAAACTGTGCCGAGTGTAGCACCCGGTGAAGAAATATGACACGGCACAACAGGTAAAATACACTCGGCAAAGAGACACACCCGGCGAAGACAATCTTTGCCGAGTACCTCGGAGCTACACACGGCGAAGAAAGCTGCCACGTGGCATATAACGTGCATGGTTGGTGGGCTAGTAACGGCGCGTTTCTTCGCCGGGTGTCTCCCGTTACATACTCGGCAAAGAGCATCTTCGCCGGGTGTTTTTTGGCGGTACAAGGCAAAGACACCCACCTATGCTTTTCTTCGCCGGGTGTCTCCCTTTAGATACCCGGCAAAGAGCATCTTCACCGGGTGTTTTTTTGGTGGTACACGGCAAAGACAAATTTTCACGCGCGTATACCTACCTATGCTTTTCTTCGCCGGGTGTCTCCCTTTGGATACCGGGCAAAGAGCATCTTTGCCGGGTGTTTTTTGGCGGTACATGACAAAGACAAATTTGGCCGCAGCTGCTATGATAGCGGGGTCCATTAGTTCCGGATCGGATTTCACTATGAGCGAGGGATCGATTGTTTATTCTGTTCCCCGAGCTGGGCAACTTGTTTCCCGTTTTTTTACTTTCTTCTTTCTTCTCCTGGAAGGCTTTCTTCTCCTTCTCCGCCAAGGCTTTCTTCTCCGCCTCCGCTTTTTCCAATATTTCTTCTTGCCTACGAAATTCACGTCCATAGTCGTCAGGCATATTCCGCTCGACTTGGGACGGTGTCGTCAAAAAATCCTTAGCCCACTTCTTTTCCTTCTCAGTAAATACTGGCTTGGGCTCAGGCTCTCTTTTCGCCTTCATATCCGCCTTCCATTTCTCATGGTGAGCAGCCGCGGCCGCGTTGGTTTCCTCGACACTAAGTTCCCAAGGTCTCGGGATGAGAGGCTTCAGTGATGGCATTGGTACCTTTGTGGTCTTAGGTATATAAGGGTCTGGGTTAATAGTCCAGGAGGGGGTTGCCTTGCTGTCCGCCTGCTTCTGCTTCGTCGCCTCGAGCCGGCCGCCGTTGCTGCGTCGTGAGCAGAGGCCAGCCCGCCTCGCCCCGGTGTGGCCACGGTCTCCGTCGCCTCCGTCGGCTCGAGCCGGCCGCTGTTGCTGCGTCGTGAGCAGAGGTCATCGCCGCATCGCGAGGAGGGGTAACACGAGCTCGGCCTGCGCCCCGTCGCCCCTTTCTCCGCCATCTCAAGCCGCCGCCGCTGCTGCATCGTGAGGAGGGCCACCGTCTCGTCGCAAGGAGGGGGGCCACGAGCTCGACCTGCGCCCCGTCGCCCCAGTCTCCGCCGTCTCGAGCTGCCGCCGCTGCTGCGTCGTGAGGAGGGCCACCATCTCGTCGCAAGGAGGGGCGCCACGAGCTCGACCTGCGCCACCGCGTGGTGAGGATGGCCGCCACGATGTCGTCCGTCATGAGGAGGGCTGCCACGAGCCCCTGCTGCCGCCGCGTCGTGAGGAGGGCTCCGGGGCGAGCAGCTGTTGGGAGCCACGCCGGCGAGCTCCTTTTTTTTAATCCTTAACCAAATCTTTGCCGTGTACCCACCAGAAACACCCGGCGAAGAATTAGCGACGACGATGGCTTTTTATGTTTGCCGTGTACCCAGAAAAAAGACACGGCGAAGAAAAGGCGTCGTTAGACGGAATGGAAAACGGTGTTGCGCTTTTCTTTGCCGGGTGTTTACGTTTGACACTCGGTAAAGGCTCTTTGCCGTGAATCCGCAAAAAAACACCCGGCGATGATTCTTCGCCGGCCATGTCTTTGCCGTGTCGTCTTCGCCAAGTGTTATACACGGCAAAGACTTTGCTGGGTGTTTTTAGCCCTTCGCCGGGTATTTTAGATACCCGGCAAAGATACCGTTTCCTATAGTGGCTTCATTACAACTACATTATGATAATATTGCAAACATAGTTACACCAATGAACTATTCAAACATGTATTATGCACTGTAGATATCAGATAATAATAGGTAGCCGAAATAAGCACAATATAATGTATGAAACATGTACTAAGCACATACTTACATTATCTCGTTGCACATGCTCACTACGGATCCTATTTTGGCGCCTATCTTCTAATGAGGACTGCTTCATTACAACTGGATTCCGGTAATAACGCACACATAATTACAACAATGAACTATTCAAACATGTATTATGCAATGTAGATATCAGATAATAACATGTAGCAGAAATAAGCACAAGATAATATATGAAACATGTATTAAGCACAGACTTACATTAGATCGTCGCACTGGCTCGATGCAGGTCCTTCTCTTCTGTGCACTAGTTATGGTTAACATGTCTGTCATTTTATGCTCAACTAGGTGAAATGCAAATCCTCCTTCTCCATTATTATCCATAATTTTTATTTAGATATCACATTTAAGACCAAGTTAGCTGGTTTCAAATAATAAAAACAGTTGGGCTACCAAATGAATAAGCTAATATTTACCAGATATCATATTTAAACCAACTAGATGTTGCTTTGCATTAGATAATAATATCAGATATTCAGATTTAGAGTAATGCGTGAATATAACTGTAATGCCAAGGTTTTCCACATAAAGTAAACTGGTATTAAGAATGACCACATGTCAGGTTCAAAGCAGCTTCACAGTTGCTCCAAGACAAGCATATTAAATAGGAAGAAACATAGTAAAGCGTGAATTGCACAGCTATGGCAAGGTTTTAAGTGCTAATCTTTGGCAGAATGAACAATGCATAGATAATAACAGAAGTAAAGTACCACAATTAGCAACCAAGAACTCAGATTTCAACCTTTCGTGGCATCACCACCGTTAATATTAGAGGTTCTATGTATAGTTATGGTTTCTATCAATGAAAATATATAATTTTTTTGCCTTAGGCATTTGGGGCAAGCCCTAACCCAAACAGATAAAAGGTGCGGTGCAGCTTATTTACTATCCATTGACCGCAAATAGAAACAAATTTTGTTCGAAATAGGTGGAGCCGCTGGAGACCGCAAGGCTACACCAAACGGACAACTCATGCATGCTCGTTGGCTCGGTGCCACTCGTGCAGCTGAAACAGTGTTGCATGGGTCATGACTCATGCGTGTGTGTACAAGTGCTGAATGACGACGGGCGGGAGAAGAGTCTCCACGATCTAATAACCCTAGTAGAAAACAGATCTTTTGTTCAGAGATGTCCGAAGCATTAGTCCTAGCCGTATTTGTTACCGGGACTAATTAGTCACGGGTCCAACGGCTAGAATGCCGAACAGTTTTAGTTCCGGTTCAGACGGGACCTTTAGTCCCGACTGAATACATCAACTGAGACTTAAGGGGTTGTGGTAGGCTGCGGTTGGTGGGAACTAAGTCCGGATTGGTTTTCTAGGTTTTTTTCTTCCCTCGTGGATCACATTTTTTAGCTTTGTAAAGTACATAAGAAAATGATAGAAAATTAAAAATTAAAAATCCTTATAGATGTAGCTAGGTTAGGTGATCTAGTTATTATGAAAAAAAATAACAAACATGAATTTTGACTTATTTTGCAAAAAAAAACTGTATTTTTCGGTAAGATGGCAATAACTTTTGCATACGAATTTGAAAAAATGTTTAATATAGGAAAATATATCTATGTGAAAAGTTACATCCAAATTCAACAATCTATGGTCGTTTAGACAATTTTTACATTCTCAAACTGCCAAAGGGAAATATGAAAAAATTTCAAATTTTAGATTTTGAAAAAAAAAACAATTTATTGTTATTTATTTGTTCAAGATTATTATTACTTCATTATTTTTGTTTATTAAATTAATTATTTGGAATTCAAATAATAAATAAGTGTCATGACCAAGAGGTTAATATGATTAAGATGATACTAATATCAATAACATGTGCGCAAAGTACTTGGAAGCGGGACCAAAGAAACTCAGAAGTTAAGCGTACGGTCAAATAACTGAAATACTAGAAATTATGGAAAAAATAGAATGGAAAAATAGAAAAAAAGAATGAGAAAAATACACATGGACTCCTTTAGTCTCGGTTGGTGTCCCTCCACGCACAACGTTGGCGGCGACGGCTTCAATTATTTTTTACAATTGTTTAGGACAAAAAAAGTTCATCTTTGAAAAATGTTCAAATTAGCATATTGTTTAAGGTTTTAAAAGTTTGAACATTTTTTCAAAACATGCCATTAGAAACCAGAAAACCATCAGGATGTTGTCTGACCCATGATCGAGCTCGAATCATGGTGACTACAGCGTCACACATGCACCTAATTTGAACCATCAACTACTCTGGCTCCCCCTGGAGTTGGTCGTCAATCTCTAGGCGGTTGAGTTCAGCAGCGGTCGGAGTGGCGCCGCACATATCCATATTCTTGCCGATGGATTAAACATGTCCCATAACCAACCAATGCGGCACCTTCCGTTGCTGAGGCCGATCTTCCAGCCATAGGTCTCAACGTGCCGCCGCCGCGTCTTCTTGCCCATCTTCGCTCACTTCTTGTCGGTGATCCATCAGCAGCCAAAGGGCCACTTGAGGTAGTAGGACCACCACTCGTGTCACCGGCAGCATGGTCCCGATCTACCTCCATCGGCGGCGGTGGCATCATTGGAGATTCAGCCGCTTTGTTGTTTTTCTTTATGATCATTGCTCGAGAGCCACTTTATTGTTGGATGGTTAAGAGGGCAGTGACACCACCAGCCCATCGGGGATCGTACCATATGTTTGACACTTTCATGTCTCACAAAAGGTGGAATATTTCTCACGGGAAGACGATGTTTCTATCGATAACAAGACACCTGGTTGACTTCATCGATCTAAATAACCGTCAGATCTGTTTGTTCAACTCATTCTCTTGAAATACTCTTGGCTTGTTTGATTCATCGGATTCGAATAGAAATTGCGTAGGATTTAGATTCTATGGGAAATTTTTCTACACTAGTTGTTTGATTCATAGGAACGTACCCTACATGAACTAATCCTATAGGAATCATGTAGTGCAAATCCTATAGTAATTAAATATTAGGTCATACCTAGAAAATTTCCTTTGGCACAATCAAACACAACTCATCTTCCAATATAAGGATGGCAATGGGTAGGGTATAGACCAGGTAGAGCCATACCATACACATACCTATATAGTCAATCGTGACAACCTTATACCCATATACCCATACCCATAGGTATAAAACTTTACCCATACTCATACTAGGCTGATACTCGTACCCATTGGGTACCCGGTGGGTATGTCAAATTGTACACAAGTCACTCACAATTTTACATTTATCGATAAACAATTTTATTAAAAAAATAAATTATCTCAACTTAATAATAGGTAGCTGAGTACATCATAATTAAAAAAATATAAAAAATCACATTCTCATACTCTAACTCATAAGACAACAAAAATAGACGTGCCACATAAAAAATAGACAATAGATAGACATGGCATAGGTATACCCGCGGGTACGAGACTATACTCGTGCCCTATCCATGACTTACCGGGTAGGGTATGAGTACTACCCATGGGCATAAAAGTGAACCCATACCTTGCCCATACAGGTACGGTACCCATACCCATGGATCGAATTGCCATTCTTATTCCGATATGATTGAACCAGCCATAACATATTAATCCTATGTTTTTCTGTTTTTACAAGTTTTCTATCCTATAAATCAAGGATCCATGGGTGTATGTTCCTAGTGAGTGTATATACGAAGTTGCGGATGCAGGAAAGAATTGTAGGGGGCACACCTCAATTTTTTTGCGCACCCTCAAAAATGTGAAAAAACCTTTGCATAATGAAGTAATGAACAATATACATGATAAATTCATTGTAAACATTGGAGTTCAATACATATATCAAATGTGCATGATTAAAATACAAATAGTTCAAAATATTAAAAGAGTCTTACATGATAGAATATATCATAACTAGAAGATTACATCATTTCTTTAATCTACGGTTTCGCATTGCCATGAAAGTTTCAATAATGGCATCATCACTTACATTAATGTACACCTCTCTCTTGATAAATTTCAATAAGGAATGGTTCAAGAGCTCATCACCCATACTATTTCTCAACTTGTTTTTCACTAGACTCATTGCGGAAAATACTCTTTCAACATTCACCGTCGCCACCGGTAGGAGCAATATCAATTTGAGAAGCATGTAAACTAAATCATAAACAACATGTTTTGTTTTGTTTCAACAGGCTTAATAGAGAGCTCACCAAGATGATTGACACATTTGAATCTATCATCTTTTCTCATGCCATCAATAAAGATCTCAAGTTGGGGATCAAGAATTAACAAATCCATGCTTGATATGTCATTGGGGTAGAATTGAGAAAGTCTCATTACCTTTTGTACATCATAAGAAGCAAATGAATTCACGGGGTTCAAAGCCGCCATACAAATAAGCTAACTCCATGTTAATCTCATCAAACCGATTGTCAAGCTCTTGAATAATTTGATCAACAACACCAAGTTACACTTATCTTCTATACCGATCATCATTTGTTTGCTTTTCATAATACCGTTGTGATCTTCCATGAGCCACATAATTAGACTCCGGGGAAGGACTTAAATGCCATGAGTGTTGCAAAAGATTGTCACCTTTGCAAGAAATTTTCCCATCCAAGTGATGACCTCATATCCTTCATTTTATCCTTTGCCAATCCAACTAGCCCCATTGCATTGAGAATATCTTGATCATTCTTTTGCAAAAATATAGACAAGTAATTTGTGTAGCCAAGAACAACAAGCATCAAGTTGAGATTAAAAACAAGTCAAATGATTCAAAGGCCGCGACAACTTCTCTTATTCTTGTCCACTCACTCTTTTGTGAAGGATCTTTTCCAATATTTACAAGCACATCAAGGATTGTGGGGTACATATCAACAATGTGTAGAATGGTCTTGTAATGAGAGCCCCATCGAGTATCACCGGGTCTAGATAAACTCATCTCTTGATTGAGTCCACTTCCACTTTCATTTTCACCCATCTAAAGTGCTTGTAAAACTTGTTGAGCTCTAACATCTCGAAGCATGTCATGACGCTTGCAAGAAACTCCAATGATATTGAACAAATAACAAACATGATCAAAGAACCACACACATGCTTCATTATCATTTGCCACGGCAATAAGAACCAATTGAAGTTGATGTGCAAAGCAATGTATGTAATAAGAAGATGGCGACTCTTTCATGATCAATGGTTTCAACCCCTTAATCTCACCCTTCATGTTGCTAGCCCCATCATATCCTTTCCCCCGGGATCATGCGGAAAAAGTGAGCATCATAGGAGTATGACCTTGCATTTGGTTGCGGTGAAGGTGGATGTGGTGTTGTATCTTAAATTTCAATCTCACTCTCAATATCGCATTGGACCGAAGGTTCGAAATCAAGCCCACCATCTTCGATTTCTACATAATGTATGACTAACTGTGTTGAAGAAGATGCTATCTTCTTTGTCTTTGATGCTTGTTTCTGAAAAAGTAGCACAATTTTGCTACCCCTCTTCATTTCTACATAATTGAAACATTCAAACATTAACATTTTCACAATTTTATTTGTTACTCATAGTCACATAGAGTCATGCATACATTTTCAATTTACCAAACGTCCAAATAGAGAGAATAAGTGAATAAGTAACAGAGGCAGAGGCAGAGAGCGCGGCTGCGGGTCACCTGGTCGCTGGTCGTCGGCGACTCGGCGCGAAGAGCAGGGACATGGGGGAGAGAGGCGGCCGATAGACAACGGTCACTGCGGCGACCGGGGCTAGGTGAGGGAAGAAAACGTCGGGGCGGTGAGGTCGAGGGCGGGCCCGCGGCGTTTGGAGGTGGCGCCGGGGCCGCGGCGGTGGTCGGTCGGGGGCTCAGGGCGGCGGTCGATCGGGGCTCGACCGTTTGGGGGTAGGGCCTCGGGTCGCTCAGTCGCTCGGAATCGCCGCCTGGGACTCTGGGAAAGGAGCCTCCGAGCCTGGCCTCATGACATCTACTCCTCGTCAGTCGTCTCCTCCCAATGGGCTTTTTTCTATGGGGTACCTAATAGCCCCACGACCCCCCGTGCTGTGTCCGCCCATGTATATGAGAGCATCTCCACTGGCGGTCCCGATAGCGTTTTGGAGGCCGGGAGCGAAAATCCCCGTGCCAGTACAGTTCAAGTTGCCACACGGCTGGTACGTCTCCAATGGCGGCTTCACCGTGCCGCCGCCGCCGCCGCCAGGAGCACATACGCGGGCCCTTGCCAGGGAACGGCGAAACCAGATGACGCCGGAGGAGAGGAGCCAGCCGGACAACGCTCTCAACAGCCCGGACTAGGGACCGCGTTTCCAACACGAGCGCGCCGTCGAGCTCGCGCTGACGGCCAACCGCTCGAGTGGCCGCTTCAACACCGTCGGCCACCGTGCCTGGTGGTACGGCTGCGACGTCGACGACACGCTCCGCCAGTACGGCTTCCGTCCACGCGTCCGCGGGCAATGGGAGTCGGTGTACTTCCCGTGGGCGGCGTGCATGGCGCCGCGGGCGCCGACCTTGCAGAGGCCGCCGGAGAGGACCGCGACGTCCGGAAGCTCACGCACCGGATTGTCGTCTGCCGTTGCGCGCACGCGTTCGGCCGCGCCCGCGCCTCCTTACGGAGGCGTCATCATCCGCGACGAGGCGATGCGCATGTCCTCTGTTTCGGCCCGTCGGACGACAGGGTCGAGCCGCCGCCACCGCGCCAAGAGGAGGATGCCGCGGTCTCGCCACCACTTCCGCCGGTGAAAAAGAAATGGTGGGAGAAGGAGGCCGAGGCGCAAGCGGCCCTCCGTGGCGATTGCGACGAGGAGGAGTTCCCCGCCCTACAGTACATTGCCGGCTGCTCTGTCGAGGAAGACTACTGGCATCGCGATCGACCCGCGGCAGACGGTTGTGTGGTCCGCCAGGGACCACGGCGCCAACTTCGTTGACATTGACGGGCCTTTCGAGCTGCCGGCGCCGAAGGAGGAGAAGGCCGCGAGGTCGACAACTGGTCCTTCGGGTCATCCAACGGCGACGACCTGGACTTCAGAGCCTTCGACTCCCAGCGCCGCTAGATGTTTTTTTAGTATTTTAGTTTAAATTTGCGTTAAATTTGTATAAATTTCGTTCAAACTTCGTATATAAATATCGTTTTCAAAATTTAAATTTAACTTTCTAAATATATCGGGGCTGCCGGTATAAGTACGTCGGTGTAGGAGCAGCATCCCCAAATAAAGAATGCAGTACCGGCGGCCCTTATACGGAGGTGTCGGCAACTCTGTTGGAGCCTATTTGAGGCTGCCGATGAGATGCTCTAAGTTGCGTTTACATAAAACGGTGTTTTCACAGGAAAAAAAACAGGAACTTGCTCGGGAAACAGGCTCGACCGGACCGGGCCCATGTCTGCGAACTGCATATGCAGGACCAGCCCGTGGCCATCCACCGTGGGTCCCGAATCCAACGGTTCACAATGCGGCCCACAGCCATAAATGCAAGCATTGTAGCAGTTGACCCGAATTTATGCCCACAAAGCCCATGTCCCACCAGCCAGCTTCAGAGAGGCCATGGACGTGTACCACCGTGGGTCCCATCGAGTCGGACCCATCTGTCGGCGGAGAGAAACGTGTCGCTGAGCGCGCCGTGGTAGACGGGAGCCAGTAAAGGCAGCCGGGCCCGCGCCCCCATTTCGAAACATTTTTCGTCGGTCGCGTCACCGCGCAAGCGCAACGCTCCAAGCAGTTTCAAAACGTTCCCCTCGAAGCACGTGACTCTGCAGGCCGGCGGTGACGTGACGGGAGGTGACGGGACCGCGACGCAAACGCCTAGGCCGTTTCGCGTGGAGGCGTTTTCGAAAAGTTGTTTCATCCCAGCCTCCTCTCTCCCCTCAACCCACACCTCCACCAACACGAGCGACCTCGAGGCTGCCGCGACGAGATGGCGGCGGCGGCGGCGGCGGCGGTGGCCCACATCGGCCTCATGGACAGCGCCTACTTCGTCGGCAGGGGCGAGATCCTCACCTGGATCAATGCCACGCTACAGCTCTCCCTCGCCAAGGTCGAGGAGGTCAGTCTCACCCCCCCGCACTCCAATCCCCATCCCGTTCCTCCCCCGTCCTCCTCTCTCTCCGCGTCTCCCAGTACCAGATTGCTCCGTACCGGAGTTCGCTCCGCGGCTCGGTTCGAGATTTCTGTGTCGATTTTGATTCGAGTCCCCCATTTCCCTCTCGCTGCAGGCGGCGTCGGGGGCAGTGCAGTGCCAGCTGCTCGACATGGTTCACCCCGGAGTCGTGCCCATGCACAAGGTTAGCTAACACCATTTCCGATGCGCTTCCTCTTCGTTTTAGGGTGCTCTGTATTTGCGATTGCGCGGCTTAGATGGCCTCGATGCTGATTTTGGGGCGTGTTCCGCAGGTCAATTTCGACGCCAAGACGGAGTACGACATGATCCAGAACTACAAGGTCCTACAGGACGTCTTCAACAAGCTGCGGATCAACAAGGTATATCACCTCCCCTGCCCCTCCCATTTCGCCCATCATTATCCATGGATTTGGTTCATGATTTTGTCTCGCGGTTTGCCATGTGTGAGTGAATGCGGTCATGTGTTGAGATTTCAACCCGCAGCAGATATACGTCCATGGTGTTAGCATATACTAGTGGCCAAATGATCATTCCATAATGGGCTAAGTTTGTTATAAGCGCTAATGAAACTGAAGTTGTGCTCATTGCTGTTCACAGCGAGGAACAAGGAGGGATGTGAATGAAATTAACATGTGTGTTTTTCTGTATTCAAGGCTATAGCGCACGATTTGGTTCATGATTTTGTCTCACGGCTTGCCATTTGTCAACGGTGTGTTGAGATTCAACCTGGAACACATATCTGTTCCTGACGTTACCATATGGTAACGGCAAAATAATCATTCGATAATAATGGGCTAAGTTTGTTATGCAGTACTGCGAGTTGTGCTCACTGTGGTGCACAGTGAGGACTGAGGAGGGATGGGGATGAAGTTTAGTAAATGTGCTTTTTGTGTATTCAAGCCTCACAATTTGGTTGGGTCAAGGAGGGGTGCTAACTAGGTTCGCTGAGGAGGCATGGGAGTGAAACTAGGAGATGTTGTTTTGTGTCTTGGAAGGCTGTAGTGCACGATTTGGTTGGGTGAAGGAGGAGTGCGTATTAGGTTCATATGATGACGCATCACAAGCCAGAATTTGCTCTTCTGTGACTGTCTGTGCTCAGGACTTGACAGTTCACACTAGATCAGGAAAGGTTAGATAGAGTGGTGGGTGTTGTTTGTTTGGTTAGTTCCATATGCCACAAGAAGTGTATTTCTCAGCTCGTACTGCTCTGTTTATGTTTGAATTCCGCGCGAAACTAATATCCGAGCTGCGCCTTATGAATGTGTACTGATTTGGCCGCCTATGTTTTATCTAATGGTGCTAAAAGGGTGCTTCGTCTCTCTTCTTCAGCTTCCATTTTTATTGGTGTACATAATTTGTAGCATAAAAGCTTCCTTGTTGTGCTAATTAATGAATGGACGCCCCTTGCAGAATATTGAGGTTAACAGACTTGTTAAAGGACGGCCACTGGACAACTTGGAGTTTCTTCAGTGGTTGAAAAGATATTGTGATGCCGTGAATGGCGGAATCATGAATGAGTATGTGCTAAATCCAATGAAAAATGTACTTCATCACTAACTGTTGATTCGATAACACTGTTTCTTGTTTTAGGAACTACAATCCTGCAGAAAGAAGGTCTAAGGGTGGGAAAGAGCGTAACCACAAGGCTTCCAACAAGTCATCCAAATCACTTCAAGCGAACAGACTGTCTAGTGCTAATTCAGCAGATGGAGGTATCATGGATTCTAATATTATAGTGTTGGTACTTGTCTATAACTAAATAGGTGGACTGCACTTGTCTTTCCTTTAGTATATGCAGTACTGTATAAGATCAGTTCGGTTCTATTATCAATAAATTAGCTATGTTTATTGATGAAAACAAATCAACACAGGGTGTCAGTTTAAGTTGGTGGCATCACTTCTTAGTTTTTGCTCTCTGTTATTCTGAATACCATAAAAGTACTCAGCACGCCTACTTATTTTGTAAGATGTTAACTAACTCTATGCCAATCCCATTATGCAGCTCCCACAACTGAAAAAGTTTGTATTAGCACTGTTATGGAAGATCATTACATGGAGCAGATTCAACAATTATCTGAGAAGGCAAGTAGTGAATAAGTTTGAGTTGTTGTGCCATTTTTATAGTACTCCAGCTATCATTGTTGTGGAAAACCCAGCTATCTGTGAAGGGAAGTAGTGAAGGCAAGTAGTATCATTTAATGTGGACGTGGAAAACCCAGCTATCTGTCCTACATACAGTTACATGAGTATGCAACTCCAGTGTTACTCCAGAACACATTGATTTGTAGTTTGTGTTGATAGCCGCGACCTTGAGTCTAGATTCCGATCCTTCTTTCGGTGAAACATGTGGAGTTCATGTTTTGCAGCTATGAATCTGCTCAAGTTGCATCCTTGGGATTGATGTTACTATCTCTATTGGAATGCAGATTGCGGATCTGAAGGTTTCTGTGGACAGCACTGAGAAAGAAAGAGACTTCTACTTCTCAAAGTTGCGTGATATTGAGATACTGTGTCAGAGACCTGAGTTGGAGCATCTACCGGTAAATTGAATTTCTTTTGGACGTCTAACAGTTCTTTATTTATTTGTTATTGTACTCATCTACATCGAAGGGCAATAGTTTCTGAATTCTATTTAATTCGACCAAGCCTCTCAGCGACCCCCAATTCCCTATGGTGTGGTTAGATCCTAATCAATGCCACTCAAATTATGTCTGTATGGAAAGCAACTTGTTCCCTTGCATCGTGATATTCATTGGCACTTCAATTACCATACCAAAGATAATCTTTTACCATGTTGGTATATTTCTCACGGTTTCAGCAACAACTATCTGATTTTCTTTTCACCATCTAATTTCGAAACTGAACCTTTTAAAAAATGTTGACCAACAGGGGATGGATCCCTCCCTTGGCTGTACGTTGTTAGATAGATGAGACCTCTCCAGCAATTTTTTAGGTGGATAGCACCTTGGTAGGCTGGGCTCAACACCCTGAGCTCTAGCCACAAAGCCAAAGCTTGGTTCTCGAAACTGAACCTTTTGGGCATGAACAACCTGGTTCGCTTGAGTTTGTACTGTCTTTGGTATTGCAAGTTTGTATTTTGCTATAACAATTCATGTTTTTCTTCAATTGATTTTACTCAACCTGGGCGGTTTTCTTGACAGATGACAAAAGGGATAAGGAAGATACTTTATGCCGCTGATGCAAAGGATTCATCATTATCTGAGGCTAACGAAATAATCACCAGGTCACCAGGCATGTTCCCAGATGAAGCAGAGTGTCAAGCGACACCAAAATCACCATACACCTGAAGCTATAGTGGAGGATTTTGTGGTTGTCCTACTGTCAACCTGAGTAGCTCGAGATGTGTAAATTAGCAGTAGTAAATAACTTTGGCATGGACAACTGCTCGTGGCCAGTCGCCTGCAACTGTCTCTACTTGTTGAGTGCTGCATATCCGAAGACATTTCGTCCAGGAACACACGACTTATTCATGGATAACTCCTCGTCCTTGCTACACTGAAAATTGACAGTTCTTTACTTCGTTGTGTGCATTGCATGGTAGCGAGAATGATCTCTTTTTGGTGCCGATACGTCATAGTTTGCTGAAATGGCTGTGATGTCAATGAGTTAGAAATTTGCTCAGCTGTCTTTGGTCAAATGAAATACTGCGATTGATGATGCTTGTACAAGGCACTGCGGTTGGAGTAAGTGCACATCCTGACATCGAGAGAATGGTTTTCATTCACTAGACAAAGAATGCGGCAACATCATTTTGCAGATTAAATCACCCAAAAGCACACATCAGATTTCGAAATGGCACTACCAAAATCAGCTCAGGAAGGAACTAGTATTAAAAAGTGTATCTGCATTCTTGTGCTGCGCTACAATAGCAGCTAGCTGACGGAAATCGACAAGTCTATCAGAACACAAAGTTTCACCATTCCAAAATTTCCAGCTGCGTCTAGGAAATTTGTAAGTCGTAAATCTATGGCATAACATTCTTCCATTTGATCGGCAAACACAGATATCATATACAAATAAATTGTACGTATTATGTTGAATAATCCTTGTGCATTTCCTCCTGTGATAACATATTATAAGTTTGCAATTTGCAACTTGCAACTTGCAACAGAAAAGTAATTCTAAGATGACAAAGCTGCTAGGTCTTAGGAAACGTTACAAGACTAAGAAAATACCGATACAAGTCAACTATGGGTTGCTGTTTTTTTTTTAAATGCTGGAGTCAAACGATGCAACTAGACCACACTATGACCCCACAAGCCCAGATCCAGCCAAACTCTAGCCGCCAGCAGCAGCCACCGGTGACCAGCCGACGTGCAAGGCGCCGCACCACTGGAAGCACCAGCGATCGGAGTAGCAGAGCCGCGCCGGCCAGGGACCACCACGCCACGCTGCCATGCGGGCGCATTCTGCCCCGACGAGCCTGCCTGACGCGTGGGAGCATCCAGAGACGCGCGCCGATGCGCCGCCGCTACGACCGGAAGGCCGGCCAGAGCACGGCTCGAGGTGCAGCGGCCTAAGCAGCACCGTCGGACTTCGCCGCCGCTAGGTCGGGAATCGCCCCGTCGATCTGCCTTGCGCGTGGGGAAGAGCAGATCCGCCGCGCCGGCACCACCATGGCTTTGCCCGGCGGCTCGTATCACTTAGACTTTGTGTCCCACCCTTCTCAAATAAGGACGTAGGAGAGTGTGAACTATCCAAACCTCCGGATAAACCTTTGTATTTGTGCTTGTGATCCTTCTTTTTCTAACTCCTTTACTTGTGATCTATTTTCCCACAAGATTTATCTTTGTTAAATTGAATTCTTAGGTTGCCATAGACTACTATAGACAAGAACTTGCTAAAAACTTCCGAGTTTCACTAAGTAATTTCTGAAATAATAGGCTCAGACGTTAGTATGGATAGGCCAATTCTTTAATCACCCTTCACCAAGTAGTTTCACGAAGTTCGATGCATCAATTTCGAACCATCTATTGATTTATAATACTCCAATAGAGTTCGTGTAGTATATTTGCGCACCAGGGATATCTTAAGCAGTGCACTGTTAAAATCCCACGGCCAGGTTTTATCAAAATCTGGAAGTGGAGGGTGGGAATTTCATAGCCGTCGCGAGTCCTCTGTGTTAATATATAAGCAAATTACCATATAATTTAATTCAAATAAATTATGAGTAGAAAAAGCAGGTAAACTAAACATGCATATCAAATAAACTAGATAAATAGATAGCATCTAGACAAGCTATCGCATCTACTCCAAACAGCAGTATTAGAAACTCTAGCAAAATCAGAAATAAGAAGGATAGAAGAACATACACGGTCCAGCGTTGGCCGCAACAGTGATGTTGGCGGCAGTAGCAGCATCATCGTTATTGTCGCCCATATTGAGGTTACCGAAGAGTTGTCCGGGAAGAAGTCGTTGTTCAGGAACTCGTCGTCGGACGACGTCGTGTTGCTAGTAGTCGTGCGTAAGTTCTTCAAAAACCTGATTGCCCCTCGCCCGTACAGGTCTATGAGAGGTAGGGTCCCAGAGGCCTACTGTCACGCCGGTCGGTGCATGCCGAAGGACGGGATGAGGTAGACAAGGCGGTGACGCAATGTACTGGAAAGAGGTAGTCCATATGGTGTCTTGTACAGGCTAGGGTTCGCGTCTGCGCTTATATAGTGCGATTCGGAAAGATCGTAGGGTGCAACCCACGTTGGCGTCGGCACAACCATGATCCAGAAAAACCGGAACGAAATGGCTGCGTTAATGCGTCCATTAATGACTCGTAATTAATCACATGATTTATTTCCTGAACAACAAAAAGATAAGCTCAACTCGATTCCCGTAACCTTCGGCACGTAGTGATGGTAGTGCGTGCGTGACGAGGCGTGGCGGGCGGTGGTGGAGGAGGAGGAGTGCGCATGGTCTCTCTCTTCTCAATCACTTACAAGGACTAGAACAACCCACCTTATATACCACTCGAACTCTCTCTCAATTAGTAATGTGAGACTAAACTTTAGTACCACCCATTTCCATACCCACATGGGCCAATAGAATTTCAGATTTTGAATTGGGATATGGTCTAAGGCCCAGGGTCAAATTCAAGCAACCCTCCACAAAATCTCTTTACCATATTTAATTAGGGAGCGGTGTTTTGGAACATGGGTGCATATGCTCTCTATATTTCGAAATGCATTTTACATACATTTTAAATTTAAAAAAATTGAAACTAAAAGTTCGCACGTACATCTTCACGTGCTACGTGCTCACAAAGTTGTTTCATAAAAAATCGACTTATCATGTGACGTGTGTAAAAAAGACAAAATTCAGTGCTAAAAATAATGCTTTTCACAAGATAAACTTTCTCTTTTTTATATAGATCACACAAAATATTGGATTTTCGTGAAACTTGACGAACGCACGTATATTATGAAGATGTACATGTAGAATTTTTTGTCCAAATTTTTCGACATTTCAAAATATAATTTTTTCGTAGAGGGAGCATATGCACCCGGGAGCCGAATTGAATTTCCGATTTAAATACCATTATTCTAGAACATTGTTTTATATACCGGTGCATGGTGGAGACTATTAAGTTGAACTTCCAGTAAGAACTTTATATTACACTAGTTTGCAACTTGAATAGTGGACTATGCCTTGAACTACAAGTTTTCTGCGCACTAGCTTCACACAAAGGCTAGACTGATACAGTGCTGCCGTGAGCTTTCCTCGAGGTGTGGAGCTTAGACGTCATACATCACGGCCTTTCATGAGTTTATTAGAGAGCACCCAACTCTCAAATATTACGACGCTTAACAATTAGACTCATATAGGCGTGTTCTTCATAAGTTATTTTGCAGGACAACATCTTTGCTTGAATAAGCCATTTAGAACACATTAAGATAAATATCAACCTACCATGCAGATTAGGAGAGTATTGCATCTTCACGGAGAGGTAATTCAGTGTAGGGATACTCTCCTCCCAGCTGACGAATAGCTAGTCTCCAACTGTAATTCATGAAATCTTCAATCACATAGAGTGATAGAGTCGATTAACACTGTGACCGCTTCATAGTGTGGGTCTCAAGTCCATTTTCCTCGATGCTTTCTCTATCACATTTCATGATAGACCCTTTGTAATGGGATATGCCAAGTTTCAAGACGTTTGGAAATAATCGAACGCAATAACTCCGGAGTTTCTAACGTTCGAGATAAATTTCAATCTCCTCTTCACATACCTTGATGACTTCATATTATTCTTAGAACTATTTACTTTGATAATCACAGTTTGATTACCACAGTTCATAGGAATAGCGGGTATTGGTTTTTCAACGACAAGTAAGTACATCAAGAGCTCACGAAGCCGCTCTGCTTCAATAGTGGTAGTGTCTAGTGTTGTGAGTTCTACTTCCATTGTTGACCTCGTTAAGATGGTGTACTTGCAAGACTTCCAGGAAACAATGTCACCACCAAGTGTAGAAAATAACCACTCGTGGCCGTTTTCTCACCAGCATCAGAACTCTTATTTCAATCATTATAGCCCTCAAGAACCCTTGGATACCCAGTACGGTGAATGCCATAGCTCACGGTACCTTTGAAATAGCGTAAAATTCTCTCAAGAGCATGCTAATGTACATCTCCAGCATTTTACACAAATCGGCTGAGTTTGCTTACAACAAAAGAGATGTTAAGCCTCGTGGTGCTGACTAAATACATAAGCGAGCGAATGATTTGAGAACATATCAATTGAGCTCTAGCAAGTCTTCTGTTCTTTCGAATTACCGCACTAGGATCATAAGGACTTGGAGAATACTTGCAGTTGCTATACACGAAACAACTCAATATCTTTTCCACATAGTGGGATTGAAGCAATGTAATCCCACAATTATCATCCTTGAGAAGCTTGATGTTTAATATTACATAAGCTACTCCCAAGTCCTTCATCTTAAAGCAACGTGATAGGAACTCTTAGACTTCCTTAGTAACAGTAAGACTAGTCCAAAATATGAGTATGTCATCAAAATAGTGACAAAGAATAACCCCCTCGCCCCCACCATGGCGATAGTATACACACTTGTCAGCTTCATTTACAACAAAGTCTTCAACGGTTAAGGTTCTTTTGAACTTCTCGTGCCACTTCTTAGGTGCTTGCTTAAGACCATACAAAGACTTCAACAACTTACACACCTTTCCTTCCTGACCAGCTACTACAAATCCATTGGGCTGCTTCATGTAAATTTCCTCATCAAGCTCTCCATTTAGGAAGGCTATCTTGACGTCCATTTATTGAACGAGAATACCATGCGAGGCAGAAAAGGAAAGTAGTACTCTAATGGTGGTCAGTTGAGCTACATGTGATTATGTATCAAAGAAGTCTTCACCTTTGTTTTGGGTATAACACTTGGCCATAAGACGTGTCTTGTACTTTTCAATAGTACCATCCTGCCTAAGATTTTTCTTGAACACCCATAAGGACACGATCAATAACCTCCCAAGTTCCATTAGCTAAGATGGAATCCATCTCACTACAGACGAATTTTTTCTAGTAGTCAACATGCTGAGATGCATATGCTTCCGAAATAGAAGTAGGAGTATCATCCACGAGGTACACAATGAAATCATGAACAAAGGACTCTGCAGTACTCTGTCCTCCTTTTAGCGGCTTCATTGTCGTCCTCCACATGATTATCATAGTGTTCTATCACATTGGTAGTTTAGGAATTATAACTAACTCATAACTTGATGAACTAGACATCTCCTGATTTGATGAGCTAGGCGTATCTTTCATGGAAAAGATATCCTCAAAGAAAGTCGCATCATTCAATACCATAATTGTACCAACATCCATGTCGGATATCTCAGATTTCACTTTCAAAAATCTATAGTCAATACTATGAATGCATATAAAAAACACAATCCACGGTTTTTGGTCCAAGCTTGTGCTTCTTGGGTATTGGCACATTCACTTCCGCCAAACAACCCAAAATACGTAAGTAGGAGAGTTTCAGCATTTTTCTTTCCCATTCCTCAAATGGAGTAATGGTTTGTTATTTATGGGAACACGATTTAGGACATGACACATGGTCATTATCGCCTCCCCCCACCATACCTTGGATAGACCAGATGTATGTAACATGACATTAACCAAATCAGTTAGCGCCTAGTTCTTTCTTTTGGCCACCCTATTTTATTGAGGTGAGTAGGGAGGCGTCCTCTAATGGATAATACCATGCTCCGCACAAAAAGAATCAAACTCATTTGGAAAATACTCTCCACCACAATCACACCTAAGCTGTTTACGATCAAGTTGGTTTTCTGCTTCAGCTTTATAGATTTTTGAAGTGATCAAAAGCTTCATCTTTAGATTTCAGAAGGTACACATAACAATACCGAGTGGATTTATCAATTAAAGTTATTAAAATAATGTTTCCACCTTTTTTCAACTAGCCATTCATTTCACCAAGATCTGAATGCATGAGTCCAGCGGTGATAAATCTCTTACCTCGGCAGTTTTATGATACTTGCGAGGTTGCTTAGCTTGCACACACATACTTGAAACTCTAAAACCAACTTAAAACCATCTCAACATCAAAGCGATCCGTTGGCGAGATTCTTATTGATGGAAGGAACATGCTGCACATTCTTAAGCTGGATGGTCTTCCCCGAAGTAAACTTCAAATTTATTGTACCAAATCAACATAAGCACGTGAGCCATTTCCCATCAGCACGGAGCAAGTCCTTGTGACCTAATAAGAAGAAAAGATGGAAACATCAAAACATACGTGTGTATTGCCACCCATATCAATCCACCAATCAGGAGAGTTACATACTGAAAGGACAATAGGAAAAATATTGTACCCTGCATCCTTCATCTCAGTATCACCACCAATAACAACATTTGCGGTCGCCTCCATTCCCACACTTGTCATAGCGATTCATGCAATTAGGAGCCCAATGATCGAGCTCACCACAGACGTGGCAAGCCCCTTTCTTCCTATCAGTCTTCTTCTTGAAGTTGGTTAAGTGTGAGGCCTTGTTCTTGCCATCAAACTTGTCTTTGCCTTTATCAAATTTATTCTTGTTCTTGAATTTGTGGGATTGGAAGTTTTTCTTCTATACCACAGTGGCAATAGAATCTCCCTCAAATCTTCGAGCATTGTGACCTTTGCTCTCACCTTTTCTTCCACATGAAGAGACACAATGGGATACGAAACTAAAAACTCTTGTCTCTTATGTTTTAAAGAATTACGGAAGTTCCCCCATGAAGAAGGAAGCTTGGCAATAATGCCACCGGCCACAAACTTGTCTAGTAAGGTACACTTAAACTGCTTAAATTCTTTCGCAAGTGACTGTATCTCATGAGCTTGCTCAACAGTGGAGCGCTCACCAGTCATCTTGTAGTCATAGTATTGATCCATGACATACAATTCAGTGCAAGCAGCCGAGACCCCAAATTTGGCCTCGAGTGCATCCCATGCATTCTTACCATGATCAAAAGTCATGCATGGGTCAACAATATTGTCAGTAAGAATACATAAAAGAGCGGCCTTAAACATGGCATCGACTTTCTTGTAACCTTCCCCCTGAGCAGGAGAAAGACCGCCCTCGGGTTTTCCAAGAGTGGCGCTATAGCAGTCCAGGTTTTGAAACCAGAGAACTGCTCTCGTGCGCCATCTCTTATAGTGCGAACCATCAAAAAGAGGCGGCCTTGTAGCAGCGGCAATGCCTCTTGAATTTATTTGCCTACAATCAGGTTTTTAGATTGTTGAATATATAAAAAAAACTACCATATAATTTAATTCGAATAAACAATTGATAAATCATGAATAGAGAAAGCAGGTGAACTGAAAATGCATATCAACAAAGATAGATTAGAGAGCTATTTATGGTCAAGGCACTGAAGGTCATGGCAATTGTGGACTACCCTTGAATCTATTTAATATTCTACATCTATATTTTATGGTAAGATGTATCGTAAAATATTCCTTCTTAAGTTATTTCACCAACAAAATTCTAGTACAACAATTAGATAGTTGGGCATTTTAGAATCTGCGAGTAATTCAAGAACTGAACATAAGGTTATACTAGCACAAAACCCGTGCGTTGCTACGGAGCCACGTTAAATCACAACTTGATTACATAGTACATCACCGGTAGCTCATATTCTTACAAAATTTGCATTGTTTATTTTTCCACCGGATGCTTACTCAGTAAGCGTGGCTCATGTAGCTATCCTTCCTAATATGCATCGGCTCAACGTGCATAAAATTGATGAACTCAACGGCACCGGGCTAGAGGAGGAGGGCAGCGAGCTCGTTGGGAGTCCGGAGCTTGAAGAGTAAAGTTCTTGGGAGGGCTGGAGACGGTCGTAGGTGCCGGAAGTGCCGGGGACGAAGGCGATAGGGCAGGGCATCGGTGGAGATGGACACGATTAGAGATTCATCACGTCGGTCCAGCCCACCCCTTCCTTGTTTCTCTGAATGGCTTTGTCCACATTTCGGCTTGCAATCGTTGTGCTCCGAAAACTCTCGCACGGGGAGGACACTTAGGTTGATAATGATATGGAGTCCTCTTTCAGCACCAAATCTCCGAACCCTGTATCCTCTCTCTCCCTCTCGCCATACCCTCTAGAATTAACATTCTCTCCACTTTATTGCGACAAGCTCCATCGACAACCAGATGTGGGACAGCATTGAAGAGACCATGACAAATTTTTTAAAGGCTAATTAGATACTATATGCGACTGCAATTATTTCCGAAGACTCTTCGAAAAACGCCACTCTCAGCCTTCCAAGAGCATGGCATATTTTGAAAGATGAAAATTGTAGTGGCATTTTTCGAATACACAATAATCACAGCGACATATATCTACTTAACTTTTTTTAATGTAACAAAAAAATATAATTGTTCCAGATGAAATGGACATTGGCGCATACAAAGTCGTGATTGTTCTAGTCGATTTGGTTGGTTATAAGAAAAAACATAGCCCAGTCCAAGCGACACTCTAAATCATCTGTTCATCTTCCCATCGTCGAGCAGGGGAAAGTAAATACCCAAATCGCACCATCTCCCTTCCGTTTGAGACATCCCAGTCTTTCGGCCGCTACCAAGCCTGATGAGATCTTAGACCTTGCTGCTTGTGCTTTCCTGGCTTGTTGACATCCAGAAAATCTGCGTATATGTACAGGCAAAATTTTTTCTAATGAAGCGAGGTGGTACTAAACTACAACTAACACACCATTTTAGCTATGGGACACGCTCAGGTTCTGATGGCTCGGATGCGGAGATGGCCCAGCGCAGCGCAGCTCGTGGCCCATCCTGTGGCACGAGCAGGTCCAAAACAATGGACGAACCCAGCGATACGATCGGCCCACGGCCAGCGCCCAACAATGCGAAGAAAATAAATTGCAATTTGTTGTATTATGTCTTTTGGTGGGAGGGTAAAACGGTTCAAATAAATGTTGGACAAAATTTTTGGCAGAAACCTTAGCCCTTTTATTATTTGGTATATACTAGGAAAATTACCCGTGCGTTGCTACGGTATGTTGTGTTGTGAGTGAGACTGATAATAAACAACCTAAATACTCCCTCTATTTTTATATATAAGGCCATTAAGTATTATGTGCTAAAACTTTGGCTAAAAAATTAATCAATAAAATAAGTTATATAATACCAAAAACATATCATTGAAAACATCTTTTAAATATGAATCCAGTGATATGCTCTTATGATGATATATAACTTATATTATGTTGGTCAAAGTGTTAGTCAAAGTTCTTCCCGGAAATGCGTTGTAGCCTTATATATAAAAATGAAAGAAGTATAAAAAAAATAAGTATACTAATCTAATAAAAACTTCCTGGTGTATCTTGCTAGATATGTAGAAAATGCACACAAAAAATCTTTTCGAAAATAAAATTGATCGCATACATACTGCTCTTCCTTTTCTTAAGAGGAGTAATTGAGGGGCCTTCAATATGAAAGTGAAGTGTCTCACAATCTTGTTCAACAATAATGAAGTATCCATCTATCTATTAAACCGCATGCTGGTATTCCCATTTTTTTTTCCCAAACAGCTTGCACCGATTCACTTTTGGCAAATCAATCTGGTATCAACATTGTAGACGTACAGGGATAATTGGATCTTTATATGCGTCAGTTTGGAACAGAAATACGACTTTCAAATTGCCATGGAAGTTCGATCTCACCATGCCTCTGCAACCATGGACAGGTAACATCACTTACCTTCATCAAAAAATAACACCATTGCAATCTTCATGCTCTTCAACCCTGAGTAGCAAAGTGTCCGCAATTAAAGAGATGCACAACTGAAAACCTGGTCGATGTGAGAATCATATGCTTCAATAGCCTTTTTGTTCTTGCTTAAAAGTTCCTGAGGTAAGAAAATAAGCCGTTGTGGTTTTTTTTTTTGTAACATCTTTCGCTGGGCCATCTCGCCACATCTTAGAGCTGGTTGGAGCCATATGTTGTACGCTGAGATTTTGCCTATGAAGAAATGAGGATTCTAGCGATCAGAATCGATGCATCTAAATCAGACTTTTCTTCTTGTTGTATTAGCCTGGCAGGCCATGCTTGGCATTAATTTGTGGCAGCGGGTAGCGACCGAATTGAGCCGAGTTCTTCTCGTATGTCCTGGCCACCTGGTAAATCCAGACAGCGAAATTGTGCCTGCATAAGCGAATAGGCGATCGAAAAGCAGCTGGGGCTCTCGCTTAATCGCCCCCGCCAGCTGCATGACATACATATTTCGATCTTCTGAGATAGGCCAATGCCGACGACCCAAATGCCCCTGGAGGCCGCCAAAAAGTTGCTGGCCGCATACGTAGAGCTGCCTCGCTGACGTCGGGACAGGCGGGCAGCTATCGCGTGACGTCGTCCACCGCTGCTCGAGCCAATACGCCATCGACAGCACCGACGCACGCGGCCGTGGGCGGCGGCGCGGCGCCCACAACCGCCGGGCGATGCTGGTCTCCTAGTCACGTACACGCACATAGACGTAGGTGAGGAAAAATCGCTCAGAGGTCTGGCTTTTTACGTCTCTCTAGCCGGAATTCAAGTTTTCATCGGATCGACTGATATATTTTTATCACGACGGACGGAGGTAGGACACGATGTATATGGAAGGTAGAAACCAGGTTACATACGGCAACAGAAACACGCAAGGTTTAAGCGAGGGATGGTTTTGTACGGAAAATAAACTAAGAGGTATTTAACTTATAGGTGGCATAGTGGGTAATTTTCTATAACTTTAGGGGCAATTTCATGTTGGACCGCAAGAAGCCTTATTTTCTTTATTATTAGGTATAGATATAGATATAGATATAGATATAGATATAGATATAGATATATAGATATAGATATAGACATCTGACTCTATCAATCTCCGACTTGAAAACCTAAAGTTGCACACAGATCTCGTCTTTTGCAAACACAAAGTATCTGCTGATGTGCATATTGATCTACTCCGTACTTAGAAACAATAATTTCTCCAACAACTCAGAAGTAGAAATCTTTATATAAAAGAATCTACTCAAAGGATGCATTAAATTAAGTTTTCTTGAATACGTTAAGTCTTTAGATAAACCTCCAATCATATGCTCATCTTTAAGTCACGCTACATACTTCAAAATGGCACTAAAATAACTTCACCTAGTTTGCATACAAGGCAAGATTGTGCCAACCAAAACCCTAGCTAGTACTTGCAGTCGGGCCTCGGGTACTTCCTCCAGGGATCGGTGCAGTAGTTGGCGATCATGTAATTCTTCTGCACCTGCCGGAGGCGGGCCTGCTCCGCGGTGTCCAGCTGCTGGTGCATCCACGCGCCAGTGGAACTAGCACACGCCGCCGGGTCCTGCGACGACACACACCCGGTAGCCGTGTACCCCTTGTACGACGCCACGAACGGCGCCCATGTCCAGTTAGTCTTTATGCTCCCGCCGCCGGTCGCCCATGCCTCCCCGTTCCAGAGGCTCGCGTACACCCGCATCGGCTGCTGCGTCAGGAACGGCACCCCTGTGTCCGCCTGCCGGTTCCGGTACTCCCGAATCGGCGTCCCGTCAACGTAGAACCTGCGTGCAGGGGAACAGTACATATGATGAGATTCCACAATAATCGATCTTTGAGAAGATGATCCACGGGACTCTGTACGTACATGATGTTGATGGGGTTCCAGACGATGGTGTATGTGTGGAAGTCCTTGGTTGGATCGAACCACATGCGGAACTGCTGCTCCCGGCCGCCCACCCCCTGGCTGAAGATGTTGGTCTGCACGGTGTAGGGCTTGCCGTTCAGGTTCCCCAGGAATTCGAAGTCGATCTCGTCGTGGTGCGGCCCCTGCGGCGGCGACGAAAGCTGCACATACATAGTAAGCACGAGAGTCAGTACATGCATGCCCCAAGTTCGACGAAAGCGTTAAGTCCATGCTCGGTCGTCCTTACGTAGAAACTGGCGACGGTGCCGGCGGAGTTGCCGGGGATGAGCTTCATCTTCATGTCCCAGCGGCCGAACAGGTACTGGTTCTTGGACTGGAACCCGGAGCCGGAGGCCTTGTCCATGGTCAGCGTCATGAGGTCGCCGCCGCCGAGGATCTTCGCGCGCCAATCGCCAAACGTGATGTCCACGTCCTGGTAGAAGTTGCCGCCGCGGGCCACGCCGGCAGCCAGCAGCACAGAGCACAGAATCACCACCAATGTTCTCTTTCCATTGGACGCCATCGATCGTCGATCGGCAGCACTGTTCTACCGGCTATGCTACTTGCTGATGGTTATGCTGTTTTTGTGTGAGGCCAACGGGTGCAACTTGTGGGTTTTATAGGCCAATGGAAGGAGCAGGATGACATCCTCTGATTCCTCCTCAGGAGAGATTGTAGTGCTTAATTGTTAGCTAGGAAGTAGGTGTGATTAACCGCCAATCATATTTGTTGATATTGATTACTCGCTCATTTTTAGTACTCATCCCAAAGAATATTGCAACCAAGGATGACGATGAATGAATGGAGAGTCAGTTGATCCCAGTTTTGACCTCGCAGATTGACATTTTTTTTTGACACTTACTACCTCATTTAGCAAATTATCGTCCTAATTACCATATTTAATTGTTTGTCAGCAGTACTATAACAACACATATTTTTAGAGAGTAATTAACCGACACATTTTATGCATGGTTATTCTTTCCATTCTTTGGTTCCACCTTTGAAACCAATTTTTGAAAAAAATTAATGCTGCGTAATCCAATCAGTGCCTCTTATGGTATTTGTGGGGCCATGTTTCTATAGATGGCCATTTGATACTCTCATATCACATAAATATTTTTAATCAGAAAAAACATAATACTACCTCGTTCCAAAATATAAGGCATATAAATTTAGCCAAAAGTTATTATTTCCTATGTTTGGCCAAAGTTACAGACAAAATATGAACATTAGAATACAAAATCCTTATCAATAGATCCAATATTTTTCTTCCTATTTTTGATCAAACTTCGCAAGATCTGACTATTGACTAAATCTATACGTCTTGTATTTGGGAATGGAGGTAGTACAAAATAGGCTTATCTCATACACAAACATAAATGATGATTTTTAATAATAAAATTTGACCAATAAAATTCAACCTACTTTGAAGATCTAACTATTACTTGTAGACAATCACTAGTACATGTTAGCCAATCACACACATTTAAAATGTCCCATTCCACACAGTTTATTGGAACCATGCCTACAAGGGGGTCGGCAACTAGGCGAGGCATCGCCCACATTTACCCACTATTACAAGGGGCTCGGCAACTGGGCGAGGCATTGGCACATTTGATATACCACATGTACGTATAGATTGCAAAATAGTTTCAATTATTAGCTATGCAAATAATAAAGATACACAAAGAATAGAATTTAGTTTTTCTTGGTTACGAGGTTGTATTTGTGATAGCTTCCAAATTATAGAACTGCTACCGTAATCTCAAGACTCTCTAGGTTGCCCTCGTAATTCATTGCTCTGAACCATTAGTCAAGTATTTTCATCACCTTTTGATATTTTGGTAGTATGAAAGACACTCTTAAAAAATGCTAATTATGATGTGTATCAAAACATCACAATAGTGGCGGGCTGGGGGAGGTGCAGCCTGTGAATTGATTTGTATCTCATATGTGTACATAGAAGTAAGGATGTGAATTAGTTATATGATTAATGAAGATATATCAATTAGGTGCCAATGTTGGAGCAGAGCTTCATCACAGAAGGGGATAATATTAGGCGAGACTCAGACACTAGACCTAGCATCAAACTATGTTGGCATGTAAGTTGAGGAGTGGATTCAGTAGTACGCTCATGAGACCTCACTTATGGAGATATAAAGGGCGAGGAGATCTTTTGGTGACAATGGAGTCGCCATAATTGGCTTATGAAAGGAGACACAAACACTATATATTTCCATTCCATTTCAAATGACAGGCGTCAGAAGTTGCCTATGGGAGGATGGACATCTCCTGGAGGATGCCACAAATATTTCCACCCATTATTTACTCCATATAAAAGAATCTCTTCACGGCGGGAGCCCATTCAGTGGTGGCGTTAGCCGTAGAATTTTAGCCGCCGAGGGCTATAGTCTCCGTTGACAAGAATGAGGAGCTCAAGCTCCCATTTTTTCCAAAGGAGGTTGGAAGGGAAATTATGGAGATGGTGGAAAATTTGTCCTGGGCCTAGATTTTCTCATGGTTATTTTCTATCAGATATTCTAGGAGAAGATTTAAGTGATGATTATGCCGATGTTCGAGCAGTTCTAAATTGGGACATTGGTTATGTCTTGCTTGAATTTTGGCATGATTACCTTAATTCACAAGCTTGTGTGTGTGTGTGGGGGGGGATATATATCCGCTAATTTAATTGAATTATGGCTACCAATGTAATCCGAAGAATATTTTGAAAGGTGTGCCCAACAAGGATGGATCCGGTTAAGGAGTGCCTGATGCATGCCTGCCAATTTTCCTTCTGGAAAGGCCAGTTTATCCATGATAGGATTTTTGCACTTCATGAGTGTTATCACCAGATTTTGACCAAGTCGGAGGTGGGCCGCGATCAAGATGGACTTGAAGATATATATATAGAAGAAATACGTGAATCGGCCTTACATGCAAAGTTTGGGCTAGTTTGCCCTTGTATCTGTAACATATTAGGTTACGTGTCGATTAGGAGTTAGAGTTTTTACCCGTGCACGGTTAGGTGCACGCTTGAGTTAGAAAGTCCCTGGACTATAAATATGTATCTAGGGTTTATGGAATAAACAACAACCAACGTTCAACACAAACAAATCTTGGCGCATCGCCAACTCATTCGTCTCGAGGGTTTCTCCGGTAAGCACCATGCTGCCTAGATCGCATCTTGCGATCTAGGCAGCACAAGCCTGCCCACGTTGTTCATGCGTTGCTCGTGCTGAAGCCTTTTTGATGGCGAGCAACGTAGTTATCTTAGATGTGTTAGGGTTAGCATTGTTCTTCGAATTACATGCTTTCGTTATGCAACCCTTGCACATCTAGCCGCCCTTACACCTATCTCAGGTGTAGGGGCGGCACCCCGCTTGATCATAGTTTAGTAGATCTGATCCGTTATGGTTGCTCCTTGTTCATCAAGGATTAGTTTAACATCCGCAATAGTTAGGCCCTACAAAGGGTTGGAGGATCCAGCGGCGTGTAGGGTGACGTTTGCTAGCCCTAGAAAGGATGTTCCGGGGATCAACCTCGTGTTGGTTTTTAGGCCCTGTCTAGGATCGGCTTACGGTCACCGTGCGCGAGCGCGAGGCCCAATCGTGAGTAGGATGATCCGATTATGCGGTGAAAACCCTAAATCGTCGTAGATCTTATTAGCTTTATCTTGATCAAGCAGGACCACCATATATTCGGACACCTCGTTCGAATCATGGGTGGATCGGCTCTTTGAGCCGATTCACGGGATAACCCGAGAGCCGATCGAGGCTCGTATTTAATGTTTACGTGTATGCCATGCAGAAACTAAGCGAGGCATCATCCACACCTTCCCCGACCGTGTATAGGTCAGGTGGCACGCCCTTGCGATAGCATCGGACGTGTGACCGAGGAGGCTTTGCGGGCCGTCGCTCCGAGGGACCGGGGCCAGCCGCAGCCCTAGTTGTTCCCGGCTCTACCGTGTTGCCCGTCTCCGCCCGCCGGGGGGTTTCGACGTCAACACATTCTGGCACGCCCGGTGGGACAACCTTCGACAAACACCACATCGCCATCTACATCCGAGATGGCGGAAAGCACTCCGGTCAAGTACGAGGATCTGCCTGATGAACTCAAAAAGAAACATGACGAGATCAAGGCAACCCTCAAAGCCGAACTCATCGGCTCCTCTGAGAAGACCCGTTCGCACGGTATCGAGCTCAATGAAAACACACGTCCGTTGCCTGGCGACAACATGGTGGATCTCAGCCACTCCATATGCAAGCCAGAGTTCCCCTTTGGTGTCAACATGGCAGGGCTTGCAAGCTGCCATGG
Organism: Lolium rigidum; assembly: GCF_022539505.1. Classification (NCBI taxonomy): domain Eukaryota; kingdom Viridiplantae; phylum Streptophyta; class Magnoliopsida; order Poales; family Poaceae; genus Lolium; species Lolium rigidum. The sequence continues at coordinate 21,385,735 of NC_061514.1, read as the reverse complement.
CAAAGATGAAGCAGAAAGCAGCCACTCCCGTGGAAAGGATAAAGAGGAGGCCGATCCGCGCGACCGGCCCCAAGATGATGACAGACGGTACCTGACAGAGGAGGAAGTGAGAAGCGTGCGGTATCAACGTCCACTTTCCGAGCATCTCCTCAACAAATATGAGCAACAGTACGACCGACGTCGGCGCTACGACGTAGATGATGAGAGAAATTGTCGGTCTGATGCAGAGGACAGGAGGTACCGTCAGCATGATAGAAACAACGACGGGTACAATCGTCACGCGGGAGGGAGGTCAAGGGGGCAAGATGACATGGATAGGCACTGGGACTGCCCTTTCTTCAAACATTGCCGGGACTCGGGAATGAGCCGATTGCCAACAATCGAGAACTGCCCGTAATGCAAACAAAGGAAGAAGGATGCAGCTAACGTGTCCGTGTTCAAGCGTCTAGGGCCTCTCCCGCCTCGGGACAAGCATGCTGAGTCCGCTCGGGTGGAAGATCTCGAGGAACTAGAGGACGATGATGAAGAAGATAAGTATCATCGGCCAAGGTGGTGCCCTGATGGGCTCAGCCGTTCCCAGAGCGAAGGGTTCAGCGTCCGCGTGGGCTGGAAGAAGCCGAAAGATTATACCCGCACACGTTGAGGAAGGCACGGCCTGATTTGGCCGCCAAAATTCAGCGAACCCTGGACGAAGAAGGTCAGCCACAAAGAAAAGAGTGGCGCCCCAAGCAAAAGAAAGCCGATGAAGATACATCGGCTGGCACTAACATGGTCTTCATCCTTCCAACGGAGTTTAGTGCTCCAAGGTTATATGAAGCACCTGTGGCACAACTGGACTGCGGCCCACGGCCGGTCATCTTTGAAAAGCCGCAAGAAAGAAGTTACAGGCATCTGAAGGCCCTGTACTTGCGAGGTTACATCAATGGGCAGCCTGTCAACAAGATGTTGGTAGACACCGGGGCGGCAGTTAACATTATGCCATACTCCATGCTACGTCGGTTGGGACGCTCCAGCTCGGATCCGATCAAGACCAATGTAACACCGAGCGATTTCAACGGCCAAGCATCCGACGCCCAAGGTGTTCGAATGTGGATCCGACCGTAGGAAGGAAAACTGTCCCTACGATGTTCTTTATTGTCGACGACGAAGAGTACCTATGCTGTCCTACTAGGGAGGGATTGGATCCACGCCAATCGTTGCATTCCATCCACGATGCACCAATGCTTAATACAATGGGATGGAGATGAAGTAGAAGTCGTCCGCGCAGATGATTCGGCCGAGGTTTCAACAGCCTGGCATGGACGTTTGGGAGACATCAGGCCAAGAGCCGCTCTCAGGCATCAATTTGGACGACTGCGAGCGCATCGACGTGACAAAGAACGGGGTTAGGCTGGTTTTATCCACCGGCCTGACCATGTAACAAAGCAAATGTCGATGAACAAACGTGGCGAGGCTGATCCTTGTAATCGGCCCCAAAAAAATTTATGAAGGACATTACAAAACCTTCACTGAGCAATTCAACATGGAGGCCGATTTCAGCAATCGGCCAAAATTATCCTCACCATCCATTCTGCCTGAATTCAACATCGATCTCATAGGCAATGGGTTTACGTCGGCTGATGAGCTGGAAGAAGTCCACGCTGGTCCTATCAGAGCCGACGTTCACATAGAGTGCCTTGGCTAACCATAGAGCCGAGTTCAGCAGCTACCTGGCAGAATCGGCTCGGGGGGCACATAGAAGGATAGAGTACGAGGATACGGAGTTTGAAGCAAGTCAAGATATATTCCCTGATAAAGTATGGGGGCCGATACGTGAGCAAATCGGCTGTGAAAAATCCAAAATTTTCAAGCACAGCCGATGTGCAGGCATCGACTTAAGGGTGGCTCAGCATCGACTTAAGGGTGGCTCAGCGGTGCCAGCAGAAGCCCAACGAAGGGGACGTACCTCTTCTAGGACCATGAAGACGACCGATGATGAAGCAATCGGCTGTGGCATTTTTGCTTGGAGCGTGGCCAAGGTGGCGACTTGGTAGTTGTTACTTTCGGGGGTTGTTGCGTCCAGAGTTGTGGAGAACGTCAAGACTTCATCAACATTCTCACCGGAAGTTGCATCAGGATGCCAAGGATGACGAGCCGATATGAGCAGCAAGGCGCACGAGTCGAACTGGAAAAGCTCGGGGGGCAGCTCGCCCTGGAGATTCTTTGTTCGGACGACGAATTTCGTTGAAATCGGCTGGCTCCGCATTTTACAACTTGGAAGCCGATGGGAGCCCATTTGGTTGGCTCACTATTGTCCTCGCTCTGACCGAGGCTCGGGGGGCAGCTTGCCCCGAAGGATCCTTTGCCACAGGAAGCCGATTTTGTTGGAATCGGCTGGCTCTGCATCACAACTTGTCTGAAGAATGGTGCTGATGTTGCAAAATTATCAGTTTCAGCATGCAAGTCGATTCAGCGACAAGCCCAGTGTCGTTGCCTAATCGACGGTACCCCGAAGGAGGGATCCTCACGAGGGGGAGAAGAAGTAGGGGCCATAGGGCGGAGTGCACACGGGACGGTGGTACGCGAGTTACCCAGCTTCGGAACACCTGCACGATGACAGGGCCTACCGCTGCTTGTCCGGAATTATCCGGGCGCTTTCGCGTTGTTACAATGAGTTGTGGTTGTGCCTCTAGGGCTCCCGGGATCCGGCTTATAAAGGCGCACGGATCTAGGGTTTACATGGAGAGTCCTAGCCGGATTACGTATAGCCTAACTACGGTACAATATCTTGCCGTGCACGTCACGGATCCGCCTTCCATACACGTCGTCCCGGATCCGGGTTCCTCATGGGCCTCCATGGATCCGGGTTACTCCTATGTCGGTACGGATCCGGCCCGCCGATCCCGGGCTGGACTTCTTCCTTCATGATCAACAAGAATCGGGCCGCCCGATGGGCCACATGCCTCATCACCGTCTCGTGGGCCACCCGGGCTTGCCGGATCTAGGCACCGTCGATGGTACACCTATGAAGTATACCCACAACAAGAGCCCCCGCAGTTCTCCGAGTTTCACCTGCAGTTTCCGCCTTGCTGGTTCATTATAATCTCCGGCAAACGTTGGTAACGCGGAGAAACTTGAAGAGCTCCAACTTTGCATTTTCTTCTTTTTTCCAACTTATAGCCGGAAAATGCTCCCATCCCGCGGGACTTCATCCATCGACGTTCCAAAGAACATTTCCGGGTTACTCCCTGCTCGAACGAGAGACAACTTATCTTCACGAAATTACCCGGAATCTTAAAAGACTCAAACGGCTTCGGAAATCCTTCATCTTCAGATCATACTCAACAACGGAAGTTCCGTATTTCCCGCGCACAACTTCCTTATTTCCCGCGCTAAATTTTCGCAGATGCAAATCTTCAACCGGAATTTTCGGGAGTGCATGGTTAAATTACCTCCACGTCGTTTTACCGCATTTGACCTAAACACGTGTCATCCATCCAACGGCGCGACCGTTCAGCTTCCACCGTTGGATCCGGATCCCGAATCTCCGAGCGCGGCCTATAAATACCCCGCGGCCCGGTAAAAATTCATTCTTTCACCCCCTCTCACCACATCGTCTTCCTCCTCGCGCCGCGCCGCCCGCCACATCTTGACTCCGGCGAACTTCGTCACGGTGAACTTCGCGCGCCGCCGAACCAAGGCTCCCCTCGCACCAAGATTCTCACGTTTGAACGAGAAACTCGCTCCGCCGCCGATTCGTGGTCACGCGGGTCGATTTCCTTCAAGTTCGGCGACCTCATCTCCGCCGGAGCTCCGTCGAGCCACCGCGCCATTAGCGGTAAGTACGCCGGCCTTGTAGAAGACAACCTAGTGTAGAAGATAGGCTTAGTGATCCGGGTACTCAAACACTTTGTATGGGTGCAGCCGGAAGCATGCCACTCGAATCGTCACTTTGCACTGGTAGCTCTTCGAGTAGCCCGGATCCCAACCAAATAGAACCCATATGCCCGGATCCCATATCATTCCCGCCACCGTATGTTTCCGACATCGTACTAGCTCAACCTTTTTCCGCATCTTCCAAAGACCGCTCCAAGCCGGATCCCTACCCTCCAAGAGCTCCAAGAAGAACTCGAGGGACAAGCTCGGATGGCAGCAAAGGTGCAGGAGGCGGAAAACAAGAAGGCGTCCAAGGCCCGGATCCGCGAAGGAGAACGGGGTCAATGGTGGCCTTGCGAAACTACCGACGTGGAGCTTAGGGAGCTCCAGAACGAAGGAATGATCTCCTCACATTGGAGTTTCACTCGTGATTCCGTCGTCCCCAAGCCGTAGCCGGAGAAATAGTTATGACTAAGGCTTGGGTGGAACGCGGACTTTCACTTCCCTGTTCGGAGTTTTTTCTCTCTATCCTCAACACCTACGGGCTCCAGCCCCACAACATCTGCCCAAATTCATACCTTCTCTTGTCCAACTTCGTGACTCTCTGCGAAGGACATCTTGGGATCCGGCCGTACGTCAAGTTGTGGCAATTCTTTTTCCGGTGAAGAAAGAAACCAAGGAGAAAGCAATGGTGAACCGCGGAAGCATGACGTTTATGCTCCGCCCTAGCCGCATGTACCCTCCCCATGACTCGCACGAATCCGTCCGGCACCGGAACGCCGGATGGTTCTATGAGAAGAATGCCTCAGCTTCCGAAAGTCCATGAGGGTCTCGCCTCGGCTCGTCAACGAACCTCCGAAGAACTTGCAAGCCGGAGCTTCGTCCCTTCGCTCGCCCGCACCCCAATCCCGGAGAAGGCTGCGCGGAGAATCTCCCCGGCTAGTCCACGACGGACTAACCGGAGCCCAGCTCACACTTAGCTGGTTCTCCCGGAGAATCCAGCCTCTACGCTACAACGCGCGCCCGATGTGCGCTTATACCGGGGCGGATGATCTTCTCCGGGTTACCCGCCACGATCTTCCGGCCGACTCTCTGAAGAGAAGGATCAAGACGTTGGTGAAGATTCCGAGGGGCCAACAGGTCCCGGAACTGACCAAAGACATTTATACAAACGACCAGTGTCCTCCGGTAAGCTTTGTTCCTTTCGCCGCTTCAAACTTCACAAGTTTTTGGATGTTTAACTTAACTTTTATTCATCTTCCTTCCAGCTCAACACTTTGGCGGAGGAAAACTTTCGCACCATTCTCCGCGTCCCCGTCACCGAAGACACGGCGGAGGAGGTTCCGGATGACGATGAGGAGGAAGAGGAACAGCACCTCGCAAGGCGGCCCCTCGACCTACAAAGCGTCCCCGCGCCAAGGCTTCCGGCTCTGAGGCCGGAGCTAGCGGCGAGGCCTCCGCCAAGAAACCGAAGACGGTAAAACCACCTCCGCTAGACTCAAGGAAAGCGGAGCGTGCGCGTATAAGGATGCTCTCAACGGCCGGCCAAGGCACGCGCCCCATCATCCCCGGCGCCCCGTAAGTTTCCGAGCATGATGCGATTTTAACTTAGCGAAATTATCTCTTGTCTAAACCCTTTCACTTGTTCGCAGGAATCCGAAAATCGCTGCCACGCGGACCACCAGCCAAGAGCCCATCACAAAATACATGAAGAAATCTCCGGCTGTTGGTCCCTCTACTCCAGCCTCCACCAAGCGTCTCCCACCCAACTCCCCAACCGTCGCCCCTCGAGCGGATCCATCTCCCCCACCTCGCCGCAAACACTCCACCGGAAATAATTCCGGTTAGCAGCGAGACATGCGGGCGAAGAAGACCCTAAGGCCAAAGGCCCCGCCCAAGAAGAGGCGGAAAAACAAGTCCAAGGAGAGGTTGAAGTAACTTCTTCCGAGAAAGCCGGAGAAGGCGCCGGCGACATGGTCGTTTTTCCGAAGAACTTTGGAGATCCGCCGACACCACTTCCACCCCAAAGGCCTATGCCACTAAGTTTTTCAACAAGCCGACCGAGGCGGAGAAGTGGGAGCTTCAACAAGACCTCGCTTAACGCCATGCCGAACAACGCCCGGGGGAAACCTCGATTCCAGGACGTCGGAAATCCAAGACTTCAAGAAAAATGTTGGCCAGCTCCGCGACCAGCTCATCTCGCAAGCAAAAGGTACTCCCCAAGAGCCCCCAAGCATGTAAGCGGAAACCGAAAAAGTAGTTAGCGCTTAGATGCTTAGAGAAAGATTACTTCCGGGAAAGTTTTTTAGAATGAACCAAGTAGCCCCCAAGCATTATGGCGGAAAGGTTCCGCAATGATGCTTTTAAAAGAAACCACCGCTACAAGCGGAATTTTTACTCCCGCACCGTTTAAATTTTACAGAACAAGCAGGCGCCGCACTACGAGCCGCACAAGAACATTGCCCCGCAGCCGCCGCGTTACTCTGAGTCAGGCGGAAAATATCCGGACCCTGAAGGATGAGAATGCAGAATTGGCTAAACAACTGGCGGACGCCCAAGGTTGGTTTCCGCCTTCTTCGTCATTAACCAAATTCCGACTTTAAATTTGCTGTTAACTTATGTTATTATAGGCGCATCCTCCTCCCTGGCAACAGCTTCGACTGAACTTGAGAACCTCGCGCTCCTCGTACCAAGAATTGGAGACGAAGCTAAAGGAGGCGGAACTTAAGAGGGAGCAAGCCGAAAAGCAGCTGGCGGAGAAAAACTCCGAGCATATCGTGGAAAAGGGCGAGCTGAAACTGAAGATAGAATGCCGATAGCGAGACCATCAAGAGGCAACAAAAAGAGCTCAACGGACTCCGGAAATATATGGAGACCGCGGAACAAAGACCGGGATTTGCTCAATGAGAACATCTTGGGTACCGATACCGGAACCTTGCCCAGATATTTGTTCCGACGTTTTACTTTATGCTCAAAACCGTATGCTTATATCCCGACCGTTTTATGCGTAACCACTTGGGTATTCCGAAGAGCGCCGGAATTTGTACCCACGTGATGACCTTCTTCAACTTGCAGTGCGATGACCGCAAAGATCTCATCTCCGCCTCCCGCAAGATATGTTATAACTTATCCATCAAGAGGAGCCGCACTTGCGACGTCCGGAAACTTATTAGAAAGATGGATGTTCTGCCGGAGCTAGTGACGGATCTCGCAAGCATCATCAGCCCGAGGCGCAGCTCGCAATGTCCTTGACCATGTGCCTAGCACATAATGCGGATCTTGATCTTGATGAAGTGACCACGGCGTTCCTCCGGATGCGGATGTTAGCGCGCCACCGGATGCAGTGAGCGGCTACGACACCCGTATTGCGCGCAGGATCCGGCACGAGGAATTCTACGACAAGGTCGTCCTTCCCGCGCGACGAGCCCTTAGAAGCGGAACTTCGTAAGGAACTTGCCGCCAAGGCGCGACCTCGCGGAATCCGGAACCCAGCTTACCCGGACCAGCTCCAAGGATGCTCCCCAAGAGGAACCCAAGACCAGCACCGCCGCTTCGAAAAGAAAGTGATGAAGACGTGTCTTCTCCGGCCGAAGGCGCCAAGGAACAAGATCCAGTAGGGCAAGACTTCTCCGCTAAGGGGGAGTGAGAACTTTTATTCCCGCGGGAAAACAATGCATCATTTTGGCCCCGCCGAGGGTTTGTAATAAGACTTTAAATTCTTAAGTAGCTAGGAACGAAACGATTATGCATGGGGCGGAAACACTTATCCCGCTATCCGTTTAATATTATGTGCATGTTTCGTTTTATGTCGGAAAGCAAGTGCTGATTTCGTTATTTTCCGGCTTGCCCGCTTGACCTTCCACGAGCCGGAAAACCTTAGCCGGAAATGCTTGCCAGCGGCGACGAAGCCCAATGGCAATCCGTCCATAACCGCGGAAACAAGCCCCCATGCATAGGTGCCGGAAATCGCTACTAGGAATCCACGAGTTCGCAACAGATAACAACTTAATCATAAAACTTAAGCTTACGTCCTAAAGGACGGTTTTAGAAATCACAACTTTTATACACGCCTAGGCGGAAAACATCCAGCTCTGCGGTTTTAGTCGGAAAAAACATACACGATCTAAAATGAACAAGTAAAGGAGGTAAAAGACTCAAAGAGTGAACCATAAGCTTTATTTCATTGATCATGTATAACTATTACGTAGTTTGTAACTCGGAAAAATATGCTAAGTGTAGAAAGGACGTAGCTGTGCGATATTCCAAGGGCGATCTCGTTTCATCGTAGATGTCATCCGGATCCTCACGCTTGCGTTTCCGGCGCCAGCTAGCAGTGTCTATCCCTCAGCTCGCGGAAATCGACAAGGTAGTACGATCCGTTATGAAGCACTTTGCTAACGACAAAGGGTCCTTCCCATGGAGATTGCAGCTTATGGTCTTTCACCCGTCGAAGGCGGAGGACCAGTGTCTCCGGCCATGAAGGAGCGTTTCCGAACTCGACGACCGTGATAGCGTCGGAGCTTCGCCGGTAGATGGCGGAGCGCCGATCAGCCTAGATTCCGAGCTTCCTCGATCAGGTCCACAGTATAGCCGTCCGGCCTCGTCGACCGTTTCTTCGTTATAGGCGGAAACTCGCGGTGAATCATGGATGATGTCGGAGGGAATCACGGCTTCGGATCCGTATACCAGGAAGAAAGGGGTAAACCCCGTTGACCTCGTTAGGGGTAGTTCGCAAACTCCACAAGACAGCCGTCTAGTTCGTCGGCCCAAGCTCCACCTGCTCGTCGCAGCGGTTCTTCAAGGCGTGGCTTGATTCCCGATAATATTAGACCGTTAGCTCTTTCGACTTGACCATTGGATTGTGGGTGAGCCACAGTATGCAAGGTCCAATCGAATCCCCATTGTCTCACAATAATCCTTCAATTCTCCCCGAGCGAAGTTTGTGCCATTATCCGTGATTATGCCGTGTGGGATGCCGAATCTCATCACGAGGCCGCATGACAAATTTTAGTGCCGTAGCACCGTCGGCTTTTCTCACCGGCTTGGCCTCGATCCACTTGCCGAACTTGTCAACAGCCGACCAGGAGGTATTCACAACCACCAGGAGATGATCGTTTTAACTTACCAACCATATCGAGCCCCCAGACCGCAAATGGCCAGGTGATAGGTATGGTCTTCAGCTCTTGGGCCGGAGCGTTTGGTTGAGTAGCGTAGTACTGACAACCTCGGCAGGTCTTGACTATCTTGTCAGCATCTTCTTTAGCCGTGAGCCAATAAAAGCCTAGCCGAAAAGCTTTTGCAACGAGTGACCTGGGAGCGGCATGGTGCCCGCAGTCCCCCGCGTGGATCTCTCCGAGGATTTCAATGCCATCTTGATTTGAGACGCATTTGAGAAATACCCCCGTTGCGCTTCGTTTGTAGAGCTGTCCATCAACAATTGTGTAGGATCGTGCTCGTCCGATGATCCGGCGCGCGAGGACCTCGTCCTCCGGCAACTTCCGATCGATGAGGTAGTCCAGAAAGGCCGTGTCCAAGCCGGAATGGTAGCCAATACCTCTTTAGCCGGAGACACCGCCACTTCCGGGTTTTCCGGGTTAGCGCCCTTCACCGAGGGTATCCGGAGATGCTCTAGGAAAATTCCAGGCGGAATTGGCTTTCTGCCGGATCCGAGCTTGGATAGCATATCTGCCGCCGTATTGTCGTCTCTTCTGACGTACTTGACTTCGTATCCGAGGAAGCTCTTGGCGATCTCGTCAACTTCGTCTCTGTAGGCCGCCATGACGGAATTTCTGGCGTTCCAGGTTCCGGCTACTTGCTGTGCCACCAGGTCGGAATCTCCGCAACAAATGATGTGCTTGATCCCTATTTCCTTAGCGATGCGCAGTCCGTGTAGTAGAGCCTCGTATTCCGCCATGTTATTTGTAGCTTCGAAGTGGATCTCGCGAACATACCGCAGCTCTTCTCCGGTAGGGGACTTCGTGGTGACTCCGGCTCCCGAGCCTTGATGCCGCTTGGATCCGTCGAAGTGCATGACCCATGTTTCCGGTTCCGGCTCCAGACTTGCATCCGGAGCTTCGTCCAATCCGCAACGAAATCTGCCAAGACTTGGGATTTGACCGCAGTCCTTGGCTTGTAAGCGATGTCGAAGGCGGATAATTCGATGCCCCATTTAGCCGTCCGTCCCGTTGCGTCGCCGTTGTTGAGAATTGTTGACAGCGGAGCTTTGCTCACAACTGTTACTGGGTGCTCTTGGAAGTAGTGTCTCAGCTTCCGCTGCCTAGGAAAACTCCATAAGCTAGCTTCTGAAAGTGAGGGTATCTTTGCTTTGACTCCGTCAGCACCTCGCTTATGTAGTAGACAGGTCTTTGGACGTCATATTCATGACCTTCTTCCTTTCGCTCCACCACGATGACGAGGCCGATGACTTTGTTGGTAGCCGCCGATAAAGGAGCATTGGCTCGACTCGCCGGGGCTGCCAGGATAGGTGGGGAGGTAAGTATTTCCTTCAACCCTCGAAGAGCTGCGTCACCGCGTCGTCCCGTACAAATTTGTCTCGTTTTCTTCAAGCAACTTGTACAGCAGGTAGCGCCTTCTCGCCAAGACGGCTAACAAACCTACCGATTGCCGCGACACAACCAGCTAGTCGTTGCACATCTTTGAGACAAGTTGGCCGTTTGATACACAGGATTGCCTTGATCTTTTCCGGTTAACCTCAATGCCTCCGTGAGAGACTATGAAGCCAAGGAGTTTTCCGGCCGGCACGCCAAAGACGCACTTCAGCGGATTCAACATCATCTTGTACCGACGGAGATTCTCAAAGGTTTCGTGAGGTCGCCGATCAAGTCGGATCCTTTCCGGGTCATGACCGCGATGTCGTCGACGTAGGCGTGCACGTTCCGGCCAATTTGGTCCTTCAGTGCATCGCCGCATCGTACGTTGGTAGGTGGCACCTGCGTTTTTCAAACCAAAAGGCATAGTAACATAGCAAGAAGTGCCAAACGGGGTAATGAATGAAGTCGCCTTTTGGTCGGATTCCGGCATCCGGATCCGATGGTACCCGGAATGCGCATCAAGAAAACACAGAGTTCCGCCCCCGCCGTCGAATCAATGACTTGGTCAATGCGCGGCAGGGGGAACGGATCCTTCGGGCAATGTTTGTTCAAGCCGCAGTAATCGATGCACATTCTTAGTATTTCAGTTGTTCTTTTTGGGTACAAGGACGGGATTCGCGACCCAATCGGTGTGGATAACTTCTATTACAAAACCTGCTTCTAGTAACTTTGCTAGTTCCATTCCTATGGCGCGGCGCTTCTTATCTCCAAAGCGTCGCATAGCTTGCTTCACCGGTTTAGCCCCCGGATTTATGTTGAGGTAGTGCTCGGCGAGTTCCCTAGGTACTCCGGACATGTCGAAGGTTGCCATGCGAAGATATCCATGTTAGCGCGGAGGAACTCGACGAGCGCGCTTTCCTATTTGGGGTCCATGTTGGCTCCGATCGAGACTTGCTTGCTAGGGTCATCTTCCTTGAAGCTGACTTTCTTGGTCTCTATCGCGGCCCTGAAGGAGTTTTTCTGTTCGGAGATCCGCTTCTTGGTGGTTTGCATCTCGCCGGATCCACCGCGGCCCCGTAGCCTTTCAGCCTCTTCTCCGGATATGACAGTACTCGCGAAGGCGGCTTCGCCCAACTCGCACTCGTGAGCCTTTTTGTAGTCTCCGGTTATGGTGATCATACCATTGGGACCCGGCATCTTGAGCTTGTTGTAGATATAGCATGCTCTTGCGTGGAACTTGTGGTAGGTGGGCCTCGCCGAAGATGACGTGGTAGGAGCTCTTGAAGGGCACAACTTCAAACGTGATCTTTTCTTCGCGGAAATTATGAACATCGCCGAAAGCCACGGGAAGTGTGATGCCGCCGAGGGAGTTCGCCTTCTTACCCGGAACCACGCCGTGAAACTCGTGGTGCCGTGTTTGAGCTGTTCCTTGGTGAGGTTCATCCGCTCCGCAGTCTCCGTGTACATGATGTTCAAGCTGGCTCCGCCATCCATGAGGCACTTGGAGAAGTCATACCCGTCTATGCGGGGACTCACAACCAAGGCGTAGTATTCTTTTGGCACAATGGCGGGATGATCCTCCCCGTCAAATGTGCACGGAACTTCCGACCACCTCGACATATCGCGGCACAGCCCGGAACCGTGGCGTTCGTGATCCGGTAGCTGATTTTGTAGCGCGGACCGTGGGGGTTCCGAGGAAGGTGTGGTAAGCCCCCACGCTCTTTTTCTCGAAGGGGTTGGATTTACCCGCGGATCCGGCTTTGGGATCCGGCGAGTTATCATCCTCGTCCATCGCCTCGGAACTCGTCCTCCTCCTTGTCCTTGTTCTTGCCCTTGCCTCCTTTGCCGCGTGGGCGGTGCTTCCGGCTCGCTTGTATCCTCGCCTCCGGTCGTTCTTTAGGTCGTTGACCCACTTGCGCTTGCGGTTGGTGTGAGTGGACTTCCCCGTAGCCGGATCCAAGTGGGCCGTGCAGGGCATGTCTCCGTACTCCTCGTAGGTTTGCGGGGCGCGGGATCCGCCAGCCGGTGACCTCGCGTGCCATGCCGCCGACCCCTGCCGGCTCCGCTTCCACGGCCGCGTCCTCTTCCGCCTCCTGAGCCTCCGCGTTGGAATGCCATGGCGACCATGTCGGATCCGCCACTCTTCTGGTCATCATGGTTTTTGCGTTTGTGGCCGCTGTTGTTACCGTTATCACGGTTCTTCTTTTGTTGGTGCAGGGGGATTGCTGTAGCTGCGATATCACCGCCTGCGTCGTCATCGGCGGCAGTGTGATCACCGGCAATGGAGATCATCTCATCCAAAGTCGGCTTGTTGGCGTTAGCCAAACATGTAAGCTTATGCCTCAGCAGTCCTCCTCTCCGCAGTCCCCCAATGAAGGCGTACATGGCAGTGGTGTGGTCGACGTTCTCGCACTCGTTCCTCGCATGCCAACCATCGTGTGAGGAAGTTTCTTGAGGTTTCTCCCTTCTTCCGGATACAAGCTTGTAAGTCGCTTGCCGTGGCAGTGTCTTTTGTAGGTGCCTCCGAAGTGTTTCTCAAAAGCGGTCTTCAGTGTCAAACCAGCAAAAGATGGAGTTTTTCTCGAGGTCACCGAGCCGCATCCGGGCTGGTCCTACAAGGTACAACCGGAGCATGCGGCAGCGATATTAGGGGTTCCTCCGGCGAAGGTTACCGCATTGTAGTAATCCTCAATCCGGTATCCGGCCTTTCGGTGCCATCATAATGCTTCAGTGTTTCCGGGTAGCTTGAGGGAGCTCCTTGGCTTTGGTTCCTCTCGAATCATCCCGCCAAAGCACTTCGGTCCGATGTAGTCGGTTCCGTATTCGTTGAGGCGTTCCCGCGCGTCGCGCGAGCCGTGTCGGGGACCGTGAGCGAGAGCGAGATCTCCGGCCACCGCCTCCGCCTCCACCTCCGCCGCCACCGCTAGGTGGTGGTGAGGGAGACCCGCGAGGGGGCCGATCCGACCTCCTCGCTTCCGCCCGCGCATTCTCCCCGGCCCTCCCGTGCCGGCTCCGGCTCCCGTGGCTGCCTTCGCCATGACGCCGGCTGCCCCGGTCGTTCCGGCTCCGGCGGGGCTCCGGTCGCGCTCCTCATTCCGGCTCCTCCTAGGCTCGGGCTCACGATCAATGTTCTGATTCCGGCGAGGTTCCGGCGTGCGCTCCCCGTTCCGGCTTCCGAAGGCATCACGATGTCGCGGATAACAATTCCACCATGCCCTTGAGGCCTGGTGTTTCCGGCTGGACTACGGCGACGAGGGGGACGCGGGTAACCATTAGGCGGAGGAGAGGCGTTGCGGTACTTGTCTCGTCCGGAGTACATTGCATCCTTTCCCTTTCTCGGATCTGACGGTGGCGTCTTTGATGGTACGGGGATCGGATTTGGGTGTTCCCTGGCTTTCCTTCTGCGTTCCGAGGATCCGGTTCGCGATTCGTCATCTCGATGGCGATTGTTGTGGGCGTCCTTCTGCGCAGTGGAGACGCAATGCTCCGGGTTAGATTCCAACTTGCGCGAAGTATCTGCCTTGCTCGCTCGTTTAACCGCCGAAGCGACGAGCGTGCGCAAGTAGTTGATGTCAACCTCCTCGTCACTTTTCTTCGAATTTCGCAGCTTTTGCCAAATTGTCCTTTGGGGTGGCGAGCGGCCGCTGTTCGGCAGGGGTTGCGAAGTTGATCCCGCGGGGAGGGATTGCTTCTCCGACGATTCTATCAGCCTCCGCCCGTGCGTAGGTCATTTTCACCTCCCACTCCGCTCTCATACTCTTGACTTGCTCGAGCGTTGCGGTGACTTCGCGATCCTCGTCTTTCAAAGCGATCCATGATCGCGTGCAGCTTCTTCCCTCTCATCCAATATAGCAGCTGCGGTGTTGGCAAACTTTTGGCCGTGGCCAGCATCTCCTTTCTCGGTGGCCTCTAAAGCCTCCGGATCCGCGGCATCGCCAGGAGTTATTGGCTTGTTGAGGACGTCCGACTTTGCGACCAAATCCATGCGAGCTTGTGCAACTATCTCTTCGAGCGACAGGAGGCTCTCCGAGGAAGGATCCCTACGGGGCCGTTCCCGCGACATCGGAGATCCGTGGTGGGATGGCCGGGGGTCGGATTGAGTGTCCGCCGCTTCGGATCCGTCTTCTCCAAGCGCCGCTGCGCTTGCAAGTACCGCTTTGGCCGGACGGAATCGACTTCAGTGCCGTTCACCGTATCCGAGTTCCGTCACCTTGCGATCAAACTCGCAGTTGTCCATGGACCGGGTGTCTCCGGAGATTGGGCTTAGATTTCCCAAGATCGACTCTTCAACCGGAGTTTCGCTTTCTCCGACAGCCTCTTGCCGATCCGGAGCAGCGTTGTTTTCCGGGGCCTCGACCTGCTCGGGACCAGCTCCGGCTCCATGAGGGGCGGTTCCGGCGGTATGGGCCAAGAAGTGTACGAAGTGACACCTTTGCTTCTCTAACACCCGGGAGACCCGTGCGGATCTGCATTGGTCTTCCACCGTTACTTCCCGCTCGTGGGCGGATTGGGTGGGTTTTGATTTTTCCGCATCTAAGGCGGAATCTTCGCTAGGAAGTTCCAGCCGTCTCGTATCGGATCTTCGCGACCGCGTCCCGCTCAGCCGGCGGTCGCGTCGCCGCTACTTACCGCTGGGTTTCCGTCGGAATCGACGGTTTCCCCGATGAAGATGTGTATGCCGCCAACCGGGACGATGGAGAGCTTGACGGGGTCGGTTTTAGCCGGAATCCAACACTCATCCGGAGGGACGATCGGCAGATTTCCGGCGTAAAGGACACGCCCCACAGCCGATGGTGTCGTCGTAGCTTCCCATGGCGGAACCCTCCCGGCTCCGGCCTCCGTACGCCGCAGGCCCCACGGTGGGCGCCAACTGTCGTTGCCTAATCGACGGTACCCCGGAGGAGGGATCCTCACGAGGGGGAGAAGAAGTAGGGGCCATAGGGCGGAGTGCACACGGGACGGTGGTACGCGAGTTACCCAGCTTCGGAACACCCGCACGATGACAGGGCCTACCGCCGCTTGTCCGGAATTATCCGGGCGCTTTCGCGTTGTTACAATGAGTTGTGGTTGTGCCCCTAGGGCTCCCGGGATCCGGCTTATAAAGGCGCACGGATCTAGGGTTTACATGGAGAGTCCTAGCCGGATTAGCGTATAGCCTAACTACGGTACAATATCTTGCCGTGCACGTCACGGATCCGCCTTCCATACACGTCGTCCCGGATCCGGGTTCCTCATGGGCCTCCATGGATCCGGGTTACTCCTATGTCGGTACGGATCCGGCCCGCCGATCCCGGGCTGGACTTCTTCCTTCATGATCAACAAGAATCGGGCCGCCCGATGGGCCACATGCCTCATCACCGTCTGTGGGCCACCCGGGCTTGCCGGATCTAGGCACTGTCGATGGTACACCCATGAAGTATACCCACAACACCCAGGGCTCTGTTGAAGACACCTACTCAACACCAGATTACCAGCCTGCTGGATCGACTGTACCGGCTGTCAACGGATGAAAGGTGATCGACTGGTTGGCCCCACATGATAGCACTCTCAGACATGGTCGAGCCCAGGCCTGTTCGCCTGAATTACGGGTCCTCATCACTGTTTCCACCTCGGCTGAGGCTCGGGGGGCAGCTGGCCTTGTGGATACTCTGTTTTTTGGGAGCCGATTGAAGAATCATCGGCTGGTCCCGCAACGCAATTCCTCTCAAAGGCAATGAGTTTTGCTAAAGGGATGATAGGATTCCTCTCATCACCGAATGGAGGATTGAAATTGGGCAATCTGGTTGCTGTAAAGGAACAGAGCAGGGGATATCTGTACTACAGGAGTCTCGGCTTTCAACGGTAAGTTGTTCCAGCAGCGGTTTTAGGACTCTTTGGAGGGCATTGGTCTGCCTCGTTGTCCACCAGAGCATACAGACATAGGTTGAAAGAACGAATCGTGGGGGGCCGATGCGTTGTCATCGGCTCATTTAGCATTGGCTAAGTAACGATCGGTGGAATCAGTGTGATGGGAAGCGGCTAAAGTGGCATAAAGGAAATCAGCAAAATCAAATTAAGGGAAATTCTTCATTGATAGCCAGATTTCTTACACAAAGAGCCAAAATTGCTCTCAAAAGGATTTGCTAGGGGATACATTGTCCCATCTACTACTGCTGATCCTATCCTAGGGATCCTATCTACGGGCCATTGCTGCCCTCGTCGTCGCCATCATCGCTGCTGTCGGCGCTGCTCCCTGCCGGCTCGTCGTCACTGCTCCAGCGGCCGCCGGCAGGGCCTTCGTTGTCCTCATCCTCCTCGTCAGCGTCGTCGTCGTTGTCGAAGTCGCTAAGGTTCCCCGGCCAGGGGCAAAAGTGCTTGGCCGGGGGCTCATCGGAGGAGCTGTCCTCTTCCTCTTCCTCCTCCTCCTCCTCGGAGGAGGTGAAGTCTGCCCAGGAGAAACGATCGTCATCGCTCTCCTCCTCCGATTCCCCGTCAGCAAGGAAGCGGAGGTCACTCTCCCCATCAGTTAAGGATTTGTCATCCTCGGACCAGATGGAGGAGTCGTGGTCCTCTTTGTCCCACGCCGTTGGGGCAAGGATGTCATACGCCGCCTGCGTACCCCACTCGGGTGTCGACTCTCGGATGGGAGAGGACACGTAGGAAGAACCCGATGAAGAGGAGGGGGAAGAGGAAGAAGACATGGTGGCAGAGGAGGGCTTTTTGGAGTGCTAATGCGAAGGGGGTGAAGAGGAGAACTGTTCGATGCGGCTAATAAAAGGAGATGGAGTAAAGATTTAATATTCGAACAGTTTCCGAGGAGGTGGTGCCAAAACTGTCAAATCGTGCAGAGAAGTTGAGGAAACAAGTCATCATGATGAAAGACTCTGCGACGGTTCTGCTCTGCCACGACATGACCCTTCGAAGAAAAAACAGAGTGGTTTTGAAATTATCATTACCAAAACCAGGGGGGCATGTGTTATCACCAGATTTTGACCAAGTCGGAGGTGGGCCGCGATCAAGATGGACTTGAAGATATATATATAGAAGAAATACGTGAATCGGCCTTACATGCAAAGTTTGGGCTAGTTTGCCCTTGTATCTGTAACATATTAGGTTACGTGTCGATTAGGAGTTAGAGTTTTTACCCGTGCACGGTTAGGTGCACGCTTGAGTTAGAAAGTCCCTGGACTATAAATATGTATCTAAGATTTATGGAATAAACAACAACCAACGTTCAACACAAACAAATCTCGGCGCATCGCCAACTCCTTCGTCTCGAGGGTTTCTCCGGTAAGCACCATGCTGCCTAGATCGCATCTTGCGATCTAGGCAGCACAAGCCTGCCCACGTTGTTCATGCGTTGCTCGTGCTTGAAGCCTTTTTGATGGCGAGCAACGTAGTTATCTTAGATGTGTTAGGGTTAGCATTGTTCTTCGAATTACATGCTTTCGTTATGCAACCCTTGCACATCTAGCCGCCCTTACACCTATCTCGGGTGTAGGGGCGGCACCCGCTTGATCATAGTTTAGTAGATCTGATCCGTTACGGTTGCTCCTTGTTCATCAAGGATTAGTTTAACATCCGCAATAGTTAGGCCCTACAAAGGGTTGGAGGATCCAGCGGCGTGTAGGGTGACGTTTGCTAGCCCTAGAAAGGATGTTCCGGGGATCAACCTCGTGTTGGTTTTTAGGCCCTGTCTAGGATCGGCTTACGGTCACCGTGCGCGAGCGCGAGGCCCAATCGTGAGTAGGATGATCCGATTATGCGGTGAAAACCCTAAATCGTCGTAGATCTTATTAGCTTTATCTTGATCAAGCAGGACCACCATATATTCGGACACCTCGTTCGAATCATGGGTGGATCGGCTCTTTGAGCCAATTCGCAGGATAACTTGAGAGCCGATCGAGGCTCGTATTTAATGTTTACGTGTATGCCATGCAGGAAACTAAGCGAGGCATCATCCACACCTTCCTGACCAGGTATAGGTCAGGTGGCACGCCCTTGCGATAGCATCGGACGTGTGACCAGTAGGCTTTGCGGGCCGTCGCTCTGAGGGACTGGGGCCAGCCGCAGCCCTAGTTGTTCCCGGCTCTACTGTGTTGCCCGTCTCTGCCCGCCAGGGGGTTTCTGACGTCAACAATGAGATCATTCATGAGGTCAAGGTGTGTTCCTCAAGCTAGATTTCTAGGCAGATGGTCATTTGGATTGGGCTTTCCCTCGATTGTTCCTTCAACGAAGAGGTGTTGATGATCGGATAATTGGTTGGATCATGCAAATAGTAATGACTAGAAACACTACTATCAATATAAATGGGGAAGGAGGTCCCTATTTTAGGTCATCTTATGGAGTGAGGGATGGGGGTCCTATTTCTCCCTACTCTTTAACTCTGCAGTTGATGCCCTTGCAGATATCTTAGAGAAGGCTAAGAATCCTGGCCCCATTTTTAGTGTGTTATGGCACCTTATCCACCTCCAGTATGTGGATGCAACCATGATCATGGTGGATGGGATATAACTTGAAATTATTAATCTCAAATTCCTCCTATACTTCAAATCCATGTCAGGGCTCAAAATCAACTTCGATAAGAGGGAGGTTGTGATCATGTGGTATTCCTTTGAGGAACAACAAAGGACAAGAGATAATATTCATTGCAGGTTATCTTTCTTCAATGTTAGTTACTTGGGGATGTCGGTCCAAGATAGTAGGGTCATTATCCAAGATCTAGACTAAATATTATGATGGGTTGAGTCAAAGTTCGATCCGTGTAGAGGGAGGTTTACCTCCAAAGGGAGTAAGACTATCCTCATCGACTTATGACTTTCCAGCCTTCGCATGTACATCATGGGGTTGTATCCTTTCGTAGTGGGAGCATTGCAACTTCTTAAAGGAGCTTCCATGCTTCTCCCGGCATATGTGCAATGGACAACGAAAGTCAACATCGTAAAATGTGTTGATTTGTGCGCCCCAAGGATCTTGGGAGCATATGTATCTTGGCATCATGACACATGTGTGTGGACCTAATGCTAAGATAGGTCTGGCAGATCCTTAATGGTGAAGAGGGTTAATTTGTGACTACAAGTTGTAAAAGAAAATACCTCCCGGGACGCCCGCTCATGGCGTGTGACCATCGGGAGGGGTCTCGGTTTCGGAGATCCATCCAAGACATAAAGCATGAGATTAGACTAGGGATTAACCACTCCATAGGAAATGGATAGGATACTATGTTCTAGCTTGACTAATGGATTGTTAGGCAGCCCTTATGGGTTGATTTGGGAATTTTTACGATTTTCTCAGATCCAATTCTTCTGGTGGTCGTTGCATAATGGAATGTGAGATATTCCGGTCCGATGGACCTTAGGACCAGAGAAAACTACAACTTGTAATGTGCTACGGGCCAGCCTTCCACGGTCACGGTCAGACGCTCCAAATATTGTGTCGTTTTACCTATCCCCCTCGGGGATATTTACCACACGTCTGCATGCCGGGTCATATTAAGAGTGCCCTCCATGAATTGTACATCCCCTCTGTGTGGTCTCAAGGGTCCTATTTACATCACCTTTGCCTTAATTTTTAAAATAAGATCTTTCATGTGGAGGTTGCTTTGGGATTGATTACCTTCGGGTGTTGAGGTCATGAAGCGAGGGGCTAGGTAATGGCACGTGTTCTTTTTGTGTGGTCCCAGAGTTTGTGACCAACATCATGTTTAACTATCCCACTGCCCGCTTTCTATGAAGCTTTGTTCATGAGGCTTTGGGGCCTAGCTGGCATGCCCTAGACCTTGGGAAGTTCCTTTTCGATAAAGGGAATATATTAATATCGCAAAGATACCAATTAAATCAAGCCTCTGCAACAACACAATGCTCTACTGGCAATACAGATGCGCACAACAACAAAAAAGAATTAAAAGAAAAGTTCTGCTATGGCGATCACTTCCTTGTAGCAGCAGACCAAACACCAGCAAGAGATCACAAAAATTCATCTTCTCCAAAAGCAACACCTCCAAGAAGGGAACAATGCACAAGCGTAATTATCGCACTGATCATAGATCATAGGTTTTCACCCTGCAAAAGGTCTGCGCTCTCAAAACAATTCCTTCAACAAGGCCATTGCCAATCACAACCATTTAAGGCAGACTCGAAACTTCTCTTGTGTTATCGCTTCCACTTGCCGACACCGCTGCTCTAAGTCACGAATCACCAAGCCAACCCTCATCTCTACCAGGACTCAAACCACCATCACTAGTCCTCAGATCTACCATTCTCCACCACTGATATCACCATCGAACTAAATACATGTTCCGGGATGGCAACAAACTGCAGAGCTTTGCATCACTCCCTCTGAAACCAAAACAGTCAGAAAAAACACGGTAGCGCACGACATAATTCCATCTGATCCGGTAATCTCTAGGAATGAGTCACCCAGTGCAATTCATAGGCGGAGCCTTCCAAAACATGACACTTCGGCCAGATCAATGAATACATGCGTAAGCATATCTTCTTCTCTGCTTGAGAGGGACCCTAGGACAAGTTCCTAGGAGAGCAAGCAAACCATACTGATAGGAGGAGGTTCCTCTTGTGATTAGTGTCCATAGTGATGCCTGGACTTTATGGACTATTGTCACAACAAGATGTTATCGAGCGTTCATTTTTAAAACAACAGTCTGACCGTGTGTTCAGATTCTTGTTCTTTCTGTAGCAGCGGTACCAACTCTATAGGCAACGATACAGGGGCCGGCTAGACGACATGCTGTAGGATCTTCTATTGGCGGGTCACCATTTATGCACTCAGTCTAGCCTTTGAGTTGCTCTACAGTCTGAAGTTGTATTGTTACCTTCTTTTTTGTCAATTGGAGATGCTTGTGTTGGTGTCCCAGCAGATTTTTTTTTTCATTTTTGACCTGCATTTGAACTATGTATGAATGTGGTTATTTTATTTACAAAGCGGGGAAAATGTATATTTCGAGGAGGAAATATATTAGTAAGGTGAATCAGCATAGATACTCTTTCATACATGGAAGATCATATATGGATGGAAAATTACAGACACTTAAGCCCCATGATCATTCCGTGCTTTTTCTAGAAAAGGTGCATCATTACAATCCAAACGACAACACTTGTAGGAAAAAGAGGCAACATTAATACTAAGATGCTTCATGCCTTGTTGAACAAGTAGTTCTTGTGATCTAAGTTGTATGGTTGTCTAGTACAGGATGTCTTGATGGATGCGTGGGTGTTGCACCATCGATGAGGTCATTGGATCCTTAGTGTGGGACTTGCCTTGGGAGTACATGACCTTAAGTCATGAGAACACGGGCTGACCCATATATCAACGATAACATAGACCCTGAAGATGAATCTGTGATAATTTCGTTTCTTTTTTCACAAAAAGTACAATGGGTAGTAATCAATTTGTTCAGAAAGCACACCTAAGTACAAATTGTAATTCTCTGCAAGTACCTGTGTATAAACCTGAAGATTGCACAAATTAAGAGCTTGTACACTCTGAACTAAAATTTCACCCATTTGTCCTCCGGTCACAGCTACAATGTGAGGTACGTGGTGCGGCGGCAGGTGGGGAAAGCCCTAGCACCGTGTAGGAGCTATAGGATGGCGGTTGCGGAGGCGATGGCCGACGGCGGCCGTTCAAGGTGGCGTGGGAGCTCTGGGGGACAGGATCACCGATGCAGCGCCTGCCGACCGTGTTCATTTCTCTCTATCTCTTTCTCTCTCTCTCTCTTTGACAACTGGAACGATGTCATTTCATTAAACTTGAACAGTAGAGTCATCGAAGTACTACTGAGCCCTGCTTGCATCGCCAACACCCATGGTCATGTCTTTTGCTTGTACTGAAAATATCCTGCGCATGCGGGATTGTTTGTATACCAAAGATAACTGTTTTGCATCGCATCTGCTAGTATTGGTAAATCGAGAACTTTGGATCAAGTGGTTGGACGGCTCATACTGCCTGGTCCCAACCATAAAAACCCTCTACGGACCATTGGATCCACACACCCCCAAATTCAATAGCAACACACCCCTAAATTCAATAGCAACAAAATCTACTTTCATGCATGGACAACCAATCCTACTCGGGCGGGGGGCCGTGCGGGAATCGGTTCCAGGTGTCGGCGCAGTAGTTCTAGATCATGTGGTTCTTCTGCACCCACCGGAGGCGGGCCTTCGCCGTGGTGTCGAGCTCCTGGTGCATCCACACGCCATTGGACCTAGCGCATGCCGCCACATCCTGCGACGTGCACCCGCTTGCCGCGAACCCCTTGTACGACCCCACGAACGGCGCCCGCGACCAGTCTGTCTTGATGCGCCCGTCCTCGGTTGCCCATGCCTCCACGTCCCACAGGCTCGCGTACACCCTCATCGGCTGCCGTGTCGGGAACGGCACCCCCGTCCTCGCCGCCTGGTTCCGGTGCTCCCGTATCGGCGTCCCGTCAACGTAGAACCTGGAATCATAGGGACAGTAAGCTGTATCAGATTCTACGTTGAGAAGACGATGTATACACACATGATAGGAAAAACTCATTTGCTTCCCTACTTACAGGATATGGGTGGGGTTCCAGATGATGGATTAGGTGTGGAAATCCATGGTGGGGTCGAACCACATGCGGAACTGTTGCTGCGTTGCCCCTGGCTGAACACGTTGGTCTGCAGCGTGTAGGGCTGGCCGCTCGCGTTCCCCAGGAACTCGAAGTCGACCTCGTCGTGGTGCGCCCCCTGCGGCGGCGACGTAAGCTGCACATACATATGATGAACAGGAGTCAGTACATGCGCCGATATGCGCGCTCCATGTATGTTAAGTATCAATATTTGGAGGTTCAAACGATTAAAATTGGGGAACATGTGATTTTGTTAAATTGTGGGATAAGAGGAAAAGTTGTAGATGGGCTTTTAGTTTATGGTCCAACTTATGAAGATTTGAAAGAGCATTTCCTGGCGAGTTGTTAGTTTTTTTAACACTGTGGATGTTCCCTATATTGTGGGTGGTGACTTCAATATTGTAAGACATGTAAAAATAAACCTTATGTGGTTCCTCACTCCTCTGAGGTGTTTAATAATGGTATTTATTCCCTTGTCCTTAGAGAAATTTTCATGTATGGGGGCATTTATACCTGGTCTAAGTATCAAAGAAACCCTACTTTGGAAACACTTGATAGAGTGTTGATGTCTAGTGATTGGGATGATCTCTTCCTCTTGGTAACAATTACTAAAGTAGTTAAAGTTCAATATGATCATTCTTTTACTTGATCTGGTGAATCTTCTATAGATGTTTAAAACGGGGTGTTTCTATCTTGGTTTAAAAATCCCGACTTTCTTCCTCTGGTTAAGAATATTTGGGAAAAAACCTTGAAAAGTATGGACCATATTGAGATTTAAATATCAAATTAAAAATATTTAAGAAACATTGTGAGGGTTGGGGTGCACTTTTTTTGGTAACAATAAAAAAGGAAGATGGAACTTAAGAATGAGTTGCTTGTGTTAGAAATTTTGGATGAAAATAGTGAGTTGTCAACTGAAGTGCCTGCGTAGGGTTTATATTCAAGATGAGTTAAATAATATTTATGCCAAACAAGAAAGTTACTGGTATCAAAGGGCTCATGGTAGGTGTATTTTAGAAGGAGATCAAAATACTGCTTATTTTCATAAAATTGCTAATGGAAGGAAAAGAAAGAACTTGGTGCATTCCATGTTGGATAATGGATCCATTATTGAAGGGACTGTCAATTTAGTCAAGCATGCCACTGACTACTATAAGAATATTTTTGGACCTGCTTCTGGTAATTTGTTTCATATTGATCAAAACTTATGGGATCATAAGGAGAAACTTAATGATGATGATAACAATGACTTTGGGTGAGACCTTTTTCAGGAAAAGAGGTGAAGGATGCTCTTTTCTCTATGGAGATTAATAAGGCTCCTAGTCATGATAACATACCCATTTAGTTTTATCAGCATTGCTGGGAGGTTGTGAAATTTGATATATTTTCTATTTTTGCTTTCTTTCATGTCGGTAATCTTGTTCAAAGATTAAACTATGGTATTTTTAGTACTCTTGTGCCTAAATCATCTCTGGCTAAGATTAGCAATTTGTTTGTTGAGGTGGATTTATAAGTTGATTACCATAGTTTTATCCTTACGATTGGAACGTTATGTTGACAAGCTGTTTAGCATTCATAAAAATGCATTTATTAAGAGGAGAAACATTATGGATTGTATGTTGTCTTTACATGAACTAATGCACCATGCTCATGTTAAGAAGCAAGTGGGAATCATTTTTAAGATTGACTTTGAAAAGGCATATATATGATAAAGTTAATTGGCATTTCTTGATTGAGTGTCATAGAGCTAGAGGTTTCTCTGAACAACGGTGCTCTTGGTCGATTTTTTTTTTTGCATAATAGTAATGTTAGTGTGAAATTAAAAAAAAAGTTACTCGTCCTTATTTTTACAGTGCAAAGGGGGTGAGACAATGAGATCCTTTATCTCCAACTCTTTTTAACATGGATGTGGAGTGTAGTACAAAAAAGGTGTTAAAAGCTTAATAAAACAATCTTATTACTGGTTTTGCTTTGGATTTAATTGATAATGGGGTTGTTGTGTCACAATATGTAATGATAATATATTTGTATCAATCATGATCCTGAGCGAGCTATTAATCTCAAGTTGTTTCTTTATATTTTTGAAATGATGTCAGGTTTGAAAATAAACTGCATGGAAAGTGAAAATTGTTGTTATTGGTGGGGATAATGATACTATGGCCTTATATTCCGATCTGTTTAATTATCAAATTGGTAAGCTCCCTTTGAAATATTTAGCAGTGTTGTTGACTTTCTCTAACTTGAAAAATATTGATTGGGATTTCCTGGATGCGGAGTTGATAATTTTTTTTGGATGATTGGATCTATGATTCTGCCTCTTCTTGAGCTAGATTAACTTTTCTTGATTCAACTCTTTCGGGTATACCCTCTTATTTTATGTCCATGTTCCTTTTAAACAAAACCTTTGTGGAAAATTAGATAAACATAGAAGGAGATTCCTTTGGGCTGGAAAAGAAAAGGAAAAAAAACATTTTATATGGTTAAATGCAAAAGAGTTTGTAGATCTAAAAATAAAGGGGTCCTGGGGTTAAGGACCTTAGAAAAGAAAACATTATCCTCCTTACTAAGTGGTGGTGGAAGTTGGAAACTCAAGATGGGATTTGGTAGAGGATTGTGAAACAAAAATATCCCAGGAACAAATATGTTGCTTCTGTGAAAACAAAATGATTCTCCTTGTTGAGTAGGTTTGATGAAAGTTAAGGGTACCTATTTTGAAGGAACAAAGTGATTTTGAAAGAAGGAGACCTTGCTAGGTTTTGGTTGGATCCCTAGTTGGATAATGTGACTCTTTGTGGGAGATTTCCTCAGTTTTTTTTTTTTTTTGATATCTCTACATCTGTCTTCTAAACTTTTGAACCAATGGAACTCCATAAAGACTTGAGTTGCTCAGTTACTTTATCGATTTATGAGTTGTTAGAGAATAATATTGCTGGCCCTCGTAACAAATGGATTTGGAAGTCCAAACTACCTTTAAAAATCAAGGTTTTCCTTCGGCAGTTGCATTATGATGCTATTTTGACTAGAGACAACCTAAGGAAAAGAAAGTGGACTGGATTGTTAGTTTGTTCCTTTTGTGATAATATTGGAAGCGGCAATCATCTATTCTTCTCTTGTGTTGTGGCTAAAGTGGTTTGGGGGTGCTGGGTTCTGTGTGGGTTCGAAATCTTGCGCTACAAGCCTTTAGTAAAGCTTAGCTTGGTTGTATGTTTACATGCTAGGGGATAGGAAGTTTTACACTTCACTAACTGTTGCTATTCTCTATGAATTCGAAAATGTTCAAGGATTTAAGATTTTTTCTGCACTAACAGTATTCAAAAAAATTAGAAAATCGTGGATCTGCACTAACAGTATTCAAAAAAATTAGAAAATCGTGGATCTGAAATAGTTCATGTTAGAAAATTGTCCGCGGCTTTGTAAAAGTTCAGATTTTGAAAGTTGTTCATATTTGAAAACTGTCCAGATTTTGAAAGAAAGAGACTTGAAAAATATTCATATTTAAATGTTGGATTTTAAAAAAAATATCCAGGTTCAAAAAATGGTTAGATTTTAAAGTATTCATATTTTATTAAAAAGGAAACAACAACAAAAATAACCAGAAAAGAAAAAGAAACACGAAAAACAGAAAAGAACAATGAAAAAAAACTAAAAACTGAGGGGGAAAAGGAAATATGCAACTGCCGAAGGAAAACCTTGATTTTTAAAGGTAGTTTGGACTTCCAAATCCATTTGTTACGAGGGCCAGCAATATTATTCTCTAACAACTCATAAAACGGCAGCTAGTCGGTCCGTTGTTTTGTTTCCCGTCGGATCACGATGTAGAGTGTTTACCATAAGGTTACAATCTGCTAGCACGAATTGTGCCCCCAAATTATCAACCTGAATTCATACCTTATTATTATTCATACCATATTATTATTTGATCAACCCGAATTCATACCTTAATTAGTCGATTTTGCACTCATATCCCTTCTAAAGTTTAGCTTTGATAGCTCAATAATTTTTATTGTCTATAATTTTCTACTACTTCCTACGATTCGTATTACTTGACGATAATATAGATATATCTAGATACATTTTAGTTGTAGATACATCTATTTTAGCATCAACTAATATGGATCGCGGTGAGTACTACAAACCTATTCCTACAAATAGGACGTATAATTTATTGAGAAGTCAAACAATGTAAAATTTAATCATTTTTTCTAGAAAAGTCAAAGTAAGATGTTGCCACTTAGGAGCATGCCATGCTTAGGAGGCCGGAAAAGAACATCGTTGGATAATCATAAACCTGACAACGTAAACATGAGTACCCGGCGACATGAGTGTATGCCGTCGAAAATGTATTTTGACTTATGTAGTCTCTTTTATTATCTTCTCAAGAATTGAAGAGTCGTTGAAACAATCGTGACACGGCAGTGCCTTGTCACTTTTTACCAGATGAAGGCTCACACGTATATTGATTATCTTGCTCCCTTCGTCACAAAAAGCAAATATGTCGCATATTTGTATAAATTTAAAATCCAAATTTAAACAAATCCGTGACATACTTTTTTTAGGACTGAAGGAGTTCAATATATGAATATTGACATTCCAAATCGGCAAATATGTGGTGACTGTGTATAAGGTAACTAGATGATACCCCGCGCGTTGCAGCGGAACGTTTTAGAAAACGATTTCTTAAAGTACAATTTTTTTTATTAAACTCCTGAAAGTTGTTTTTCGAGGATGACTCCTGAAATATTTAAAGCTCATATTGAAATATTGTAGCATCACTTACTAAGTATCTTATATTATAATAATTAATAATGCCAAATAGAGATCAAAACAAAAAAAATGCTAAAAGATCCTCCAAATGTTGCTTTGGTGTTCTCCTCGCCAACATATACATAATGTAAAAAACGTGCAGCTTGCCCGCAATCTGAATGAAATATTTTTTTCAACGGACGATCAATAATTTGCTATTGATCCTTTACGTAGAGTTTGTTTTTTGTTCCAAATGAAGTAAAAAAGGTCTATTAAAGTAGACTAATCCAAGCTAGCACTTTTTCAACAGGCAATAATTTACTATTCGTCCTCTATGTATATTTGTTGTTGGTTCCAAATTAACCAAGTAAAAAGGCCTATTTAAGTAGACATATCCAAGCTAGCACTCTTTTCAACAGATGATCAATAATTTAATGTTGATCATTTATGTAGAGTTTGTTTTTGGTTCCAAATGAACCAAGTAAACAGGTCTATTGAAGTAGACACATCCAAGCTAGCACTTTGGAACAGGCACTCTGCATGACGAATAGCTGCATTTAGTTCCTGCAGATTACAAAATACCAGCCGTGCTTATAGTTCCACATGGAACAAAAGAGCATAAAACAAAGGTTAGAGGAAAATAATAAATGTCCCGAAATTTACCCTTCTTACATATAGGATGGATGAAGTGGGATCAAGAAACATATCTTTTGTCATGACGTTGATGCAACTTCCATCTGCGGTAGAAAAACAACACATCACCTCTTAGTAGAAACATCTAACATTCTTGTTCTATGTAAGCAGATTACTGTGTTATCAAGAAAAGGACGTGTAACAGACTATTTCACTCCGGTGAGCGGATACATCAAAGAGTGTAGAAAAATTCGTGGCAAAACGCTGCTCACTGTTAGATGTCAAATTGCATACATTTTGTGGATACATGACGTCTTGTAGTTGCATGTTTCTTCAGCTAATAATGTCTAGCACTAATTCTCGAGATAAACTCACACTTGAGTCTTCAGATTGATGTCATACATGGTTTGTAATTTTTAATACTGCAAGTAAGACTGAAGCTCGTCAAGATGATTTTGATTGTCTAGAAATGTTTTGGAAAAGGGGAGAGCATGAATACCACATCTACTGAAATTCAGATCATGTGGTACAAAAAAGTACCTGTACCTAAAGAACGCCATGACTCATGAGTGAGGGCTCGCGTCTGATGCAATTACCTTGTCTGTCCTCAAGAAGATACCATGGGATAGATTCCAGTGAACAAAGTTTATGCCATCCTGCAAAACGAATTCATACAGAAGAACACGGAGAGGCGTGAGGGAGGAATGAGCTGAGCAAGGCGAGAGTAATGCAAACATCACTGCTGACATGCAATCTAATCTGGGCAAACAATTGATATGCTTATCTTGCTACAGGTGTAGGCGTGTAGCATTGCCATCATCATGCAGGAACAAAGAAAAAACAGATCACGGTAGGTCGGTAGCAGAGGGGTTACAAAACTACCAGTTGCTTCCAAACTGGCCGCTGATGGCCCTGCACCTTACTTGTGTGAGTCGAGGTTGATTGTAGAGACGACGAACCTGCATGGGCGGTGGGAATTATAAAAAAAATAAGACCGATTGGAAATTATCTATATGGTAACAACTGACAAAAATTATAATCTCGCCTGGAAGGCGAAAGCACCGAACGAATCAGAGAGACATATATATGGTAGAAGTACAACTCAGCTAGTATCAGGGAGGATCAGCCGGTACTCAGTAGCTCCAGAATCCAACGCATCGCTACTTGAGATCCCAATCCCGAACAAAGCTTCTTTTCCAAACGGAATCTGCAGGTAAAGTTATGACATATATAAAATCCCCAATCAGAAAAATAGAAACTGTAACATCAGCCCGAGGAAGAGAGAGAGAGAGCACGCATGTAGCATGTATGAGGCCATGGAGATATAGGTGAAATTAATAAGGAACTCTGCTCGGATATTGCAGGAAGGGGAAGACAAATGGTGGTTTGGGACATGAATCGGGAGGAGGATACGAAGAGAGGCGAAGGGGTCGGCGGCACTAAATCCAACGGTTTAAAACGGGATGTGGTGGTGAAGAAGTTGAAGATGGAGAGGAGAATCACCAATTGGTGAAGTAAATTAGGAGTTCTGATTGGCAGGAGAGCAGAGCTGTTGGGATTTGCGAGCGGGGGCGAACGAAGAAGCCGAACGGAGCCGGAGTCGTGCGAGCGGTGGCGATGGACGAAGAGGAACGGAGGCGGAGCCATGGTGGGGGAGAGATCGATGGGGAGAGATCGAAGAGGAAGAGAGTCGGCCCATCTGGCGAGGAAGGGCAGCATAGATCGATGGCCTCCGTTCGGGCGCGTCTGGAAAGGAAGGCAGCCGGGCGTGTCGGGGGCTCAGGGGCGTGTCGGCCTATGTCTCCGTTCGGGCGTGGCGTTTGGAAAGAAGGGCGACCAGGCGTGTCGGGGCGTGCCGGTTTGGCCAGAATTTTAACCCGGTGACGTGGCTCGCTGTGAGACCAGCAAAATGGGACCAACTATTAAGAAAGAGAAGATAAATAGAATATAGGAGTAGTAAAAAGGGAAAGAAACCAGGAAAAAAATAGGGTGCCAAACAAAGAAGAGACGATGGACTCATGTTCGTCCCGCGCGCGCACGCGATGCATGGATGATGCAGTAGACAGCTGTTCTGGTAGAAAACCAATAGGAACACGCGGGCTGTATCTGAATCGGAACACGTCTAGGGGGGCAGCCTAGAGGTAGAGATTGCAACGGTTTAGAGAGTAAAACATGGGATAGGATCTGTTGACATATTTGTTGCGATTCTACTCGATCGATCATATACTTTTTTTTCTGCCTGGGAGACTCTCTACTCTATCTGTTTCGTCGTCGCAGCCGTTCCGTATCTACCGTGAGAAGCTGTTCGTGGTGGCCGTCTCGATTGCATGCGGAAGCCAACATCGTTCTTGGATGATGTCTGTCTCAGCGAGGAGGATGAGAATTTTGACCCTGCGGATCCCTTATGCTGCCCCGACGATCCGCTCGATGAGGTGCTAAAGTACATACCCACGTTGGACGAAAAGATCCTAGAGGCTCTCGGAATTGATTGCTCGTCGCCGCCGCAGCACGACGCGCAGCTGGTACTATACCGGCCGACTGCAGAGGAAGACCACGGTGCGCAGGGCCTGAAAAGCACGAGCGCCGCCGGCAACTCGTACTACTCAGCAACATCCTCCGGTTCCTCCTACTGCGGCCTATCGTCGGCGTCGACGTCTGGGAGTCCGAGTCAGCGGGTAGAGCCTCTTCTTTCCAATACTGGAACGTGCCGACGAAGCGCCGCCGCCAAGCAGTCAATGTCCCCAACCGCAAGCGGCCATGGTCACATACGTTCCTGACCTTTCCATCCACTCCCTTGGCGGCGGCTGTCCACGACGCACACAATAACATTGGTGAATTCAGTTATGACAACGACATTAAACCCCAAAAACTCGGTCTCCTTGATGATGGCGGTAACTTCAGCAAACAAGGTTATAAAAGCAAAGTGGGCAAATTCAGCTCCGCCCATGGCAACGGAGGCCACCGGCCATCGGCGGGGCAAAAGCGGGACAGTCAGAAGGAGGGCACATGCAGCCACTGCGGGACGACGGAGACACCGCAGTGGCGGGCCGGGCCAAATGGGCCACGCACGCTGTGCAACGCGTGCGGCATCCGGTACAGGATGGGCGGTGACAAGCTTGTCCCGGAGTACCGGCCGTCAACGAGCCCATTCTTCAGAAACGGCGAGCACTCCAACCGCCACAGCAAGGTGGAGAAGCTCAGGGAGAAGAAGGTGAAAGCCCTCAAGGTCGGCTTCGGCTCAGTTGGCGTCTTGACGCCGGCGAGGCCAGGCGGCAGTGTAGATAGCACAATTCCTTAGGGAACCGATCAGGTATCTTCAGTGGTTATTAGCATGTTTATTTTGGTTATTTTTTATTATCTTTGACAGGTTGAAGTGGATGGCTGTGTTTATGTAAATATATATACCTAATATTAGCTAGGCTTAAGTTAAAGCTCATGGCCTCATGTATAAATTAGTGGGAAGAGTTTTAGCATCGTTATTTTGATTTGTTAGGTCAACGGTTTGAAAAAGATAACCGTGTTTATGTAAATATATAAGTAATACTAAACCAAACTCAGCTCATGTATGGATTACTCGTCAGGGTTTTAGCACATTTATTTTTGATTCGTTAGCTCGTTTCGTCATGGGGAAACGCTCCCCCTTTGTCATGGCAGTGTTTATGTTTCAGAGCAGATGAAACTGGGTTGCAACCTTAAGATCTTTCGATTTTGGCTTTGAGTTTTTATTCTCATATTTGCCTTTTGGGATTTGAGTTGGTGAATTTCATTAGACATTCTATCTGTCCATCGCAATGTGATGAGTGCTTCAAGGAATATTTGTCGATATGAAGTAATCACCATCAAATATGGAAGGAAGTTATACATTATTCAATATGGTCAACTGTTTACTTAACACTCTAAACTCTGGAAGCACCGAAAGCTTTGCGATTCTGGACAAGCTGGTCCCAGAGTACCGGCCGTCAACAAGCCCCTTCTTCAGGAACGGCGAGCTCTCCAACCGCCACAGCAAGGTGGAGAAGCTCAGGGAGAAGAAGGTGAAGGCCCTCAAGGTCAGCTTCAGCTCAGTTGGAGCCTTGACGCCGGCGAGGCCAGGCGGCAGTGTAGATTTTTTTTTCGTACAGGGTACACCCCAGCCTCTGCATCAATCGATGCATACGGCTCTTTATTGAATTTATTAAAGTACTGAGTTACAACCTTATTAACATATCACGGATCGCTCAAAGTTTCTATGAAAATCAACCATCTAAAGAAGATAAAAATAACAAGCCGCCACAAGATCTTCATGTGAGTCGCTTGTCAGTACGCCAGCCGCACTGGCTGTAGAAATCCCGTGCTACCATCGCCAAGCGGTTGCACCCAATATCCATGTCCCGTCGCACATCCTCCTGCTGAATAAAGGACCACATATGGATCCAATGGGTAATTAAGGGAACAACCTGCAAAAATGATGAAAAACTCTTTATTTCAAACCTTCCAGATAGCCCAAAATAAAGCGCACACACCCACTCTAACGTGGCCTTTATCCTTTTTAGCTACCCCATTTAACCAATTGCCAAATAGATTTGTCACATTTGAAGGAGCTGGAATATTAAAAGTCATATAAATAATGCGCCAGAGGATTTTAGCAAAAGGGCAAGTAAAGAATAAATGTTGAATTGTCTCATCTTGATCACAGAAGCAACATCTAGAACACCCATGCCAATTACGTTTTTTTAGATTATCTTTCGTAAGGATAACTTTCTTATGAAGAACCACATAAAAATCCTAATTTTTAGTGGCACCTTGATCTTCCAGATAAATTTCTTGACATCTCCTGTATTACCTTCAAGCAAATCAAGATACATGGATTTCACTGTAAATTTTCCCGACTCGGTGAGGCCCCAATGGAAAGTATCATCATTTTCAGAGAGATGAACTTCCATTAGGCGGTGCACAAGATGAACCCATCGATCCCATCTATTATTTGATAGTGATCTCCTGAAACCTATGTTTAAAGGAGTCCCATTTCATAACATGTGCAACCGAAACATTGGTTCGGTTGACAATACGATACAGAGAAGGATATTGTTCCCACAGGGGCCTATTGTCCAGCCAAGTATCTTCCCAGAACCTCGTATTCTGACCATTCTCAACCCTCATGGATCCTCTCATAAAGAAGTCATCTTTTACCCCCATCAACCCTTTCCAGAACTGCGAATATGTAGGTTTAACTGAAACCTGTGACAACGTTTGTGTAGATAGCACAATTCCTTACAGAACCGATCAGGTACCTCTGGGGGTTATTAGCATGTTTATTTTGGGTTTCTTTTTTAGCTTTGACAGGTTGAAGTGGATGGCTCATGGCTGTATTTATGTAAATATATATAGGTAATATTAGAAGCTCATGTATAAATTAGTGGCAAGAGTTTTAGCATCGTCATTTTGATTTGCTAGGTCAATGGTTTGAAAAAGATAACCGTGTTTATGTAAATAAAAGTAATACTAAACCAAACTCAGCTCATGTATGGATGACTCGTTAGGGTTTAAGCATATTTACTTTTGATTCGTTAGCTCGTTTTGTCATGGGAAACGCTTCCCCTTTGCCATGGCAGTGTTTATGTTTCAGAGCAGATGAAACTGGGATGCAACCTTAAGATCTCTCGATTTTGGCCTTCGGTTTTTATTTTCATGTTTACCTTTTGGGATTTGACTTGACGATTTTCATTAGCTCGGTTAGTCATCCTAATGAACACTGTTTTTCCATAGACATTCTATCTGTACATCGCAATGTGATAAGTGCTTCAAGGAATATTTGCCAATATGAAGTTATCACCATCAAATCTGCAAACGAAGTTATATTGGAAAAAAAATCAATGTGGTCAAATGTTTACTTATAACACTCTAAACTCTGGAAGCACCGAAAGCTTTGCGCTTCTGGACATGAAGAAAGCTAACAAAACCATATCAAACACCACAAAAAAAGCTGCAAACATCAATGCATAACTTGTTTGAGCAAGAACTAACGCATCAAGTAAAAGACTTGAGCACGGCACCACGGGTACAATAACCAGCGGAACTTTCTTCTGTGGCATTGTTCTGTTGATGCATGCATCCCGGGTCTGCTCCTTTTAGTTTGGTGGAGCGGATCACGGTTGATTATGCTCGTGTGGTTGACGTCCTTTCGCGGTCTGCGATGTGTCATCAGCAAGGGTGGGCGTGGTCCTGTGGTATTGTTGTTAGGGTGAGCTTGGCTCTGTTTGTTTGTATCGGTTTTCACCTGGTTTCCCCTTAAATAACTAGCCACTTTCTTGTGCTTAATAGATATATCATATGCATCAACAGCTCATCACCAGCAACATATAAGATAATCCTCTATATATGTACCAGAGATGGCAGACCTGAAGTCAGAAAGCCACCTGATCTGTGCAGCACTGCTACAGCCAAAATCCAAGTATGGGTACACATAAAGTAAAGCATGACACGTTTGTTCATGGACGGACAAGTTCTAATGTTTCGACAGCAGACACGTTTGTTCATGGACGGACAGTTCTAATGTTTTTGACAGCAGACACGTTTGTTCATGGACGCACACTTCTAACGTTTCAACAGCAGAGACATCTACCTATGCAAGATAGCGGTACAGCTTCCTATCTGTCTTGTCCCTCTCAAGGAACTCACGCTCAATCAGGGACTCAATTCTCTTCTTTATCACCACAGGATTCGGCAGGAAGCGCGACTGGAGCTGCTTCGTCACCTCGGTGACTACGCTGTTGTGGTCAAGGACTCTTCTGGACTTCATGATCCTGACGATGGCAGCCTCTACCTGGGGCTTTCGGTCTTCCTCGACTCTGTGGCGGGTCTCCTGCTTCTCTGGTTCCGTTTCCTTCTGTGCAACCACCGTGCCAATCTTCACCTTGACCAACTTGCTAGTGAACTTATCATTGAAGAAGAAAGTGTCGCTCTCAGATATATCCTTGCTCATGGGTTCCTTGCGCAGCACATTCTTGCCCTTCACACAAGCAAGAGACTGGAGGCAGCGCTTCAGATCAACATGAGGTATAGCTGTCGCCTGCTCAATATCCTTGTATGTCAAACCATCATCCGAGTTAAATAGCATCAGGACACACATCTGGTAAGTTGAGACATTGAGCTCATGTTTGCGGCTTCCAAATGTTGCTTTAATGTCCGTGTTCCCCATATTCGTCTGCCAAGTCAATCTCCTGCCATTGTGAGTGCCAAGGTAGTAAGCCCTGAACTTCTCACATATATCAAGGATCTCAGGTGGAAGATTGCAGGTAGCACATGGTTGTGTTGGCCAAGACCCAGTGGTGAGTATCTGGACAGATATTGTTGGGCCATCAGTATTACCAGAGAGAGCGGCATGGAAACTTTGCATAGTATCGTGAGATGTCTTCATATCAGTGAACATGCCTTCCAATTTTGAAGTAAACTGGTAGCCACATTCTGTCTTCAGCTTCACAAGCATACTCCTCTCAGCTTCATCAGAAGAAGTTTTCCCAGACAGAAGACGTTTTGCCAAGTGTTGCTTGTAATACTTCTCAAAAACATCTTTCTCCTGCAAGTACCTGAAGAGCATCATAACCTTGTCAAGTACTGTCTCAATATCCTCTTCATTGGCTCCTTTAACACCTTTCCGAAGCTTGTCATCAATATACAATGATATGAATTCAGGAGAGCGGTTGTTTAAGTTGATGAAATACTCAAATGAGGAATTCAGAGCATTTTGGAAAGCCTTGTCATTGCTGAATGAAACACTGACAATCTCATCATACTTGTCCTTCTCATTTAGAAGACGCTGGACGAAATCAACAGGGTCCCTTAATCTCTCTGGGTCAGTCACTAAAGTTTTTCCTGTCTCCTTAACATGATTAGTCATGACAGATCTAATTGTTGAGTGCCCATCAGGAACACGCTTAAACAAGTCGTACATCCTGGTTAGGTCCTCATGTTTGTCATCAATGAGCATATTCACAAGACCAGAGTTCTCCATAAGAATCAACCTCTGCATGTGATTTGAGAGCATCTCTTTATCCACAACATTAGCTATTTTGTCTGCAGTTTTGGAATCCATATACTGTGTCACACGTTCCAGTTCCTCAGCGAGACGCCTTTCAGCCTTCTTGAGATACTCACCACAGTCGCAACACTCAATGAACTGCTGTGACTCACCACTATAGAAACTTGCAGATGCCTCAAGGAATGGCCTCTCAAACTCATCCTTATAGACAGAAGACCCTAGCTCCATCAGCATTTTGGTTGTATTCCTCATCAAACCTCTGTTTATTATCTCACCCATCCTCTCTCTATGAATGAGTTCAAGAAGCGTGTCAAGCAATCTCCCTTGAATTTTGGGAGAGCGGACAACGATATCTCTCCATAATTCCAGACCAAGTTCAAACACAGCTGTCTTTTTGCTAGTCGGAATAAATGTTCTATCCATATACATGAGTATATCTCTGATCATTTGCGATGCCTTGATATGATCAGCCCATCTTCTCTGTAGGTCCTCCAGGAACAGACCACCTTGGGCAGCCTCTACTAATTTTCCCATTTCTTTGAGGTGTCCTTTCAAGTTCTCTGTCAGTTTATCATAAAGCTTCCCACCATGCTTGTTAAGAACCAAGTTATAAGCAGTCCTGGCCAACACAAATAGAGTATTAAGTAATGGAATTCAAATAGTCATATTTCTATGAACATCCAACAGCAACAAGACCAGTCAGTAAAATATGTCCTAAAATAACATTCAAATAATAAAAGAAGTCATTCAATGGACAGGAACAACACACAGGGATACATTACAAAACCAGATTAGTTTCTTAAACTGTTGTCACAACTGTAAACAGTTTCTAGTACTATTTCAAGTCCAACGATTCACAGCACCACCACAGGTAAGCCCTAAAAAAGGTCACCAACATAGACTACTCTGCAATGTATTTACGGCATACTTAGTTGTAACAATACTACAAACCCCAAACCACCCGCCAAAAGAAAGAAGGACAAAGAAACACACATGCCAGCCACAATTTGTAATACATTATAAATACTACTTTTCCTGAAAAATCATTTGTACAATATATTATGATAAAAAGTGTGCTTCATACTTCTTTGAAATAATTCTCCACTGAATTAAAAAAAAAATCAGACAAGTTGCCTACATGATTTACATTCCAGACTAACAAGTATTATCAAATAATTGCTTAAAAAGATCATCTATACGCCGCAATTTCATATCAGGTATCTCTTTTCATCCTATATTAGTAACAGCAGAACTTGCAAATATACAAATGAAAAAGAATGATTCTTTGTAACAAACTAAGGATCAGAGGATGACCAAAACTAGTGTACAATAGCATAATTGCAAGACTCC
This sequence comes from Lolium rigidum, assembly GCF_022539505.1. NCBI lineage: Eukaryota > Viridiplantae > Streptophyta > Magnoliopsida > Poales > Poaceae > Lolium > Lolium rigidum. The sequence continues at coordinate 21,347,997 of NC_061514.1, read as the reverse complement.
AACTAATAAAACATATGTATGACCATGCAAGGAATAAATTTCAGAATAGAACAGTGTTTGCAAGTTTTGAGGAGAATATTTCAGTGTCATTTCCTATTATATGCCTACCTAATTTAATAGTCTACCATACCCCAATGGAACTATGTGGATGTCGTTACTCATTCTATGTGGATAATTCATTTCCGCCCAATTGCTAACTCCCTGGGACAAGCAAATGAGTTGGGTTAATGTGCATGTTTATGCATCCATGAGTGGTGCGCCGACAAATTATACTACTCCGGTAAACAATAAACTAGCTAACTGAAACATTATGACGGCTAGTATGGTCATTTCAGCAACTTTATTTATGACTACTGTGAAACGCACCAGATGAAGTCACCAGATAAGATATTGGCTTTCAAGATGAGAATTGAGAACAAAGTACTTAAGATAACGTGAGCTGGATGGGCTTTTCAATCAGAATTGAGAACAAAGTACTTAAGATAACGTGAGCTGGATAGGCTTTTCAATCACATCGCACATCACTGGAAAAATTAAGAGCAACATAAAATTTGCAGCGCATCAAAAAACATATTTATGTCACCTATATCGCAGCCACACTGGCAGGTCAAAATCACCCAACTAATTTCTACCAAAACCTAGCGCTGTTTCTCCAAAACTACAGCATTGCAAGACATATAAATTACAGAACAATTGAACACCAGATACGGACTTGCATAAGTCACAGCCACACCAGCGTGGCAAAACCCATGCAACTAACTTGTACCAAAAAAAAGTTCTGAACACATTTTCCCAAACTAAAGCAGGGCAAGACATGCCAATTTCCAGACAACAAAAACAAGCTTTGCACAGGTCACAACCACGCACACGTGGCAAAACCCTTGCAACTAATTTCTGCTAGAACTAAGAACTACATCCACGAATCCGAAACTACAATCAAGAGCAACACATCCCAATGTCCAAACAACGAATGGAAACTTGCGCAAGTCACAACCACACAAGCGCGGGGAAAACCCTTACAATTAATTTGTGACGAATTAATCAGTATACATCCACGACTCTGAAACAACAATTGGATCAACGCTACCCAATTTCCAAACAACAAATGTGAACTACGCAAGTCACAGCCACAAATGTGTGGCAAACGCATGCAGGTATTTTGTACCAAAATTATGCACAATGTCTGCGACTCTGAAACTACGGTCAGAGAAACATATCCCAATTTCCAAATACAGCATTGTGTAAGTTGCAGACACATAACCGCAGCAAAACCTGTGCAACTAATTTCTATGAAACTTATATGATCCTATTAGCACATCCCAATTTCGAAATAACAAAGAACAAATATTCATACATATAGAATAACCTAATGGACACCCCTGACCGATCACAAACCTCTACACTCCTGGATACCCCCAAATCCAATCGGCAGCCATCCAACAAAACCTAGGAAAAACAATCAGGCACGCCCTCACATCACGAGGAATCCAATCTATCAATCCAATCCCAATCCGCACCAAAATATTTACCATCGGTCGCCGCACCTCCCTGCCTCCACACGCAGGACGCCGCAGAACAAAATTCATCTAGGAAATAAAAATAAAAACAGGGCGAGAGGGGCGGAGCAGGGTAGAGGTGTGAACCTGTAGAGCTCCTCGAAGGAGAGGCCGCTGGCGTTGTGGTTGTAAATCTCGCGGATGGCGTCATCGAGCTTCTTCCAGGACTTGTCGAAGAACTTGGGGTCGACCTCCACGCGGTGCTTGAAGGGCTCGATCTTGGGGATCCGCTTCCTCTGGGAGTTCATCTCCCCGCCCGCCCGCGCCGCGGCGATTGCCCTAGGGTTCCGGCGAGGGCGATGGCGAGGCGGAGGCGAGGCGCCGAGGAGGAGTCCGGAGGGCGGAGGATGAAGAGGCGATCTGACAGATGGGCCTTCGCCGTAAGGAGTTTCGCTTGTGTTTATTTAATGCGGCTTTTCTGGATTTTCGTTATCCGGGACGCATCTATCTTTGGCTCTTCGGCTTTCACGTTTGTGTTGCCGTTTATATATCTTCACGCGTGCGTGTTGCGGTTTATATATTTCACGTTTTATACTCACACTTCAGGACAACAAGCAAAAGAAAGAAGAACCAACAAACCAAACATGGGAGAAACCCCCTCCAATAAGGAGGGGAAAAAACCATGGACCCTAGCTGTTATAAACGTGACAAGAAAACAATGAAAAACGATAAAGAAAAATGCAGCGGAGATAAGATTTATTGTGGAAAATCTCTTCCAACGCAGAAGGGAAAAAACTATGGGCACGAGCCAGCAAATATTTCACTATGTCGGGGAGTGTTTACAAGCATCGGTGGTTATCTTATAATCTGATAAACCCCAGCCGGCGGCTTACAAGAGGTATATATAGGCGGTGGCATCGATCCGTACCGCGGGGGGAGGGGGAGGAAGCCTCCCTTTAGTATATGAAATTTGGATCACAATATAACACTAGTAAGCAAAATTTCAATGAATCGAAACTATTTAGAAAACGACGTTAGTGAACCCTAGCCGATGGCTGAGTAGAGATATTTAAAGACGGTTGGTGACGATCAGTAACTCGGGGACGAGGGGCGAACCCCCCCCCTCCCCCGCGGAGTACCTGCAAGGCACGCCGATATTGATCCAATATGGATCCAGAAGTTGGCCTTCTTTATGTGAATTTGGATCACAACATAACAGATGAAAATCATGGCAGTACTTGAGCACATGAGACGGCGCATCGTCGTAGGTGCTGCGGCAAATCCCACAGCCCTCCACATCTATGAGGTGTGTTTCGGAGATGCTTCAATTTTTACGACGAGGGTTTGTAGATTTGGCCTTGAGCTCGATCGCCAGAAGCACTTGCTTGGGCGCGGACAAGGGGTCTTTTGGAAAATACTTGAGCGCATGTAGGGCGAGGATGAGTATTTGATATATCATATAAACTATTAGTTGTAATATTCCTTGTTATAGTTGTAATGATGTCATGCTAAATTTAAATTGTTCTTATAACCAAATTTATCTGAATTACAATCGAGGGCAATATAAAATATTCATAATTATACTAAACATTTATACTTTAGTTTTTTTTTTTGCATCAAGTATAAATTTCATATTGTTACTTGAAATAGTTAACCATACACAAATGTTGATAAATGTTACTTTTATTTAATGTTTTAAATATATATTAATGAAACTTCTAGAAGATAAAGAAGGCACTTGCATGATACTTTACTGTTGTTTTTTGGGTATAATGTATCTTGCAATTTACACATAGCTAATTACTAAGTTGAATCCTCTTTTGTTTAACTAGCATTGCCACCACCAAATATAATATAGTGTGGATTGTAGTATATTTGCAAACATATAGTTTAATTATTTATATTCTTGCATGTAACAAAGAACATGGATATTTAGTTATCATAGATTTCAGTATAACCTAACGGTCGTCACCTATCTAAGTTATTTGCGTCCTACATGATATACGCGTATAGTATTATTCGAGGAAAATCTAAAATATAAGGTTTATTGCCCTATAGCACTCGCGTGGACATTCATTTAGGGATTCGATTACTTTTTCTTATCTAATGCAAACTCCTCTATTTTCTCATGTTATTATTTAGTGATGCATAATCTCTCTCAAAACTTGTAAGTATGTTCTATAATTTATGTGCCAAAAAATATACACTATTTAAAAATGGAGGGAGTATATGACTAGGAAGCTTGGTGATTGGCGTCACACCGCACCCTTTGCTATTAGATTGCATGTTAAAGTATTATAAAAGTATCATAATATCTTGGTTGCTGAAATACCGTCAAAAGTGCTAGCCTGGAACAGGGCCGATCCATTCTTTTTCGGGCCCACGTGCAAAATGACAGAAAGGACCCTTATTCACACACAAAAACTATCAGAACAGTATATTTCAACCTAAAAACCCATCATATCTCAATAACAAAGAGTATTCAGTACATATCATAGATCCATAATCTTTTGAACTCTCAAAATGACATAGCATCACTCTAAAAATAACATTATTTGTGATTTGTCTCAATCAAGCGAACTAATCATGGTTCCGCTACTTCCGTAAAAGATCCACTTTGCTAGGATTGACAAGGCAGAACATGTGTTTCTTTTGCAAAAGAAATATGTTTGATGTATCAGTCCACTAGCATATACGATCAAGATTTTTTTTAATATTATACTAGCTAATAAAATGGATTACCAATCTAGATAGGGGATGAAGTCGCTGAAGTTCCTACTTAAAAGTGAACCGGAGAGCAACATTTACCTAAAAAGCACAATAAAAGTATTAGACAATCTCCCAAAATACAAATAGTAAACAATCATGTGTAGTTGTAATGACAGAAATCGTACAGTAAGATTTTATTTAGATCATGCCCACCGCTCCATATTCTTTACCAGAATTTTCGAAAGCTTCCTCTTCCTGCACAAGTCATGGTATATCAAATTGAATTCAAAACTTGCAATTGCGCCTAAAACTTCTAGAAGCAAAGTCATCTATAATTGCATCCGTATTTATCTCATCCAACTTATTTTTCTTGATACACAAAATTGCCAGACCATTTAATCTTTCTTGAGACATTGATGATCTTAAATAGTTTTTTAGTAACTTCAACTTAGAAAAGCTACGTTCAGTCCATGCTACTAACACCGGTACAGTAAACAAAATATGATAAGCAATTAAAATATTTGGAAAACAATCTATATCTCTAGCAAACTCAAATATTTCCATAGCATGCATTGGCACATCCGATTCGGGTAAAGTCATTTGTAGCAAAATTTCAATGAAACTAAACTGTTTAGAAAACGCCATTAGTGAACCCTAGCCGATGGCTTACAAGAGATATTTAAATACGGTTGGTGCTTCTGGCCCCTATTTTGAATACACGTTGCTATTTCTCCGTATTGTACACCAATAGCATACTTACACAGGTAGTACAAAATGCATACACACATGATACGAAATACATACACACATGATATGATTATACCAGTACCAAACCATTATTTGAACTCAAATATCAGAACAACCGAAGTCAATCCCAAGCTACTTAATTAGTAGTCTAAACTAAAAGCACATAGATGAGAAATGCCGTCACAATAAGCAATATCAGGACGAAGGCGTTTTTCATCCGATTCCTCGTCATCACTCTCATCTCTTCAGCTAGATAGTACGCGTATCTAGCTTCCACCACCTCCATTGTGTTGTATCGTATGTTCAGCTCCGAAAATGGCCGGTGTACCTGCCTCCAACGGTCTTCCCAATTGGCATAGACTTCGGGAACCCTACCCTTGTAAACGATATACGACAACATCTCTATGCATAAGATAAATAATATACGTGAGTAATTAATGCAAATTCATACATAATAAACGATGTAGTGCCATAACATTTAAAAGAAGTCAAGTACCAAGAAATGAGCATCATATAAAAGACATACGATAGAAGAGGTAAACCAATAAAAGCCTATTAGTGGCGCACCAAAAAAATATTATGTGGCGCATGGGTGGTGCACCACAGAAGTCATGCCACTAAATTGTGAATTTTGTGGCGCCACACAATTTTTTTTGGTGCGCCACTAATAGGTTTTTCTGTACTAGTGTCAAGGATCGGATAAGGTTGATACATGATCAACCAAAGAAAGATGAGGCACATAGACATGCTATCCATTATCAATCCTACTAATATGCCGTCATCCAGTAGCATGGAAATAGAAGTTCTAGAAATCGTCAACATCTGGTTGCATCCAGTAACCATATCCTCCCGCCGATTCTCCTGAAGGAGAAAGGCCCATAGCTGAATCCAGTGCGCGGCCCGACGCTGCTTGTTAAAAATAATATCATTCTGGCATATCCAAATAGAAAAACAAAGAGAAGAAACACCAACGTGAATTCTATCTTTGTCTTTCTACTAGTCGTAGACCTAAAAATATTTTTCCCGGAATTTCTAGAGCAACGGAAAGTTGACCCCTAGTTTAAATTTGGTTAGTTTCCAGTGGATTCGGGAGGGGGGACACGACAAGAAGCCGCAGGGATTCCCAGAAAGCTAACACGCTCACATGGCATGTGATAGGTGGTCCGTAGGCATTCTACTATCACTACGCATAGGTTACCCGCAATACTAAAATAGGCCCCTTGTAGATGCTTCACAAAAAACCCATTTCGGCACCCAAAAAAATGCAAATTGGGTCGAATTCCCATTTGCTGATTTAAAGTTATGATAAGGGGTGACCCGATCTTCTCAGTAAGCAATGGTGGTGATGATGATCACGAGGCGAACACATCGGAGATAACTTGATGAAGTGGATGATAACTTGTATGACGCAACGAGATCTCTCGATTGGTCTCTGTCGCCAATGCAACAGCTCTCAACCCTTCAAGATATTCGCAACTTCACACACTTGCGCAAGTAGCCACCGATCACGAAGTGGTAAGTTGCAACCTTCTAATTCCCAATGGAACAGCAGATCACACAAGAATTTCAGAGATTACACCAAATCAATGCAATATGGTGTAGGGATTCAATAGAGTTGCAAAGCAATCAAATATGAACTATATAGGCGTCCTGGGCACTTATATAGGCGTTCGGGATGACCTCAGGTTGAAAAGATACAAAAATAACCGACCCATACTAGATCTGGTCGAGACAGACTCGGACTCGGCCGGCCTGGGGGCCGGTCGACCGGCCCTGGGACCGGCCGGTCCGATTTGGACCGGGCCAGGGACCGGGTGGAGACCGGGCGACGCGTCCTGGCTTACTAGACATGGCCCGGCTGGCACCGGCGTGGCGCCCGGTTTGGACCGGGCAGATCCAGCGTGGTAGCCGGTCGGACCGGGCCTGGGACCGGATGGTCCGGCGGCACGGCCGGTTGACCGGGCTGGGCACCGGCCTGAACATCTCCTCCTCTCGCGCATGCCTCCCGCTCCTCCCTCGCGCATCCATGAGATGTCTTCATGTCCAGCTCCATGTCCAGCTTCACATCCAGCTTATTGTCCAGCTTCTTGTCCAGCTGCTCCCCTCCTCCTCGTGCGATGCTTGCTCCTTCTTCATACCTGATCATACATAAGTAATAGGACTTAGGCAGTATAAAGTTCTCATCGATCAAAGTATCACATAGGAACAAATTCACCTGATTGGACTTGAGCTTCACAGCAGGAACGTCTTCATCTTTCAATGATGGAGGTAGTGTGGTAGGGATGTCCTCATCAAGATATTAATTATTCCATATTAATAGTAAAATACAAAAAATAAAATCATTTTTTGTTATTTGAATTCTATATTATTATTACTTATATATATTCATTGTTGTTACATAAGTTATTGTTTGGAATTAAAAAAATAAAGAGGTGTGACATCACGGTCGAAGGGTTAATAGGATTGACATGGCAATATTATCAACAAGGTGTCATTTCTTTCATGGAAGCTCAACCGAAGGAAACTGAGATGTTAAACGCAATAATCCTAGAGCTACGTGATAGATTTTACGAGATTAGGTGGATGATTTTGGTTGGTGCGGATCGGTTTTGCCTTCCGTGAATTCAAGCGCGAGTTTCTCCCTGACCTCCACGTAACCCCGTAGGTTGGATTCCGTAACAATTTGTCCGTAGATGTAGCATTGCTCTGTTAAGCATGCTGAGGCTCGAATAGTGTGAGGATGTGTGACCGAGATGGAAGTTTAACCATGCGTGTAATTTAACCTAAGATTAAGTGTACTTAGAGTTAAAAGTGTCCCTTGTAAAAGATTAACGAGTAAAAAAAAGAGAAAAAGAAGTGAAAAAAATGAACTAACATTTTAAAAAATGGAAAAATTGAAGAAATATTAATTTCAAAATTTGAAATCCTATGCCGATGGATTCTGTTCCGACAACCAACTTGCCTATCCCAACTGAAAATAATGAGAGCGGCGGAGATTCTCAGCATATGGAATTCAATAATTCTGATGAATGATGTCACAAGCATGTAATGTATCAGTATACTCATGCCAATAATTGAATAAAATTATATTTTCTGATAGACATAGTATTACGGGATTTCTTTTTGGTGCTCTTGGTTCCTTAGTTGTACTCACTTTTGCCCAGGTCCAAAACTTTTCATCACTTTTGCCCAATCTCTTGTCTGAAACTCTCACAAAGAGCTCAAAATATACTTACCGTTAGGTTGGCCATTTTCTAGTCCGTCCGGGGGAACGGTGATGTCATCTCTATCTCAAAGTTTCTGACTAAATGGCCGCCATGTTGCTGCTGCACCATGCTCGCCGGAGTTTTACCATGCGGACGAGGGAGGGTCACTAGTACGAGGTCCCTGAGGGACACACCATTGCGAACCCGTTGGTGGTTAACCACTAGCTTCCATATATTTACAAGGACGCAGAGAGGTACAATTCGGGTAGGTTCGGGGCCGGTATAGGGGACACCAACTCTCTCTCGTACGAGGCGTTCGGTGGCGGGCGACATGCATGCGTTGGCGAGGCCTTGGCGTACATGCAGATCAAGGTGATATGGAGCTGGCCATTCACTCAGAAACTTTGAGATGGAGATGACGTTCCCCCATACGGACTAGAAAACGGCCAACCTGACGGCAAGTATCATTTGAGCTCTTTGTGAGAGCTTCAGACAATATGTTGGGAAAACATGAGAAAAAGTTTTGCGCGTGGGTAAAAGTGAGTACAACTAAGGAACCAAGGGTACCAAAAAAGAAATCCCTTAATACTATGTTTATCATAAAATATTATTTTTTTCAATTATTGGCAGGGGTATACTAATATATTACATGCCCGGGACATCATTCATCAGAATTATTAAATTCCATATGCTGACAATCTCCGCCGCTCGCATTAGTTTACCATATAAGTTGGTGGTGGTGGTGGTATTGGAAGTTTAGTAATACAACGACACATACGAGGACCAGGAACAAGCGTTCTACAATACACATGATCATGTGCTTTATAGCCTCTTATTATGCAGTCGACTTTGCACACCCAGGAATCGCAGTTCCGTAAATTTCTACACCACTCTTTAGGAACTACAATCAATACATCATAGAAAAAATAATTTAGTAATCTAGTCTAAAGAAAAAATAGATAGTACTTTGAATATTTGGAAATTGCTAGTGAAATAGAAAACATTGTTGCTTACGTGATTGGCAGGACGGCAACGTTGAACACATGATTGACGTGAGCATGAAAAAATCAAAGCCAAATTGAGCAACTTTGGGTTGGTTTTGCCGAGCGCCATGGGGAAAATATATGACTTTATCTCGGTGTATCGTTGTGCGTGTTTATATAGACACACAATGCAATATTAGATACAGTTGGTTATTCTCTTGCAATATATATCTATCTCTCCCAATTAATATTAGGATATCCTAGTTTTGTATAAATGCCACAACTTTTATTTTGCAATGAAATCATGTATCTCATAATTATGGCCTTGTATTTAATATTGGTGATTATACATAGAGCCATAATAAAATATTTAGATATCAGCAGTGAATTTATATATGTATCTCTCCCAATTAATATTAGGATATCCTGCTAGTTTTGCATAAACACCATAGCTTTTATTTTGCAATTAAATTATGTATCTCATCAATATGGTCTGGTGTTCAATTTGGTGATCATACATAGAGCTATAATAAAATCCTTAAATATCTGCACTGCATTTATACATGTAAATCTCCCAATTAATATGAGAATATATTGCTACATAAACACCATACACTAGTAGAAAACAGGGCTTTCGTCCAAAGCCCCTGGGAGCTTTAGTCCTGATTTAAAAACGAACCGGGACCCGTCGAGGGGGGGGGGCATTCGTCCTGATTCGACCGGCGCGAGGCGACGCCAGCCTCTAGTCCCGATTCGTTTGGACCTTTAGTGTGAGCCAACTCTCTATATATACCTCTGCCCTGCCCAACTGCCCAAGTGTGAGCCACTCTCACACTTTTCCACTTGTTAGCACAAGAGGTGTATGTTGCTTTGCTCTCTCTTCTTATGCACAAGAGGTGCTCGATGAAATTCCAAAGAGCTTTTGCCACTTGAGTTCACACAAACAACCCACACTTAAGTTGTCCCCTGTCTTTTTCCTTCTCGATCAAAGTTAAAAACTTTATCCTTTCATCCTTCATTGATAAAATGCATGTGTGTATATATACATCGCTTCACTAATCATGATGTTATATAATGGCTTTGATAAGCTTAATTATATTATGCAGATGAATCGGCAACAGATGTACATTGACCGACGCCTTCACGAGTTCACTTCGGGCCTGAATTTTTTAATTGATGTGGCTGATGAAAGGGTGGTTTTATATATTGTCCATGTGTTAACTGTCAGAATAACATAAATTACTCTTCCTCGAGTACCATTCACACCCACCTATTGTGGTCCGTTTTCATGCCCCGCTACAATTGTTGGACCAACCACGGACAAAGAGGGGTTATGAGGGAAGACAATGAAGAAGAAGAGGATGATGACAACTATCCCATGTTCCCTGAATACGGTGATACTGCAAAGGGGGATTGTTTTCCATCAGAAGACAATGAAGACAATGAAGCAGAAGATAAAGATGCATCAGATGAGCCTGTTGATGATCTTGGTCGGGTCATTGCTGATGCAAGGAAAGACTATGAAACTGAAAAGGAAAGGTTGAACTTCGACCAGATGTTAGAGGATCACAACAAATTGTTGTACCCAACTTGCGAAGATGGACAAAAAAGCTAGGTAGCACACTGGAATTGTTGCAATGGAAGGCAGAGAACGGTGTGACTGACTCGGGGTTTGAAAAGTTGCTGAAAATAATTAAGAAGCAGCTTCCAAGGGGTAACGAATTGCCCACCAGTATGTATGAAATGAAGAAGGTTGTCTACCCTCTAGGATTAGACGTGCAGAAGATACATGCATGCATTAATGACTACATCCTCTACCGCAGTGAGTACGAGAATTTAGATGCATGCCCGGTGTGCACTGCATTGCGGTATAAGATCAGACGAGATGGCCCGGGTGATGTTGAGGGCGAGCGCCCCAGGAAGAGGGTTCCTGCCAAGGTTATGTGGTATGCTCCTATAATACCATGGCTGAAACGTTTGTTCAGAAATAAAGAGCACGCCAGGTTGTTCGATGGCACAAAGAAGACCGTAAGAAAGATGCAATGTTAAGACATCCTGCTAATGGGTCGAAGTGGAGAAAAATTGATAGAAACTTCTTGTACTTTGTAGAAGACGCAAGGAACTTAAGGTTTGGTCTAAGTACAGATGACATGAATCCTTTTGGAGAGCAGAGCTGCAGTCATAGCACCTGGCATGTGACTCTATGTATCTATAACCTTCTTACATGATTTTTTTTGAAAATTTTAAACCAAACTAGTAGGGCACCATGAAAACATCATTTTTCATGAGACTGTGCACCCTAGCTTGTGCCAAATTTGAGGTCAGTTGAACACTGCTAGGTAAATTAATGGTCCGCAAGTAGCTAATTGGGGTTGAGGGACATGATCGACTCACATCATCGTACCTCAACTTTATGAGCTAATTGGTAGAGAATGATTATTTCTTCAAGTTTATTTTTTTCATGGACAGTACTTGGCACACATCGGAGCGACTGTGTGGTGTTGTCCGCCTCAGATAAAGCATCTATATGAAGTGTCTGCATGTTCAATAGAATAATCTTCATCAGTCAGTACTCTGCCGCCTGACTAAAGCAGATAAAGGAAAGGTTGATGAAGCAAATGGAACCTGGCCCAGATTGAGTGTTTGGATTTTCGAAAATTCGATCAGGTCATCCTCAGTATCCTCCTCCACTTCAGTGTTGCAAAGAGGCATAGAAAAGCAAACGCCATACATAAATGCAGTCACATAATCATATTATCCTATCTGAAATTTTTAATTTACAACCACCGAAAAGATGTTGCTTTCACTATGGGGAAACAGCTGTAACAATGGTTAAGTCACAAAATATTAATGTTTTATCTGCATGTGGAAAATGTTTTAGGTCCTCAAAATTGAAAATGAAGAAATCCGGAACAGCGTTGCCAACCAAGAAGTTGATCTACTTGATTAAAGTACCAGTACCAAATCCGTAACAATAATATAATGACATAATGGTTGGTGTACAAAAGAAATAGGGGATCTTAATATGTAGGCATATACTGACTACAAAAGAAATGTGAAAATAACAGTAAGGTAGATAAAGAACCTACAAGTTTCTGTAATAGTGATTGTATGCCACGGGTAGATTGTGATAAGTAGGCATTTCAGGACTGCTTCTCCGAACAGTTTCCACGAATAAATAGAGCAACAAATTGTGCTTTATAAACTCGAACAAAAAAGGAGATGTTCAGTACAATGAAGAAGGGTTGGCCATGGAGTAGCAGTCTAGGAGAACCTTAAAATTCCATAATTCCAAGGAATATGAAAGTAGAACCTTGAGACAAATGTGGCATTAGGTTAACAAAGTGATAGGTAGAGAGAAATACCTATTATATAGTGCCAAAAATGCATCTCCCCATTGTTAAATATATTTTTTGCATACATTGTTTTTATAATAAAACTACACCAATATTGTGCATGTAAAAAATGAAAACAGTTCTATTTCACATATAGATGACATCAAGTAACTAGATCATTGAGGTCGGAGGAGCAAGAAGATACCATAAAATATATTCAACATATTGTTCTGGAGCATGTAGAAAAGATTCTAAAACGAATCTTCCCAGGCCTGATACCTTTTGTCAAGGAACTCTCTTTCTACATGCCATAAGGGGAAACGTCTAAAGAGATATATCAAGGATAGTTTATCTTAAAATACATGATAGTGCAGGTGTAGTGATTACCTCCTCGTCCAGTAGATGAGAGCATAACAGATACGGTGGAAGAAGGTAACAGGGATTGTGGATATACCCATGATTTGAGTGCCCTTGAGAAAAAGAGTTCCTTGTTGCTCTCAGGCCTTGTGCGTCGTGAATTTTGAGACCTACCACGATAACTCTGAGCAATGGGTCCAGCAATACTGCCCCTAAATAAACTTGAACTTAAATTGTGACACCTGTTACAAGATAGAGTTATTATTATACTTAGGGTCTCTAAGGTAGAAAATCTAACAAAAGAGAACAAATGCAATAAGATTCAACTTGTAAGTAATTCTGAAGTTCTTTCCCTAGTGACCATATGTTGAAAATGTTGTGCTATGTAACATGGCTCTGAGCACTGGCACATACAGACACTAATAGTAAATCAAAATAAGTCGAAATTTTCTTGCAGGTTGCATTAAAAAATCTTAGGAGACTAATAGACACATGACCATTTCCATATCTAATTTTTAGGGCGCCAATTGAGATATGTCACCGGTTCAGCTAAGAGACATGTGGAATTCATTGGGGGAGAGTGCATTTTCTAGACAATTTTTTTTTTTGAAGATAAGACAGAAATACAAGAGAAGGTAATGCCCACCCACCACTTCACATAAGATGATGAAACAAACCGTAGAGTAGTCTTCAAGGTGATATCCAAAGGATTTATTTTTCTTGGTACTGTGATCCTAGAAGGGCACGCCTCTGAAGACTTCAAAGGAACATCACCAACTTGTAAATGAGGGGCATTTGGAGCTCCAGAAGCATCACGAGCTCCAAACCCTTTCATCACTTTTTCCTATCACAAGGCACTAGAGAGATTAGTGCATGGGGTCATATACTGCAGTGCAATAGGTAGATGCTCCTTACCATGTCAAATTTGTTAGATCCAGCCTGCTTCTCATAACCAACGTGAAGCTCAGATACATTTCGTAGAGCACTCTCGGTGCATTTCTTAGATTTCATAAAGCCTGGCTTAGCAGCCTCCACAGGTGATGGAGCAGAAGAGTCAATTTTAGCAGAGTCGCCATGGCTTGCAAAAAAATCCAATAATAGCATGAAAATGATATAAAATATGATACTATGTCTATAGTCAAACAATTACCGTGGGAATATAGATGATACAGATTCAGACTGTGAAGTTGCTACAACAACAACAGACTTGGGAGCCTTGTCATTATTAAGTAAAGCATCACGCATTCAAGATATTAAAGTTTTAGCAAAAATATAATACTCCAACACGATATTGTCAAAGACTGCAGAGCAATGATCACCATTAAGCACAACAAAATGGACAGCGTCTCAAATATCTAACCTTGAAATTTTCCTTTCCAACGTTTCTGGATTTCTTAACTTGGAACACCTCTGTAACACGGGTTTTGATATACTTTGATATTTTTGGTTGTTCGGTGTTCCGAAACCCATTGCTTGACCTAGACCCACAAGATAGGTATGAAATTCCTAACTAAAGGACAAGAAGAACATCGGTATGCGTAATAACTGTAGACTGATACGTCTCAAACGTATCTATAATTTCTTATGTTCCATGCTAGTTTTATTACAATACTCACATGTTTTATATACACTTTATATCATTTTTATGCATTTTCCGGCACTAATCTATTAACAAGATGCCGAAGCGCCAGTTCCTGTTTTCTGCTGTTTTTGGTTTCAGAAATCCTACACGGGAAATATTCTCGGAATTGGACGAAACAAAAGCCCACGGTCTTATTTTCCACGGAGCCTTCCAGAACACCGAAGAGGAGACGAAGAGGGGCCACGAGGCGGCCACACCATAGGGGGGCGCGGCCCCACCCCTGGCCGCGCCACCATATGGGGTGGGCCCCTCGGGCATCCCCCGACTCTGCCCCTTCGCCTATATAATCCTTTAGTCGCGAAAACCCTAGTACCGAGAGCCACGATACGAGAAAAGTTACTGAGACGCCGCCGCCGTCAACCCTATCTCGGGGGGGTTCTGAAGATCGCCTCCGGCACCCTGCCGGAGAGAGGAATCATCACCCTACTAATTAAGTAGCTTGGGATTGACTTCGGTTGTTCTGATATTTGAGTTCAAATAATGGTTTGGTACTGGTATAATCATATCATGTGTGTATGTATTTCGTATCATGTGTGTATGCATTTTGTACTGCATGTGTAAGTATGCTATTGGTGTACAATACGGAGAAATAGCAGCGTGTATTCAAAATAGGGGCCAGAAGCACTAATCGTATTGGTGTACGCCGTTAGTGAACATGGAGCCCTCATGTGTGGTTTTGGTAATTGATGACAATCCCTATGGACTAACGGTTGCATTGAGATTCTATCTTAGGTCGTGTCCATAGCCATGTGTTGGTCTCAAGGTTGTAAGATGGAGAAGATGGAGTACAATGATGAAGACGGTGTCGAAGAGAGATGAAGACGGTGTTGAAGATGGAGAGAGATGAAGACGGCGTAGAAGATGGATGAAGACGGTGGCGTGCATTGAATATGGAGAAGATGGTGGCATATACAAGGTTGAAGAGGATGAAGACGGAGTTTGCCGACTCGAGAGAAACACGCAAGGTTAAGGTTTGTGCTAGATAGGATAGTAGGTAGCATTATCGGAGAGAGCTCAAACCTTGCATGAATTGCATCGTGTTTCTTAGTTCTTCTTGGTTCTTATCCATGAGATGAGTTAGAGCTTGTGTTCATTCTCGTGACAAGCTCTAACTCATCGGAAACAGATTCCGGATGCATTGCATGTTGCATGTGCAAGGGTGATGATTTTCCCGATATAACATATAGAGAGGTTACACCTCTATGACCATGAGAAAATCATCACTCACTCTTTTGCATGTTTTCACCTGTGTAGTGGTAGCTCTCGTCGTCCTCTTTCCGGAAAAATTGGTTTCACCTCAATCGGAGTTTCCTAGCTCAAGATATTGCCGTTTTCGTATCGCAGTTTAAAGAAAAAGAAGGAAGGGCGGTAGTACCGGTCAGGTACCGGTTTGGTTTCTGTGAGCCCCTGGATCCGGTCCGGTATTGCACCGGTACCGACCCAGTAGTACCGCTCGAGCGGTAGTACCGCTTGTGGTACCGCTTTGGGTCGTTTTTCGCCTGTTTTCTGCACAGTTCGCGCGCGAACGGTAGTACCGCTTTGACAAGCGGTAGTATCCCTCGGGCGTGAATCTGACCATTTTTCTGCCTCCAACAGCTATATTTTGGCCCCCCCTATTTATACCTCTCTTCCACCTCCGATCCAACTACTTCTTCCACTCCATTCTCTCTCCTCCATTGTTGACCTTGAATTGTTTCTTCCTCCTCTTGATCCCCCCACTATTTCTTGCATATTTTTGGGGGAAAGGAGAGGGGAGATCTAGATCTAGAGCTTCACCAATTGAATCCCTCTCCAAGTGAGGGGATCTTGCTAGATCTTGATCTTGGAGTTATTTGGTGTTTCTCCACATATTTGTTCTTCCTCCCTTATTCCCCCAATAGCTTTTGTAGCTTTGTTGGAATTTGGGAGAGAAGAACTTGGGCATCTTAGTGGTGTTCTTAGCCATTACATTAGGTGCATCGGTTTGGATTCTCTCCGTGGTTTCGATCTCGTAGAGGGCATGTTGACCTTAGTGGTGTTGTTGCCTTAGTGGCCTTGTTGCCTTTGTGGTGTTCTAGCCGTTGTGGCCTTGTCGTCTTTGTGGCGTAGTGGAATTTGTGGCGTTGTTGCCTTTGTGGAGTATGGTAGCCTTTGTGGTTTTGGAGCCGGTTGTGGCGCGTTGGTGTCTTGGTGGCTTTTGTTTCCGGTGTGGCGTGTTGTAGCCTCTTGTGGCATTGTACTTGAGAGCCTCCGTGTTGTGGAGTTGCCTCAAGCTTGATACTTGGGAGTTTGCCCAAGCTTGTACGGGTTCGGTGACCACCATCAAGGGTCCCTTAGTGGATCGAGGCTTTCCCCCTTTGGAGGAAAGGCTCGAGGAGAATACGGTGGCCCTAGTGGCTCATTGGAGTGCCTTGATACGTCTCCAACGTATCGATAATTTCTTGTGTTCCATGCCACATTATTGATGTTATCTACATGTTTTATGCACACTTTATGTCATATTCGTGCATTTTCTGGAACTAACCTATTAACAAGATGCCGAAGTGCCGCTTGCTCGTTTTCTGCTGTTTTTGGTTTCAGTAAATCCTAGTAAAGAAATATTCTCGGAATTGGACGAAATAAAAGCCCAGAGGCCTATTTTCTCACGAAGCTTCCAGAAGTCCGAAGGAGAGACGAAGAGGGGCCACAGGGGAGCCAAACCCTAGGGCGGCGCGGCCCCCTTGGCCGCGCCGGCCCGTGGTGTGGGCCCCCGTGCCGCCTCTTGACTTGCCCTTCCGCCTACAAATAGCCTCCGTGACGAAACCCCCAGCACCGAGAGCCACGATACGGAAAACATTACCGAGACGCCGTCGCCGCCGATCCCATCTCGGGGGATCCCGGAGATCGCCTCCGGCACCTCGCCGGAGAGGGGAATCATCTCCCGGAGGACTCTACACCGCCATGGTCGCCTCCGGAGTGATGAGTGAGTAGTCTACCCCTAGACTATGGGTCCATAGCAGTAGCTAGATGGTTGTCTTGTCCCCATTGTGCTATCATTGTCTGGATCTTGTGAGCTGCCTATCATGATCAAGATCATCTATATGTAATTCTATATGTTGCGTTTGTTGGGATCCGATGAATAGAGAATACTTGTTATGTTGATTATCAAAGTTATGCTTATGTGTTGTTTATGATCTTGCATGCTCTCCGTTATTAGTAGATGCTCCGGCCAAGTAGATGCTTTTAACTCCAAGAGGGAGTACTTATGCTCGATAGTGGGTTCATGCCCGCATTGACACCTGGGACGATGTGATGAAAGTTCTAAGGTTGTGTTGTGCTTGTTGCCACTAGGGATAAAACATTGATGCTATGTCTAAGGATGTAGTTGTTGATTACATTACGCACCATACTTAATGCAATTGTCTCGTTGCTTGCAACTTAATACTGGAGGGGGTTCGGATGATAACTCGAAGGTGGACTTTTTAGGCATAGATGCGGTTGGATGGCGGTCTATGTACTTTGTCGTAATGCCCAATTAAATCTCACTATACTCATCATGATATGTATGTGCATTGTCATGCTCTCTTTATTTGTCAATTGCCCAACCGTAATTTGTTCACCCAACATGCCGTTCGTCTTATGGGAGAGACACCTCTAGTGAACTCGTGGACCCCGGTCCAATTCTCTTTATCGAAATACAATCTACCGCAATACTTGTTTCTACCGTTTTCTCTCGCAAACAATCATCTTCCACACAATACGGTTAATCCTTTGTTACAGCAAGCCGGTGAGATTGACAACCTCACTCGTTTCGTTGGGGCAAAGTAGCTTGGTTGTGTTGTGCAGGTTCCACGTTGGCGCCGGAATCTCCGGTGTTGCGCCGCACTACATCCCGCCGCCATCAACCTTCAACGTGCTTCTTGGCTCCTCCTGGTTCGATAAACCTTGGTTTCTTTCGAGGGAAAACTTGCCGCTGTGCGCATCATACCTTCCTCTTGGGGTTGCCCAACGAACGTGTGAAATACACGCCATCAAGCTCTTTTTCTCGGCGCCGTTGTCGGGGAGATCAAGACACGCCGCAAGGGGAGTCTCCACTTCTCAATCTCTTTACTTTGTTTTTGTCTTGCTTTATTTTATTTACTACTTTGTTTGCTGCACTAAATCAAAATACAAAAAAATTAGTTGCTAGTTTTACTTTATTTGCTATCTTGTTTGCTATATCAAAAACACAAAAAAATTAGTTTACCCGCATTCACTTTACTTATTTCATCATGTTTCCTTTTAATTTTACTACAAAGAACATACCGGTAGGACGTGGGTCTATAGTCGGGAGAAATAATATAGAAGAATTCTTCAACCATGTTAGTACCATTGAAAATTTTGAAGATAGACACTTGATAGATCTTGCGCCTACTTATGAAATTGCTGCTCGCGCATTTAGTTCGCTTGTTGGAAACTAAATTTGTTAATCTTAATCCTATAATCCAACACATGTTTTTCACGCTTGGTGATATGGAAGAAGGGGAAAAGAAAGATTTTGTTTTAGAAACCCTTCTTAGAGAATTTGGTGGTCTAGCAAGAGAAGCTAGAAAGGTGTTTGCTAAATTCAATATGCTTGGTTCTCCTACTAATTTTGCTAGTCTCCTTGAAAAGATGGATATGGATAGAATAAGATACACTAATAATATTGATGATGGAGAGGAGATCAAAGCACCAATACCATGCAAGCTCCTAGCTATGAATGATGCACTAGAAAATAATTATGCTTGGCTTGTTCCAGAAAATTTGTTTGATGAGAGTAGCACACCTAAGACTAATGAAGATGCTAAAACTTATGTATCTAATATAATATGCCTAGTTGAGAAAACTCCACACCTCGCTGAGAATGCACCACCTTTCGATAATACTTGATACACACTTTCCGCGCCTAGCCGAAAGGCGTTAAAGAAAAGCGCTTATGGGAGACAACCCATGTTTTTACCTACAGTACTTTGTTTTTATTTTGTGTCTTGGAAGTTGTTTACTACTGTAGCAACCTCTCCTTATCTTAGTTTTGAGTTTTGTTGTGCCAAGTTAAGCCGTTGATAGAAAAGTAAGTACTAGATTTGGATTACTGCGCAGTTCCAGATTTCTTTGCTGTCACGAATCTGAGCCCACTGCCCTGCAGGAAGCTCAGAAAATTATGCCAATTTACGTGCATGATCCTCAGATATGTACGCAACTTTCATTCAATTTGAGCATTTTCATTTGAGCAAGTCTGGTGCCATTTTAAAATTCGTCAATACGAACTGTTCTGTTTTGACAGATTCTGCCTTTTATTTCGCATTGCCTCTTTCGCTATGTTGGATGAATTTCTTTGATCCACTAATGTCCAGTAGCATTATGCAATGTCCAGAAGTGTTAAGAATGAGTGTGTCACCTCTGAATATGTCAATTTATATTGTGCACTAACCCTCTAATGAGTTGTTTCGAGTTTGGTGTGGAGGAAGTTTTCAAGGATCAAGAGAGGAGTATGATGCAACATGATCAAGGAGAGTGAAAGCTCTAAGCTTGGGGATGCACCCGGTGGTTCACCCCTGCATATATCAAGAAGACTCAAGCGTCTAAGCTTGGGGATGCCCAAGGCATCCCCTTCTTCATCAACAAATTATCGGGTTCCTCCCCCGAAACTACATTTTTATTCGGCCACATCTTATGTGCTTTTTCTTGGAGCGTCGGTTTGTTTTTGTTTTTGTTTTGTTTGAATAAAATGGATCCTAGCATTCACTTTATGGGAGAGATACACACTCCGCTGTAGCATATGGACAAATATGTCCTTGGTTTCTACTCATAGTATTCATGGCGAAGTTTCTCCTTCGTTAAATTGTTATATGGTTGGAATTGGAAAATGATACATGTAGTAATTGTTATAAATGTTTTGGGTAATGTGATACTTGGCAATTGTTGTGCTCATGTTTAAGCTCTTGCATCATATGCTTTGCACCCATTAATGAAGAAATACATAGAGCATGCTAAAATTTGGTTTGCATATTTGGTTTCTCTAAGGTCTAGATAATTTCTAGTATTGAGTTTGAACAACAAGGAAGACGGTATAGAGTATTATAATGCTTTCAATATGTCTTTTATGTGAGTTTTGCTGTACTAGTTCATCCTTGTGTTTGCCTCAAACAACCTTGCTAGCCTAAACCTTGTATCGAGAGGGAATACTTCTCATGCATCCAAAATACTTGAGCCAACCACTATGCCATTTGTGTCCACCATACCTACCTACTACATGGTATTTTCCAGCCATTCCAAAGTAAATTGCTTGAGTGCTACCTTTAAAATTCCATCATTCACCTTTGCAATATATAGCTCATGGGACAAATAGCTTAAAAACTATTGTGGTATTGAATATGTAATTATGCACTTTATCTCTTATTAAGTTGCTTGTTGTGCGATAACCATGTTTACCGGGGAACGCCATCAACTCATTGTTGAATTTCATGTGAGTTGCTATGCATGTTCGTCTTGTCTGAAGTAAGGGCGATCTACACTGAGTTGAATGGTTTGAGCATGCATATTGTGAGAGAAGAACATTGGGCCGCTAACTAAAGCCATGTTCCATGGTGGAAGTTTCAGTTTTGGACAAACATCCTCAAATCTCTAATGAGAAAAGAATTAATTGTTGTTGAATGCTTAAAGCATTAAAAGAGGAGTCCATTATCTCGTTGTCTATGTTGTCCCGGTATGGATGTCTAAGTTGAGAATAATCAAAAGCGAGAAATCCAAATGCGAGCTTTCTCCTTAGACCTTTGTACAAGCGGCATAGAGGTACCCCTTTGTGATACTTGGTTAAAGCATATGTATTGCGGTGATAATCCGGGTAGTCCAAGCTAATTAGGACAAGGTGCGAGCACTATTAGTACACTATGCATGAGGCTTGCAACTTATAAGATATAATTTACATGATGCATATGCTTTATTACTACCGTTGACAAAATTGTTTCATGTTTTCAAAATCAAAGCTCTAGCACAAATATAGCAATCGATGCTTTTCCTCTATGAGGACCATTCTCTTTACTTTTATGTTGAGTCAGCTTCACCTATTTCTCTCCACCTCAAGAAGCAAACACTTGTGTGAACCGTGCATTGATTCTTACATACTTGCTTATTGCACTTATTATATTACTCTATGTTGACAATATCCATGAGATATACATGTTACAAGTTGAAAGCAACTCGCTGAAACTTAATCTTCTTTTGTGTTGCTTCAATACCTTTACTTCGAATTATTGCTTTATGAGTTAACTCTTATGCAAGACTTATTGATGCTTGTCTTGAAGTGCTATTCATGAAAAGTCTTTGCTTTATGATTCACTTGTTTACTCATGTCATACACATTGTTTTGATCGCTGCATTCTCTACATATGCTTTACAAATAGTATGATCAAGATTATGATGGCATGTCACTCCGTAAATTATCTTTGTTATCGTTTTACCTCGCTCGGGACGAGCATAACTAAGCTTGGGGATGCTGATACGTCTCCAACGTATCGATAATTTCTTGTGTTCCATGCCACATTATTGATGTTATCTACATGTTTTATGCACACTTTATGTCATATTCGTGCATTTTCTGGAACTAACCTATTAACAAGATGCCGAAGTGCCAGCTTGTCGTTTCTGCTGTTTTGGTTTCGAAATCCTAGTAAAGAAATATTCTCGGAATTGGACGAAATAAAAGCCCGGAGGCCTATTTTCTCACGAAGCTTCCGGAAGTCCGAAGGAGAGACGAAGAGGGGCCACAGGGGAGCCAAACCCTAGGGCGGCGCGGCCCCCCCTTGGCCGCGCCGGCCCGTGGTGTGGGCCCCCGTGCCGCCTCTTGACTTGCCCTTCCGCCTACAAATAGCCTCCGTGACGAAACCCCCGCACCGAGAGCCACGATACGGAAACACATCGAGACGCCGTCGCCGCCGATCCCATCTCGGGGGATCCCGGAGATCGCTCTCCGGCACCCCGCCGGGAGAGGGGAATCATCTCCCGGGAGGACTCTACACCGCCATGGTCGCCTCCGGAGTGATGAGTGAGTAGTCTACCCCTGGACTATGGGTCCATAGCAGTAGCTAGATGGTTGTCTTCTCCCCATTGTGCTATCATTGTCGGATCTTGTGAGCTGCCTATCATGATCAAGATCATCTATATGTAATTCTATATGTTGCGTTTGTTGGGATCCGATGAATAGAGAATACTTGTTATGTTGATTATCAAAGTTATGCTTATGTGTTGTTTATGATCTTGCATGCTCTCCGTTATTAGTAGATGCTCTGGCCAAGTAGATGCTTTTAACTCCAAGAGGGAGTACTTATGCTCGATAGTGGGTTCATGCTCGCATTGACACCGGGACAGAGGATGAGAAAGTTCTAAGGTTGTGTTGTGTCTGTTGCCACTAGGGATAAAACATTGATGCTATGTCTAAGGATGTAGTTGTTGATTACATTACGCACCATACTTAATGCAATTGTCCGTTGCTTGCAACTTAATACTCGGAGGGGTTCGGATGATAACCTCGAAGGTGGACTTTTTAGGCATAGATGCGATTGGATGGCGGTCTATGTACTTTGTCGTAATGCCCAATTAAATCTCACTATACTCATCATGATATGTATGTGCATTGTCATGCTCTCTTTATTTGTCAATTGCCCAACCGTAATTTGTTCACCCAACATGCTCGTTCGTCTTATGGGAGAGACACCTCTAGTGAACTCGTGGACCCCGGTCCAATTCTCTTTACTCGAAATACAATCTACTGCAATACTTGTTTCTACTGTTTTCTCTCGCAAACAATCATCTTCCACACAATACGGTTAATCCTTTGTTACAGCAAGCCGGTGAGATTGACAACCTCACCGTTTCGTTGGGGCAAAGTAGCTTGGTTGTGTTGTGCAGGTTCCACGTTGGCGCCGGAATCTCCGGTGTTGCGCCGCACTACATCCCGCCGCCATCAACCTTCAACGTGCTTCTTGGCTCCTCCTGGTTCGATAAACCTTGGTTTCTTTCTGAGGGAAAACTTGCTGCTGTGCGCATCATACCTTCCTCTTGGGGTTGCCCAACGAACGTGTGAAATACACGCCATCATGCCTCGTGCCTCCACACCGCTCCAACGGAGACGTAGCACCCTTGGGTGTGAACTTCTGGATACATCGTCGTCTCCTCGTGCACTAGTTACTTCTCAACCCAAGCTCCTTTACCTATGCGCTTTACATTGTGATATCTATCATGCTTGATGCTATGCCGATCTTGTTATCACCTTGTTGCTCATCATGCTAGCATAGGTTGTTGGTGCTCTTAGGAAAACCCCTTGTTGATATGCTTTGAGCTAAACTAGTAAACACATGTGTAGTTTTATTCCGCCTTGTTTAGCTCTCAAGTAGAAGTTTTTATACACCGCCTATTCACCCCCCCTCTAGGCGACGTCCTAGTACATTCAATTGGTATCAGAGCTAGGGCTCTCTTATCTTGTTGGGCTTCACCGCCTAGAGAGTATGACGTCGGCTAGAGGATTAGTGCACATTTCCACCTTTACATTTGATGGCACTAATTATGATGCTTGGAAATTCTACATGCTTGATTATTTTAGGGGCATGCACCCACATGTGGAGAAAATTCTTGATATGGGTTTTTCTCCTCCTAAGGATCCACAAAATCCAACTTTTGAGGAGAAGAAAAACTCTTATCTAGATGCTCAAGCTACTAAAGTGCTTTGCCATGTTGTGAGTCATGTAGTGATTTCCTCCATCGCGCCTTTCCGGAGTGCTCATGAGTTTTGGACAAAGCTTCGAGATACATATGGTGGGTCCAAGACCATTGAGGATGATCGCACTCCTTCCACTTCACCAATGTGTGGTAAGACACAAGGTAATGGTATGGTGAGTGGTGATGAACATTGCATTGTTGATGGTGACCTTTCTCTTGATGATTCTTCATCCCTATCCCATTGCAATGTTTCATATTTGAACTTGAACACTTATCTTTACTATTAAATTTGGATCCGTTGTCCGTGCGTGTACTTCGCACCAGGCACGTGAACGTCGCTCCTTCGATCGGGCCACGATGCGTTCGTTTGCTCGTTTGCTACGTCCGGAGTCGTTTCCTTGTTTGCTAATTTTTCCCTGTACAAAAGCGGGCCTGCAAACAATAGTGGGCTGGGCTGGAAAAACGTTTTCTCTCCACTCCCGTCTGCTTGTAACCTTACTGGATCGGCGACCATGGCTGAACGATCGGCGACCATGGCTGGACGAGTTGGCCAATTGCTAATAGGGTGTGTTCGCTTGTATTTTTTGCCACTTCAAGATGTTTGCAAATGAACTAAAGTTTGGGATTTATAGATCCTGGGAACAACAATTTTTCTTGTGGTTCTGGAAGTGAAAATTAGATTGCTATTTTTTAAATGAGAATTAGAATACTATTAGTCTTGACCGAATCAATTGCTTGCAACACACATTCAGATACCATCACTGAATTTTGGTACATAAATCTTAACTATTAAATTGAGATTAGTGAAGTCAGTAGGTAATCAAACAATTTTGGTATGTGAGAAAAACCAGACATCATCGTTTCACACTCGACAATGCCGCCTCAAGAAAACCATACGTCCGGCGAGAGATAAAAAACCAACCCGTACATAGCGCGTGCCTGACCAAGGTCAACTTGCCGATATGAGTCACGCCTTTTCTCTTCCATCACGTCTTATGTATCAGATCATGTCTCCGAGACTCTCTTGGAAAAGAGACCAAGTCAATGTGTGTAAACACTACTATATATGCTGCTCAATCGAGGCGAACACGAACATCGATCGTGGTGGCGGCGTACTTCCTACCTAGCCTTACATGGGGTGAGTTAATAATCGAGTAACATAAGAGAAAAATCTCATATTTAATACAAGAAAAAAAATCTGCTGAAGTAGATTATTTTGGAAAATTGCGCATATCAAGAAGGTTATGTTGTTTCATTGATATATCAAAGAGAATACAATGAGTTAGGTATGAAAACCATAACCAGAATACCAGATATATAAGAAAATGACATGCCACTGGCGGGTCTTGGTAAACGTACATGCAAGCATTTTTACAATGTGTTATTTTCAAAAAAAAAACCTTTTTTGGTTGTTCCGCTGCATCGCGCGGGTATAGTGCTAGTAGCACTATAAATTCTTTACATGCTAGTGTTGGTAGTCCTTGCATATCTTCATTCCATGATGATATGCTTGCCTTGTCTTGTTGCCATAATGAAAATACTTTGCTTTCCTCTAGTATTTGTGTGACTAACAATGTAGAGGGAACCAAGGATACTATGGGCCAAGACAAGATCTTGGATGGAGCTTCAATTACTTCATCCTCTTCATCACCTCATGGTTCCCACACTTGCCTTATGGCTAAGGCTTCTAAGGTATCTCCTTCCTTGGAACCCTATCTATCTTGTGATGATGAGGATGATGATATGGAAGAACTTAATGTTGCTTCCTTAAACATGATGGGTTAGTTAGTATTCCATGCTCTCCATGATAAGAAATTTGCTTGCTCTAACTTCATAAAAATCTTGGCTTTTGCCATTGAGAGCACAAAAATTATTGAGAAAATGGAAGGGCATGAGCGCGAGTATGCAAACGATATTACAACTCTTAGTGAAGCTCTTGAAGAACAACAAACCACCAAAGAATCTCTTGAGGAGACCTTTACTCTAGAGCTATCTAAAGTAAATGAATCTCGTGATAGATCTTTAGAGGTGGCCCATGATTTTCGAATTAAAAATGTTGAGCTAGTAAGTGCTCATGCTAAACTCCTTGAGGATTTTGAGCTTCTCAAAAATGGCTCTAGGGCTATTGAGAGTGAGCCCATCAAACTCACCGAGTCACATGAGCAAGTTACTCAACCTAATAGAGCTTCCTAAGTTGCCTTCTTCTTGTGCTATAATTGATAATGTTTGTGCTACTAACTCTACCTCTTGTGAAGCTTCCATCTTGAAGGAGAATGTTGAGCTAAGGGCTCAACTTGCTTTGCTAACAAGCAATTATGAGAAATTGGAAGAAAGTCATGGAAATCTTTCTAGCTCCCATGATGATCTTCTAGTCTCTCATGATTTGCTAAAGTTAGCTCATGAGGCTATCATGTCAAAGGTAAAATCTTGTGAGCCTCATGTGAGTACTAGCACTACCTCTCAAAATGCTATTTTTCCATGTGTAAGTGCTTTTAGTTCACCCACTCATGTTATTAACTTATCTTGTGGTGAACTACCTTCTATGCCGTGTTGCTCTACAATTCCATGTGCTAGTGCTAGTAATTCATCCACCAATGCTATTGCTATATCTTGTGGTGAATTACAAACCTTGCCTAGTTGCTCTAACAATGAAACTTCCATTTCCTCTAGTACTTGTGTTGTTTCTAACCATGTAAGGGAAATCGAAGAGCTCGAGGCCCAAGTCACTTCTTTGAATAAGGACTTGGTAAAGGGTCATGAAGGGAAGCAATCCCCCAATGACAAGAGTGGACTTGGATTCAACTCCAACAACAAGAACAAGTCCACCACGCACAAGCGGAAGAAGGGCCATGGGCATGTGAAGGACCCTGCCAAGATTGTGTGCTTCAAGTGCAAGATTGAAGGGCATCATGTTAGATCGTGCCCCTTGAAGAAGAAGCCACTTGGCGAGAAAAAACAAGGGAAGCGACCTCAAGGCCAAGCTCAAGGTGTACCTCAACTTGAAGAAAGGCCGCTACCCAAGACGGATCAAGCCAAGGCTCCCGTTGTGGAGAAATCAAGTGAGAAGAAAGAGAAGAGAAGAACATGCTACATATGCCATGAGAAGGGCCATATCTCCTCCTTTTGCACTAGTGGTAACTCATCCAACCCTATCTTGATCGATGGTGCTTATTCTCTTTGCAAGGATAAGGTTGGAAATGTGTTTGCCAAATTTATGGGCACTCAATGTGGTTTCTCGAAAAGAACCATTTGGGTTGCCAAGCCTATTGTGACTAACTTCTTAGGACCCAACTTGGTTGGGGACCATCAAGCCAAAATTTGATCAATAGGTACATGTGAAGGGCATGGAGACTTGACTATTTCATGAAGACTTAGGGGATCTTCATCATTCTTACTCCCTCAAGTCAAGTTGTATCCCTTTCATCCTTTACCCATGATCCTCCTTGCGGTAACAAGTCCTCAACTCCTTTACATTGAAAGTTACTTGCTCCCCTTTTACATGTGTTGGTTTTATACCTTGCATGTGATTGTGTATGTTCTGCTTCCTACTTGCTTATCTTGCTTCCATGCTTACATATGTTGGGTGGCACATCATGTACAATTGTTCTTTGTTGAGCCTATTGAATCTTATTGATATCTTAGTTGTTGGCTCATGTGAGTACTTAATGGACTATCCCATTTTGGGGGAGTGATATGCTTTGTGCATTTCACAATCCTAAAATGTGCGACATGATGAATTAAAATTCTATAATGTCCATTAATTATCTCACTTGGTTCTTATTTGCCTCTTGCACGGAAAATGTCTTTATCACATTATGGGGGAGTATTATGCTTTGTGCATCTTAAAAGCCTAGAAAATGTGAACACTTGAGGTTGTGTCACATAGAATTGATATTTTAGATTATCTTGCTCCTATGTGACATGTTGCTCAAACAAATACCTTTTTGCCTAAAATGCTCTTTTGCTATTCTCTTGGATTTTGTTTGTGGGAGTTTGTCTTGGCATGGTTTTCCACATTGTGTTGCTAGCTCTATATACTCTTTGGAAAATCATGTGCTTCATGTTATGCTATTCATTGCTTTGCATGTTGGTGTAACTAATTGAAGCTCTCAAGAATCTCCTTCTGCATTATGGTCAATTCTTATCCTTTACCACATGCTTTCTTTGTTGTGATGATGATCTTGGACATACTCACAAACTACCATATGGAAGTACTTCCTAAATACCTCTAATCCTTGGACAATTGGTAATAAATTGTGTGGTATTGTTCCGGATCATCCTCACACTTGGCTCGTGTGCTTAATTGTTTTATTTCTTGCCAAGAATTTGCTTTGTGGGTTGATGCGTGTAGTTGACACGTCCGTTGGGAACCCCAAGAGGAAGGTGTGATGCGCACAGCGGCAAGTTTCCCTCAGTAAGAAACCAAGGTTTAATCGAACCAGTAGGAGTCAAGAAGCACGTTGAAGGTTGATGGCGGCGGGATGTAGTGCGGCGCAACACCGGAGATTCCGGCGCCAACGTGGAACCTGCACAACACAACCAAAGTACTTTGCCCCAACGAAACAGTGAGGTTGTCAATCTCACCGGCTTGCTGTAACAAAGGATTAACCGTATTGTGTGGAAGATGATTGTTTGCAGAGAAACAAGTAAAAACAAGTATTGCAGCAGATTTGTATTTCAAGTATTAAAAGAATGGACCGGGGTCCACAGTTCACTAGAGGTGTCTCTCCCATAAGATAAAAGCATGTTGGGTGAACAAATTACGAGTCGGGCAATTGACAAATAGAGAGGGCATAACAATGCACATACATGACATGATAAGTATAGTGAGATTTAATTGGGCATTACGACAAAGTACATAGACCGCCATCCAACCGCATCTATGCCTAAAAAGTCCACCTTCGGGTTATCATCCGAACCCCTCCGGTATTAAGTTGCTAACAACGTACAATTGCATTAAGTATGGTGCGTAATGTAATCAACAACTACATCCTCGGACATAGCGCCAATGTTTTATCCCTAGTGGCAACAAGACAACACAACCTTAGAACTTTCTCATCACTCGTCCCGTGTGTCAATGCGGGCATGAACCCACTATCGAGCATAAATACTCCCTCTTGGAGTTAAAAGCAAAAACTTGTCCAGAGCCTCTACTAGTAACGGAGAGCATGCAAGATCATAAACAACACATATGTAATAACTTGATAATTAACATGACATGGTATTCTCTATCCATCGGATCCCGACAAACACAACATATAGAATTACAGATAGATGATCTTGATCATGTTAGGCAGCTCACAAGATCCAACAATGAAGCACAATGAGGAGAAGACAACCATCTAGCTACTGCTATGGACCCATAGTCCGGGGTGAACTACTCACTCATCACTCCGGAGGCGACCATGGCGGTGTAGAGTCCTCCCGGAGATGAATCCCCTCTCCGGCAGGGTGCCGGAGGAGATCTCCAGAATCCCCCGAGATGGGATCGGCGGCGGCGGCGTCTCAGTAAGGTTTTCCGTATCGTGGTTTTTCGCTCAGGGGTTTCGCGACGGAGGCTTTAAGTAGGCGGAAGGGCAGAGTCGGGGGCCTGACGAGGGGCCCACACCATAGGGCGGCGCGGGCCCCTCCGTGGCCGCGCCGCCTTGTGGTGTCGCCACCTCGTGGCCCCACTTCGTATGTTCTTCGGTCTTCTGGAAGCTCCGTGGAAAAATAGGCCCCTGGGTCTTCGTTTCGTCCAATTCCGAGAATATTTCGTTACTAGGATTTCGAAACCAAAAACAGCGAGAAAACGAGAACCGGCACTTCGGCATCTTGTTAATAGGTTAGTTCCGGAAAATGCACGAATATGACATAAAGTGTGCATAAAACATGTAGGTATCATCAATAATATGGCATAGAACATAAGAAATTATCGATACGTCGGAGACGTATCAAGCATCCCTAAGCTTAGTTCTCGCTCGTCCCGAGCGAGTAAAACGATAACAAAGATAATTTCTGAAGTGATATGCCATCATAACTTTGATCATACTATTTGTAAACATATGTAGTGAATGCAGCGATCAAAACAATGGTAATGACATGAGTAAACAAGTGAATCATAAAGCAAAGACTTTTCATGAATAGTACTTCAAGACAAGTATCAATAAGCCTTGCATAAGAGTTAACTCATAAAGCAATAAATCAAAGTAAAGGTATTGAAGCAACACAAAGGAAGATTAAGTTTCAGCGGTTGCTTTCAACTTGTAACATGTATATCTCATGGATAATTGTCAACATAGAGTAATATAACAAGTACAATATGCAAGTATGTAGGAATCAATGCACAGTTCACACAAGTGTTTGCTTCTTGAGGTGGAGAGAGATAGGTGAACTGACTCAACATAAAAGTAAAAGAGAATGGTCCTTCAAAGAGGAAAGCATCGATTGCTATATTTGTGCTAGAGCTTTTATTTTGAAAACATGAAACAATTTTGTCAACGGTAGTAATAAAGCATATGAGTTATGTACATTATATCTTACAAGTTGCAAGTCTCATGCATAGTATACTAATAGTGCCCGCACCTTGTCCTAATTAACTTGGACTACCGGATCTTTGCAATGCACATGTTTTGACCAAGTGTCACAATGGGGTACCTCCATGCCGCCCGTACAAAGGTCTAAGGAGAAAGCTCGCATTTTGGATTTCTCGCTTTTGATTATTCTCAACTTAGACATCCATACCGGGACAACATGGACAACAGATGATGGACTCCTCTTTAATGCATAAGCATGTGGCAACAATTATTATTCTCATATGAGATTGAGGATATGTGTCCAAAACTGAAACTTCCACCATGAATCATGGCTTTAGTTAGCGACCCAAAGTTCTTCTCTAACAATATGCATGCTCCAACCATGAAGGTGGTAGATCTCTCTTGCTTCAGACAAGACGGACATGCATAGCAACTCACATGATATCCAACAAAGAATAGTTGATGGCGTCCCTCGAAACATGGTTATCGCTCAACAAGCAACTTAATAAGAGATAAAGTGCATAAGTACATATTCAATACCACAATAGTTTTTAAGCTATTTGTCCCATGAGCTATATATTGCAAAGGTGAATGATGGAATTTTAAAGGTAGCACTCAAGCAATTTACTTTGGAATGGCGGATAAATACCATGTAGTAGGTAGGTATGGTGGACACAAATGGCATAGTGGTTGGCTCAAGTATTTTGGATGCATGAGAAGTATTCCCTCTCGATACAAGGTTTAGGCTAGCAAGGTTATTTGAAACAAACACAAGGATGAACGGTACAGCAAAACTCACATAAAAGACATATGGTAAACATTATAAGACTCCATACCGTCTTCCTTGTTGTTCAAAACTCAATACTAGATATTATCTAGACACTAGAGAAACCAAATATGCAAACCAAATTAGCAAGCTCTAAGTATTTCTTCATTAATGGGTGCAAAGTATATGATGCAAGAGCTTAAACATGAGCACAACAATTGCCAAGTATCAAATTATCCAAGACATTTTAGAGTTACTACATGTAGCATTTTCCGATTCCAACCATATAACAATTTAACGAAGAAGAAACTTCGCCATGAATACTATGAGTAGAGCCTAAGGACATATTTGTCCATATGCTACAGCGGAGCGTGTCTCTCTCCCATAAAGTGAATGCTAGGATCCATTTTATTCAAACAAAACAAAAAACAAAAACAAACCGACGCTCCAAGCAAAGTACATAAGATGTGACGGAATAAAAATATAGTTTCGGGGGAGGAACTCGATAATGTTGTCGATGAAGAAGGGGATGCCTTGGGCATCCCCAAGCTTAGACGCTTGAGTCTTCTTAGAATATGCAGGGGTGAACCACCGGGGCATCCCCAAGCTTAGAGCTTTCACTCTCCTTGATCATATTGCATCATACTCCTCTCTTGATCCTTGAAAACTTCCTCCACACCAAACTCGAAACAACTCATTAGAGGGTTAGTGCATAATAAAAATTCACATGTTCAGAGGTGACACAATCATTCTTAACACTTCTGGACATTGCATAAAGCTACTGGACATTAATGGATCAAAGAAATTCATCCAACATAGCAAAAGAGGCAATGCGAAATAAAAGACAGAATCTGTCAAAACAGAACAGTCCGTAAAGATGGATTTTATTAGGCCACCAGACTTGCTCAAACGAAAATGCTCAAATTGAATGAAAGTTGCGTACATATCCGAGGATCATGCTCGTAAATTGGCTTAATTTTCTGAGCTACCTACGGGGAGATAGACCCAGATTCGTGACAGACAAAGAAATCTGGAACTGCGCAGTAATCCAAATCTAGTACTTACTTTACTATCAAAGACTTTACTTGGCACAACAAAACTCAAAACTAAGATAAGGAGAGGTTGCTACAGTAGTAAACAACTTCCAAGACACAAATATAAAATAAAATACTGTAGCAAAATAACACATGGGTTATCTCCCAAGAAGTTCTTTCTTTATAGCCATTAAGATGGGCTCAACAATTTTAATGATGCACTCGCAAGAAATAGTATTTGAAGCAAAAGAGAGCATCAGGAGGCAAATTCAAAACACATTTAAGTCTAAAATGCTTCCTATGCATAGGAATCTTGTAAATAAACAAGTTCATGAAGAGCAAAGTAACAAGCATAGGAAGATAAAACAAGTGTAGCTTCAAAAAATTCAGCACATAGAGAGGTGTTTTAGTAACATGAAAATTTCTACAACCATATTTTCCTCTCTCATAATAATTTTCAGTAGCATCATGAGCAAACTCAACAATGTAACTATCACATAAAGCATTCTTATCATGAGTCTCATGCATAAAATTATTACTCTCCACGTAAGCATAATCAATTTTATTAGTTGTAGTGGGAGCAAATTCAACAAAGTGGCTATCTTCATATATAGGAGGCATATTGTAATCATAAAAGAAAATTTTCTCCTCAATGCTTGGGGGACTAAAAAGATCATGCTCATCGAGCCAGCTTCCCCAAGCTTAGAATTTTCCATAGCATTAGCAACAATGGTGTTCAAAGCATCCATAGTAATAACATTCCCATTAGCATGCATATAAAGTTCCATGGGTTTTTTAATTCTCTCTTCAAACACATCATGTCCTAATTCAAGATAAAGTTCATAAAGATCTCTCATATTTTTGTTGTTTTCCATTATGCTTAACTAGTGAAATAAAAACATGCATGATATTAAGTAAAGTAAAACAAGTAACTAATTTTTTTGTGTTTTTGATATAGAGTGCAAGACAAGTAAATAAAGTAAAGCTAGCAACTAATTTTTTTGTGTTTTGATATAATGCAGCAAACAAAGTAGTAAATAAAATAAAGCAAGACAAAAACAAAGTAAAGAGATTGGGAAGTGGAGACTCCCCTTGCAGCGTGTCTTGATCTCCCCGACAACGGCGCCGTAAATTTGCTTGATGCGTGTAGTTGACACGTCCGTTGGGAACCCCAAGAGGAAGGTGTGATGCGCACAGCGGCAAGTTTCCCTCGCAAGAAACCAAGGTTTAATCGAACCATGTAGGAGTCAAGAAGCACGTTGAAGGTTGATGGCGGCGGGATGTAGTGCGGCGCAACACCGGAGATTCCGGCGCCAACGTGGAACCCGCACAACACAACCAAAGTACTTTGCCCCAACGAAACAGTGAGGTTGTCAATCTCACCGGCTTGCTGTAACAAAGGATTAACCGTATTGTGTGGAAGATGATTGTTTGCGAGAGAAAACAGTAAAAACAAGTATTGCAGCAGATTTGTATTTCGAGTATTAAAAGAATGGACCGGGGTCCACAGTTCACTAGAGGTGTCTCTCCCATAAGATAAAAGCATGTTGGGTGAACAAATTACAGCCGGGCAATTGACAAATAGAGAGGGCATAACAATGCACATACATGACATGATAAGTATAGTGAGATTTAATTGGGCATTACATAGACCGCCATCCAACTGCATCTATGCCTAAAAAGTCCACCTTCAGGTTATCATCCGAACCCCCTCCAGTATTAAGTTGCTAACAACAGACAATTGCATTAAGTATGGTGCGTAATGTAATCAACAACTACATCCTCGGACATAGCGCCAATGTTTTATCCCTAGTGGCAACAAGACAACACAACCTTAGAACTTTCGTCACCTGTCCCGGTGTCAATGCGGCATGAACCCACTATCGAGCATAAATACTCCCTCTTGGAGTTAAAAGCAAAAACTTGTCCAGAGCCTCTACTAGTAACGGAGAGCATGCAAGATCATAAACAACACATATGTAATAACTTGATAATTAACATGACATGGTATTCTCTATCCATCGGATCCCGACAAACACAACATATAGAATTACGGATAGATGATCTTGATCATGTTAGGCAGCTCACAAGATCCAACAATGAAGCACAATGAGGAGAAGACAACCATCTAGCTACTGCTATGGACCCATAGTCCAGGGGTGAACTACTCACTCATCACTCCGGAGGCGACCATGGCGGTGTAGAGTCCTCCGGGAGATGAATCCCCTCTCCGGCAGGGTGCCGGAGGAGATCTCCGGAATCCCCCGAGATGGGATCGGCGGCGGCGGCGTCTCGGTAAGGTTTTCCGTATCGTGGTTTTTCGCTCGGGGGTTTCGCGACGGAGGCTTTAAGTAGGCGGAAGGGCGAGTCGGGGCCCGACGAGGGGCCCACACCATAGGGCGGCGCGGGCCCCTCCTTGGCCGCGCCGCCTTGTGGTGTCGCCACCTCGTGGCCCCACTTCGTATGTTCTTCGGTCTTCCGGAAGCTCCGTGGAAAAATAGGCCCCGGGTCTTCGTTTCGTCCAATTCCGAGAATATTTCGTTACTAGGATTTCTGAAACCAAAAACAGCAGAAAACGAGAACCGGCACTTCGGCATCTTGTTAATAGGTTAGTTCCAGAAAATGCACGAATATGACATAAAGTGTGCATAAAACATGTAGGTATCATCAATAATATGGCATAGAACATAAGAAATTATCGATACGTCGGAGACGTATCATGGGTTTGACTCCCATGTGTCTTCCTTGCTTCTTTTGGATCTCCTTATCTTACTTGAACCTATTTAGTGTCTTGTTAAATATTGGCTGAGCGATGATCCCGCATTTGTGCATTTTGTATTCAAATGCAAAATCCTAAATAGTGCACTAATCTTGGGGGAGCTCTCCTATGCTTGTTAGAACACTCTCTTGTTTCAAGAATTTGACTTGGAAGGCAAACCTTTTCTTTTCGGTACTTTTGTGCCATCATGAAAAGCGTTGAGGGTTTGGTTTATTTGGAACCTTGCTTTGTTTGGGATTGGGTTATCTCATTTCTTTATATTTGGTTTTATTTCCTAAAATGAGATAAGTTCTTGAGCATGCTTGTTTTGGATATCATCTTGCTCATTGTGTTTAGTTCATTTGTTGAACTTGGGGTCAGTCTTGTGTTGATTTGATTCTTAGATATGGGCTGGACAACTTCTTGTCTTGTCACACCTTTGTGTGTCATCGTGGTCTATTTTGCATTTTGTCCAAGTCATATCTCCATTTGGTTCTTGAAAGTCTTGCATGCATATTTACTTTATGTACATCTTATGGCATGCTTGCTTTCGTTGATCCAATGCATAGGGAAAACTCCACCATAATCCTAAATCAGCTAAGATGTGCATGAAATTCAAATTCATATCCATATGCACATATTTACGTGGAGTTTGTCCTATGTGTTGTAGTTTCACTAACTACTCGGACCCAATTAGTTTGGGGACCATTGTGTGCTTGAGCTTTGTCTTAGGTACATTGGTGATGCTTTGGATGCTCGTCTCACTCATGAAGAATAAGTGAAGGACAAGTGACTATTGGAGGCCACCTATGATGTTATGACTAACTCATATCTACTACATCACACCATTGCATCCGGGTAACAAGTATCAATCCCCTCATGCATGCTATCTTGTATCCAACCATGGAGTTATCCTTGGCATTTCATTTGGTGATACTTGTTTGCCTCTCTCAAAGCATCTCAACTATCTCCTTCTCTTGGTGATTCTTGTGATATCTTTGAGGTGTTTTTGGTTGAAGTTGTTCAATGTACAATGAAATAAATATGAGCCTTTGGCCATGCTATAAAGCAAATATCTCATTGGTATATTGTAATACTTCACCTTGGATATCTCGCTCTTATTATCTTGTACCTATCTTGTGTGTGCATGTTTCTTTGCGGATAAACATCTTCGTGATGTTGTCTGCTGCGTGTAATTGACACGTCCGTTGGGAACCCCAAGAGGAAGGTGTGATGCGCACTGATGCGTGTAGTTGACACGTCCGTTGGGAACCCCAAGAGGAAGGTGTGATGCGCACAGCGGCAAGTTTCCCTCAGTAAGAAACCAAGGTTTAATCGAACCAGTAGGAGTCAAGAAGCACGTTGAAGGTTGATGGCGGCGGGATGTAGTGCGGCGCAACACCGGAGATTCCGGCGCCAACGTGGAACCTGCACAACACAACCAAAGTACTTTGCCCCAACGAAACGAGTGAGGTTGTCAATCTCACCGGCTTGCTGTAACAAATGATTAACCGTATTGTGTGGAAGATGATTGTTTGCAAGAAAACAAGTAAAACAAGTATTGCAAGTAGATTGTATGCGATGTAAAGAATAGGACCGGGGTCCACGGTTCACTAGAGGTGTCTCTCCCATAAGATAAAAGCACGTTGGGTGAACAAATTACGATCGGGCAATTGACAAATAGAGAGGGCATAACAATGCACATACATGACATGATAAATATAGTGAGATTTAATTGGGCATTACGACAAAGTACATAGACCGCTATCCAACATGCATCTATGCCTAAAAAGTCCACCTTCGAGGTTATCATCCGAACCCCTTCCAGTATTAAGTTGCAAAACAACAGACAATTGCATTAAGTATGGTGCGTAATGTAATCAATAACTACATCCTTAGACATAGCATCAATGTTTTATCCCTAGTGGCAACAGCACATCCACAACCTTAGAACTTTCTCTCACTGTCCCAGATTCAATGGAGGCATGAACCCACTATCGAGCATAAATACTCCCTCTTGGAGTTAAGAGCAAAAACTTGGCCAGAGCCTCTACTAATAACGGAGAGCATGCAAGATCATAAACAACACATAGGTAATAACTTGATAATTATCATAACATAGTATTCTCTATCCATCGGATCCCAACAAACACAACATATAGTATTACAGATGGATGATCTTGATCATGTTAGGCAGCTCACAAGATCCAACAATGAAGCACAATGAGGAGAAGAAAACCATCTAGCTACTGCTATGGACCCATAGTCCAGGGGTGAACTACTCACTCATCACTCCGGAGGCGACCATGGCGGTGAAGAGTCCTTCGGGAGATGAATCCCCTCTCCGGCAGGGTGCCGGAGGAGATCTCCAGAATCCCCCGAGATGGGATTGGCGGCGGCGGCGTCTCAGTAAGGTTTTCCGTATCGTGGCTCTCTGTTGCGGGGGTTTCGCGACGGAGGCTATTTGTAGGCGGAAGGGCGAGGTAAGAGGCGGCACGAGGGGCCCACACCATAGGTCGGCGCGGCCGGGGCCCGGGCCGTGCCGCCACGGTGTCCGGCCACCTCGTGGCCCCACTTCGACTCTCCTTCGGTCTTCCGGAAGCTTCGTGGCAAAATAGGACCCCGGGCGTTGATTTCGTCCAATTCCGAGAATATTTCGTTACTAGGATTTACGAAACCAAAAACAGCGAGAAAACAACAGCTGGCTCTTCGGCATCTTGTTAATAGGTTAGTTCCGGAAAATGCACGAATATGACATAAAGTGTGCATAAAACATGTAGGTATCATCAATAATGTGGCATGGAACATAAGAAATTATCGATACGTCGGAGACGTATCAGCATCCCCAAGCTTAGTTACGCTCGTCCCGAGCGAGGTAAAACGATAACAAAGATAATTTCCGGAGTGACATGCCATCATAACCTTGATCATACTATTTGTAAACATATGTAATGAATGCAGCGATCAAAACAATGGTAATGACATGAGTAAACAAGTGAATCATAAAGCAAAGACTTTTCATGAAATAGTACTTCAAGACAAGCATCAATAAGTCTTGCATAAGAGTTAACTCATAAAGCAATAAATCAAAGTAAAGGTATTGAAGCAACACAAAGGAAGATTAAGTTTCAGCGGTTGCTTTCAACTTGTAACATGTATATCTCATGGATAATTGTCAACATAGAGTAATATAACAAGTGCAATATGCAAGTATGTAGGAATCAATGCACGGTTCACACAAGTGTTTGCTTCTTGAGGTGGAGAGAAATAGGTGAACTGACTCAACATAAAAGTAAAAAAGCGATTGCTATATTTGTGCTAGAGCATTTATTTTGAAAACATGAAACAATTTTGTCAACGGTAGTAATAAAGCATATGAGTTATGTAAATTATATCTTACAAGTTGCAAGCCTCATGCATAGTATACTAATAGTGCCCGCACCTCTGTCCTAATTAGCTTGGACTACCGGATCATCGCAATACACATGTTTTAACCAAGTGTCACAATGGGGTACCTCCATGCCGCCTGTACAAAGGTCTAAGGAGAAAGCTCGCATTTTGGATTTCTCGCTTTTGATTATTCTCAACTTAGACATCCATACCGGGACAACATGGACAACGAGATAATGGACTCCTCTTTAATGCATAAGCATGTGGCAACAATTATTATTCTCATATGAGATTGAGGATATATGTCCAAAACTGAAACTTCCACCATGAATCATGGCTTTAGTTAGCGGCCCAATGTTCTTCTCTAACAATATGTATGCTCCAACCATTAAGGTGGTAGATCTCTCTTACTTCAGACAAGACGGACATGCATAGCAACTCACATGATATTCAACAAAGAGTAGTTGATGGCGTCCCCAGAAAAATGGTGATCGCACAGCAAGCAACTTAATAAGAGATAAAGTGCATAAGTACATATTCAATACCACAATAGTTTTTAAGCTATTTGTCCCATGAGCTATATATTGCAAAGGTAAAGAATGGAAATTTTAAAGGTAGCACTCAAGCAATTTACTTTGGAATGGCGGAGAAATACCATGTAGTAGGTAGGTATGGTGGACACAAATGGCATAGTGGTTGGCTCAAGGATTTTGGATGCATGAGAAGTATTCCCTCTCGATACAAGGTTTAGGCTAGCAAGGTTATTTGAAACAAACACAAGTATGAACGGTGCAGCAAAACTCACATAAAAGACATATTGTAAACATTATAAGACTCTACACCGTCTTCCTTGTTGTTCAAAACTCAATACTAGAAATTATCTAGACTTTAGAGAGACCAAATATGCAAACCAAATTTTAGCAAGCTCTATGTGTTTCTTCATTAATGGGTGCAAAGTATATGATGCAAGAGCTTAAACATGAGCGCAAAAATTTCCAAGTATCAAATTATTCAAGACATTTTAGAATTACTACATGTAGCATTTCCCGATTCCAACCATATAACAATTTAACGAAGAAGAAACTTCGCCATGAATACTATGAGTAAAGCCTAAGGACATATTTGTCCATATGCAACAGCGGAGCGTGTCTCTCTCCCATACAGTGAATGCTAGGATCCATTTATTCAAACAAAAACAAAAACAAAAACAAACCGACGCTCCAAGCAAAGCACATAAGATGTGACGGAATAAAAATATAGTTTCGGGGGAGGAACCTGATAATGTTGTCGATGAAGAAGGGAATGCTTTGGGCATCCCCAAGCTTAGACGCTTGAGTCTTCTTAGAATATGCAGGGGTGAACCACCGGGGAATCCCCAAGCTTAGAGCTTTCACTCTCCTTGATCATATTGTATCATACTCCTCTCTTGATCCTTGAAAACTTCCTCCACACCAAACTCGAAACAACTCATTAGAGGGTTAGTGCACAATAAAAATTAACATGTTCAGAGGTGACACAATCATTCTTAACACTTATGGACATTGCATAAAGCTACTTGGACATTAATGGATCAAAGAAATTCATCCAACATAGCAAAAGAGGCAATGCGAAATAAAAGGCAGAATCTGTCAAAACAGAACAGTCCGTAAAGATGGATTTTATTGAGGCCCCAGACTTGCTCAAATGAAAATGCCCAAATTGAATGAAAGTTGCGTACATATCTGAGGATCACTCACGTAAATTGGCATAAGTTTCTGAGTTACCTACAGAGAATTAGGCCCAGATTCGTGACGAGCAAAGAAATCTGTTTACGCGCAGTAATCCAAATCTAGTATTCACTTTACTATCAAATACTTTACTTGGCACAACAAAACATAAAACTAAGATAAGGAGAGGTTGCTACAGTAGTAAACAACTTCCAAGACTCAAATATAAAACAAAGTGCTGTAGTAAAAACATGGGTTGTCTCTCATAAGCGCTTTTCTTTAACGCCTTTCAGCTAGGCGCAGAAAGTGTATATCAAGTAACATCAAGAGATGAAGCATCAACATCATAATTTGTTCTAATAATAGAATTATAAGGTAACTTCATTCTCTTTCTAGGGAAGTGTTCCATACCTTTCTTGAGAGGAAATTGATATTTAATATTACCTTCCTTCATATCAATAGTAGCACCAACGATTCGAAGAAAAGGTCTTCCCAATATAATGGGGCAAGATGCATTGCATTCAATATCCAAGACAACAAAATCAACGGGGATAAGGTTATTGATAACCATAATATGAACATTATCAACTCTCCCCAAAGGTTTCTTTTTAGCATTATCAGCGAGATTAACATCAAAATAACAATTTTTCAATGGTGGCAAGTCAAGCATATCATAGACTTTCTTAGGCATAACAGAAATACTTGCACCAAGATCACATAAAGCATTACAATCAAAATCATTGACCCTCATTTTAATGATGGGCTCCCAACCATCCTCTAGCTTTCTAGGAATAGAAGTTTCAAGTTTTAGTTTCTCTTCTCTAGCTTTTATGAGAGCATTCGTAATATGTTTTGTGAAAGCCAAGTTTACGAGCGCTAGCATTGGGACTCTTAGCAAGTTTTTGTAAGAACTTTATAACTTCAGAGATGTGGCAATCATCAAAATCTAAATCATTATGAGCTACAGCAATGGGATCATTGTCCCCAAGGTTGGAAAAAATTTCAGCGGTTTTATCACAAGCGGTTTCGAGCGGTTTTAGCGGTTTCGAGGTAATTTTGCGCGCTTTGCACTAGGAGTAGAAACATTGCCAACACCAATTATTTTATCATTGATAGTAGGAGGTGCAGGAACATGTGAATCATTAGCATTGCTAGTGGTGGTAGTCACGTACACAGCATTATCTTATTTCTCAATATCCTAACTCGGATGGCATTTCAGTACATTTATTCAACCGGTACCATTTTATTAATTAAAGAAGATTGTGACGCGAGACATGTATGAGATTCGGTTTTCGGCATTTGCAAGTTTAGTTTGCAACCCGAAATCTCCATATTCAGATTTTCAAGTTGATTTCCTATATTCTTCAACAAGGTAGATTGTTCATTCATAGTTTTAGTAAACAATTTATTTTGCTCATATTGTGATTGCATGAAGCTCTTGGTGGATCTTTCAATTTCTAACATCTTTTCCTCATTAGGTGAAACATATCTACCATAAGAGTTACCATTAGCGAGGATATGGCCTAGAATTTTGAGCAACCAATGAAGCTAACGGAACATTATTAGGATCAACATTAGTCCTACCATTCACAAGCATAGACATAATAGCATCAATCTTATCATTCAAGGAAGAGGATTCTTCAACAGAATTTACCTTCTTACCTTGTGGAGCTCTTTCCGTGTGCCATTCAGAGTAATTAATCATCATATCATTGATGGCGTGTATTTCACACGTTCGTTGGGCAACCCCAAGAGGAAGGTATGATGCGCACAGCAGCAAGTTTTCCCTCAGAAAGAAACCAAGGTTTATCGAACCAGGAGGAGCCAAGAAGCACGTTGAAGGTTGATGGCGGCGGGATGTAGTGCGGCGCAACACCGGAGATTCCGGCGCCAACGTGGAACCTGCACAACACAACCAAAGTACTTTGCCCCAACGAAACAGTGAGGTTGTCAATCTCACCGGCTTGCTGTAACAAAGGATTAACCGTATTGTGTGGAAGATGATTGTTTGCAGAGAAAACGAGTAAAAACAAGTATTGCGACAGATTTGTATTTCGGTATTAAAGAATGGACCGGGGTCCACGGTTCACTAGAGGTGTCTCTCCCATAAGATAAAAGCATGTTGGGTGAACAAATTACGGTCGGGCAATTGACAAATAGAGAGGGCATAACAATGCACATACATGACATGATAAGTATAGTGAGATTTAATTGGGCATTACGACAAAGTACATAGACCGCCATCCAAGCTGCATCTATGCCTAAAAAGTCCACCTTCGGGTTATCATCCGAACCCCCTCCGGTATTAAGTTGCTAAACAACGAGACAATTGCATTAAGTATGGTGCGTAATGTAATCAACAACTACATCCTCGGACATAGCGCCAATGTTTTATCCCTAGTGGCAACGGCACAACACAACCTTAGAACTTTACGTCACTTGTCCCGGTGTCAATGCGGGCATGAACCCACTATCGAGCATAAATACTCCCTCTTGGAGTTAAAAGTAAAAACTTGGCCGAGCCTCTACTAGAAACGGAGAGCATGCAAGATCATAAACAACACATATGCAATAACTTGATAATTAACATGACATAGTATTCTCTATCCATCGGATCCCGACAAACACAACATAGAGTATTACAGATAGATGATCTTGATCATGTTAGGCAGCTCACAAGATCCAACAATGAAGCACAATGAGGAGAAGACAACCATCTAGCTACTGCTATGGACCCATAGTCCGGGGGTGAACTACTCACTCATCACTCCGGAGGCGACCATGGCGGCGTAGAGTCCTCCGGGAGATGATTCCCCTCTCCGGCGGGGTGCCGGAGGCGATCTCTGGATCCCCCGAGATGGGATCGGCGGCGGCGGCGTCTCGGTAAGGTTTTCCGTATCGTGGCTCTCGATGCGGGGGTTTCGTCACGGAGGCTTTAAGTAGGCGGAAGGGCAAGTCGAGAGGCGGCACGGGGGCCCACACCATAGGCCGGCGCGGCCGAGGGTGGGGCCGCGCCGCCCTAGGGTTTGGCCACCCCGTGGCCCCTCTTCGTCTCGTTCTTCGGACTTACGGAAGCTTCGTGGAAAAATAGGCCCACTGGGCTTTGATTTCGTCCAATTCCGAGAATATTTCCTTACTAGGATTTACGAAACCAAAAACAGCGAGAAAACGAAGCTGGCACTTCGGCATCTTGTTAATAGGTTAGTTCCGAGAAAATGCACAAATATGACATAAAGTGTGCATAAAACATGTAGGTATCATCAATAATATGGCATAGAACATAAGAAATTATCGATACGTCGGAGACGTATCAAGCATCCCCAAGCTTAGTTACTGCTCGTCCCGGCGAGTAAAACGATAACAAAGATAATTTACTGAAGTGATATGCCATCATAACCTTGATCATACTATTTGTAAACATATGTAGTGGATGCAGCGATCAAAACAATGGTGATGACATGAGTAAACAAGTGAATCATAAAGCAAAGACTTTTCATGAATAGTACTTCAAGACAAGTATTAATAAGTCTTGCATAAGAGTTAACTCATAAAGCAATAAATCAAAGTAAAGGTATTGAAGCAACACAAAGGAAGATTAAGTTTCAGCGGTTGCTTTCAACTTGTAACATGTATATCTCATGGATAATAGTCAACATAGAGTAATATAACAAGTACAATATGCAAGTATGTAGGAATCAATGCACGGTTCACACAAGTGTTTGCTTCTTGAGGTGGAGAGAAATAGGTGAACTGACTCAACATAAAAGTAAAGAGAATGGTCCTTCAAAGAGGAAAGCATCGATTGCTATATTTGTGCTAGAGCTTTTATTTTGAAAACATGAAACAATTTTGTCAACGGTAGTAATAAAGCATATGAGTTATGTACATTATATCTTACAAGTTGCAAGTCTCATGCATAGTATACTAATAGTGCCCGCACCTTGTCCTAATTAACTTGGACTACCGGATCTTTGCAATGCACATGTTTTGACCAAGTGTCACAATGGGGTACCTCCATGCCGCTTGTACAAAGGTCTAAGGAGAAAGCTCGCATTTTGGATTTCTCGCTTTTGATTATTCTCAACTTAGACATCCATACCGGGACAACATGGACAACGAGATAATGGACTCCTCTTTAATGCATAAGCATGTGGCAACAATTATTATTCTCATATGAGATTGAGGATATGTGTCCAAACTGAAACTTCCACCATGAATCATGGCTTTAGTTAGCGGCCCAAAGTTCTTCTCTAACAATATGCAT
Organism: Lolium rigidum; assembly: GCF_022539505.1. NCBI lineage: Eukaryota > Viridiplantae > Streptophyta > Magnoliopsida > Poales > Poaceae > Lolium > Lolium rigidum. Next base: position 21,303,396 of record NC_061514.1, on the reverse strand, counting down.
GCTCCAACCATGAAGGTGGTAGACCTCTCTTGCTTCGGACAAGACGGACATGCATAGCAACTCACATGATATCCAACAAAGAATAGTTGATGGCGTCCCCAGAAACATGGTTATCGCTCAACAAGCAACTTAATAAGAGATAAAGTGCATAAGTACATATTCAATACTACAATAGTTTTTAAGCTATTTGTCCCATGAGCTATATATTGCAAAGGTGAATGATGGAATTTTAAAGGTAGCACTCAAGCAATTTACTTTGGAATGGCGGGTAAATACCATGTAGTAGGTAGGTATGGTGGACACAAATGGCATAGTGGTTGGCTCAAGTATTTTGGATGCATGAGAAGTATTCCCTCTCGATACAAGGTTTAGGCTAGCAAGGCTATTTGAAACAAACACAAGGATGAACGGTACAGACAAAACTCACATAAAAGACATATGGTAAACATTATAAGACTCCATACCGTCTTCCTTGTTGTTCAAAACTCAATACTAGATGTTATCTAGACTCTAGAGAAACCAAATATGCAAACCAAATTAGCAAGCTCTAAGTATTTCTTCATTAATGGGTGCAAAGTATATGATGCAAGAGCTTAAACATGAGCACAACAATTGCCAAGTATCAAATTATCCAAGACATTTTAGAGTTACTACATGTAGCATTTTCCAATTCCAACCATATAACAATTTAACGAAGGAGAAACTTCGCCATGAATACTATGAGTAGAGCCTAAGGACATATTTGTCCATATGCAACAGCGGAGCGTGTCTCTCTCCCATAAAGTGAATGCTAGGATCCATTTTATTCAAACAAAACAAAAAACAAAAACAAACCGACGCTCCAAGCAAAGTACATAAGATGTGGCCGAATAAAAATATAGTTTCGGGGAGGAACTTGATAATGTTGTCGATGAAGAAGGGGATGCCTTGGGCATCCCCAAGCTTAAACAGCTTGAGTCTTCTTAATATATGCAGGGGTGAACCACGGGGCATCCCCAAGCTTAGAACTTTCACTCTCCTTAATCATATTGCATCATACTCCTCTCTTGATCCTTGAAAACTTCCTCCACACCAAACTCGAAACAACTCATTAGAGGGTTAGTGCATAATAAAAATTCACATGTTCAGAGGTGACACAATCATTCTTAACACTTCGGACATTGCATAAAGCTACTGGACATTAATGGATCAAAGAAATTCATCCAACATAGCAAAAGAGGCAATGCGAAATAAAAGACAGAATCTGTCAAAAGCAGAACAGTCCGTAAAGATGGATTTTATTAGGCCACCAGACTTGCTCAAACGAAAATGCTCAAATTGAATGAAAGTTGCGTACATATCTGAGGATCATGCTCGTAAATTGGCGTAATTTTCTGAGCTACCTACGGGGAGATAGACCCAGATTCGT